>NC_142756.1:18072864-18381922 GCF_054948205.1 Urtica dioica subsp. dioica
TAGAGCTCTATTCTAGTAGTTCACATTTTCTTTTCTATTATTTTCTCTTCCTACCATATTTAGGTTATATGATTTTCACTTCCTTCCATTAATCATACACAAAACTGTTTGGCCCACTTCTTTATTCTTTTATTATCTATTCAAAATTTGTACTAAAGCAAATTTGTGTTGAAAGATTAACCAACCAAGTATTCAAAATTCTACTTTATTTATATCATATGCTTTATGGAAATAAATAAAAATCTTGTTGTTATTTTGTATGGCATCGTTTATTTGGCAAACAATTTGTAATAGTGTTGTTCAAACTGACGCGTCTACAAGTTGTTCAAGCAACTTAAACATGCAATCATGACAGTTGTGTCTTTTTCCTAACGCGGAAATCTTGTAACTACCGCATTGGTTAGTTACCCGATTTACTTGGAGATGTAATCTCGGATCTTCAGAACCTGACCATATATAAATCCACCTAGGGTTTGTATCTTTGGTCAATGAGGTTCTTCGACTGTTTGGCTATTCACGAAGCTATAAAACCATTGCTTGTCTTCTCATTCCAGAGAACTTCATCGACAACATGCATTGATTAACTCAGAGCTTTTGTATCGTCATACTAAGCTTGAGATCGTGTGTCGTATATGTGTGCTATTGATCTTCGGTGCAAGATCGGGGTAAAACAGGGAGAGGAGTCTCTGGTCCAAGGTGGGCTTGAATCCATACCCACTGGAGATAACCATGGAAGAGATGTGTTAGCAAAGAGGAGTTTTGTCTAACTTAATATTCCTATAATCGTGGTTGATTGAGATAGAGGATTGCTTTTACCCGGACGTCACAATCCCCACGAGTAGGTCGTTATACCGAACATGGTTACCGATTTGCCTGTATCCTTTACTGCTTTTTGTTTGATTGTTTTGTCGTGCTAGCAAAGTGGAGTTTTGTCTACTTAATATTCTTATAATCATGGTTGATTGAGATAGTGGATTGCTTGAGTTTAGATTATATAAGTCTAGAACAGTTTGCTATGTTATTTCAAATGCTAAACCTTATTACCTTTTATTGATTAAATGCTGAATTTTGATAAAAATAAAAAATAAAAATTAAAGCTGACTGAGGCAAAAAAAAAAAAAGAGATCAGAATAGCATATCGATTGTTTTAAATGCCATAAAACTTCAAATACCTACAGAAAGTAACAGAAACATAGACAAACTACGATGATCTTGTTGCTTAGAGATCAAATTTAACCTATTTTATCACATTAGTACATTGTTAATTAAAGGTTGACTAAAAAACATTATCCGGATCACATATCAACTTGAATACTTGCACACGAACTAACTACTATCATCTTGTTGAATTTTTTTCTCTATTTAATTTTACTCTCTTCCTAACTCTACATCATTTATAGTTGCCAAAGCATAGTTTTGAATTCTAGTCAAATTACTTAACTGGAATGTTCAGCAGCTTTGCTCTCCTTCCGCAACAAAGCTCCCTCTCCCTCTCGAACCTGGAAACCCTAAACCCTCATAAACCGAGCAACGGAAGAAAATAATTAGAAGAAATGAAAAAAGGAACCATCTCATGCCTGAGCTTGTAGAGCAATATTGAAGGGAGCGAGGAAGAATGGGGTTTTGGATTGACAGGCTTGAAGTCGGAGGAGAGAATGAGATATCAGAGAGAGTCATCGTCGGAGAGTCGACGAAGGCGAGAGGAGAAGAGACCGAGGGCTTCATGTTGTTACGTTGTTTTGTTGGCTTTATTTTTTAGTGCAAGTGGTATGGAAAGATGTCGGGTGTTATGTTTCATCTTCTGGATTGACATCTTTCCTCGTGTGTGCAGACAGTATTTCAGGCAAGTTTCCAGTTTCGACAGATTGCTTCGCTGGTGACTTATTGCTGAGTTATTGCCTCGCTGCTGTCTTCATTACAAGATATCTGCCTCGCTGGAGCCTTCATTGCAAGATATCCTCCGCTGCTTTCTTCATTGCACGAATATTCACTTTGATGGAGTCTTTACTTTGTGATATTCGCATGAGGCCGGGTAAGGAAACCCGAGATATCTTCCAGGATTGTCCAGCTGCTATAAAAGCCGTGTGCTCTCCCTTAGCAGCCTCGACACTTTTGATCAAACACTCAGAGCTCTTAGACGTGCAAGACCGGCGGACTGGGAGGCTGTGTGTTTTGGTTTTAAGTGGTGTATTCTCTCAAACACTATTCCACAGATTGAGTGTATGTGAGAGTTGGGTTCTTGTGCTTTTCGTGATTGAAGGTTCACGTACAACTGAAGACTGAAGGTCATCCGAGCCAGGAGGTTGCTCGAAGAGTGGAATTGAGACGGAGCTCAAATTCAGGGGGAGTCCCTGTCTAGGTGATCACTGGTAGTAATAGTTTCTAGGTTCTATTGATTTGTTGATTGTAATCAGATATAACCTTGTGTGTACTATTGACTACAAGATAGTGAAAATCCTTTCCACTGGCAGCGTGCCCCCAGATGTAGGTGTGTTTCACCGAACTGGGTAACCATATCCTGTGTACTTTGTTTACTGCACTTTTTGTTGTTTATCCATATCTGTGTTCAAGCAAGTTGTCGGACACATTGTCAACACATTGTGTGCGACATCTTGCCATTGCAACTAATCAGAATTTCACTTCAGTTCTGATTTTGATGGATCGAAACCCCCAATCGGAGTGGCTCCGGCGAAGCTCTCTTTATTCTCTCTGTCGCGCATTTCTCTCCTCGGATTTCCCGCGTGGTTCACGTCACCATTGCGAAGAGCTCGCCGATGGACCTATCTCGGAGATCTATGCTCCATGTGAACGAGCTCGACAATAGCTTCCCGTTGCAAAAGAAGAAGAAGCAGATGATTTTGGGTTTCAGACAGAGAACATGTGTGAGAAAAAATGGAAAGGAGAGAAAGAAAGAAAAAAAGAAAATCAAAATAAAGAGAGGGCAAAAGAATATTTGGGGAAGGCGATAAATGAGTTAGTAGAGGGTAGAATTTGGGGCAATTCCTCTAATATTTTTAACCCACCCTAAAATTGAAATTGGTGTGCTCACAAATGAGTATGCTCTTATCAAAGTGCTAAATCAAATTGTTCTACGTTGTCTTTCCTTCTCTTGTTTTTCCTAATAGTAAATGTTATTCACTTTGTTTTAGAAATACCCTCTTAGCGAAACCTAAATAGACTTTTCGTTACCTTGGAAAGTAAATTGAAAAAGAGAAACCAAGGCTCTATATATAAGCCTTGAATTCAAATATTATTCTATACCGAATCCATTCCATGCGACACTTTTTTCACACAAAAAATCCATTTTCACTAATTCAAAATTAATGAGGGATTATTTGGGGATGGGGACAAATCTTAATCCTTGACTATAATAGCAATAAGTGTATCTCATGGGCTTGGACTCAGCTCAATTGTTTGCAACTGATGATAATTCTAAGGGCATCTCCAACCAGGACCCTCATTTTGAGGGTCTTGCACCTTCAAAATACAGTTTTTCATACTATCAACTCCAATCCACACCTTCAAATTTAACTATAAAAAAATTTATATTTTACATATTGGTCCTCAATATTTAATATTATTAAACATTGTTATACTTTAACAAAATATAATATATCTATATATAGAATCAACATACATGATGTAATAAATTATTTATTATATTATAAAATTAACAAACTATATTTTTTTTTATTAAATATTATATTATACCAGGTGTCTACTAACCGACCATATGATTGTCTTCCCGACATAGGCCCATTGCGGAGAGGCACTTGTCCATCGAGCGAATGACGGTGATCTGTTATGATCTTCCCAGCATAGGCCTATTTTAGTCTTTTGCGTCGTCTGTTAATAGTTGTAATGTTATGTAAATAGTTGTAATCAGCTATAAATAGTTGATAGTGCAAATATTTGTTTATTTTGCAATGAAAAAATTCAATATATCGTAAAAAGTCAACAAATTCAAATAATTAACACTCAATTACAGTTATTTACTTTAAAATTACAACTTTTGAAAAAACGTAATCCCAACTTTTGGAAAGCTGCTCAATCTATAACATTTAAGACTACTAATCCACGTAATCTCATAACTAAATACTACTCAATAGGGATTTATTCTTTAAATTGACCGAATAATTCAATATTAAAACTAAACATATTAAATATTTAGATAAAACAAAAACGTTTTCTCAACCGATTTAACAAATATGGAAGTGATTAAAATAAATATTGGTCCGATTAACAAATCCACAATCATAAATACCAATAACCCTAATTCCTATTTAACCGATTTACTAAACTAATAAGATTAAAATAAAATCATTGCGAAAGACAAAGAAAAATATATGAACTATTATTATTTGTGCACTCCGATTTCTTCGAATTTAAAATTGGCGGCGAGTTCTTCTTCGCCTTCCACTTTTTTTCCTCTATTTTTGTTTAAATATAAATGAAGTCAAGTGAGGTAATTGAGTGTGTTGTTGATTTAGTCAGCTTTTAATTACTCGATATGCGTTATATTAACTGCTCGATTTGTTTGTTTTAAATTATTTTTAAATTAGATTTACAACAAGTTAAGTTTTGGGCAGGAATGATAGGTTTGGGTATTTTTTTCAATTTACGTATTTAAATATAAGGAAATGACTCTTTGTCTAAGATTTAGCAAACGTTAACTATTTAACAATATTAAACATTGAAATTAGATGTATACCTAATGAACCCATGTTTTTATAAAAAGTTATTGTTGGTATTTGGGTATCTATTCTTATAGGGCCTTTATTTTATTCGGGTAATTCTATAATGATGATATAATCAAATTAATTCGATGTTTGAGTCCGCATTATTGGTAATAATGACAGTGAGGATAGCTGATTAGACACGGATTCCCTGCAAGAAAAGAATGTGTAGTATGAAGAACGATAACTCCTATACAAGAAACATGCATAGGTATTATTATTAATATTGAAAACAATTTCAACAAACTTAACATAAGTTGATATTAATATAATATTTAATAAAAAAATTATAGTTTGTTAATTTTATGATATAATAAATATTTCATGTATGTTGATTCAATATATAGATATATTATACCAGGCACTGGGCGTCCCAATCGTACTCCAATACTCCATTAGCCTACACATCCCCGCCATTTTCCGTCAACACCGTAAAAAAATTTCGTCGCACCACCGTTGGAGCACGGAGGCCCATGGCGGCGCCGCCCCTTCCCGTCAAAACCCGCGTCGCTGTGTATCCCAAGCTCACATATCCCTGCCGCGGTCGAGGCATGACTCGATGAAATAGGCCAGCCGAGCCCGCCATGGAGATTATAGCGTACATCTTTCCCCATCATTGAGCGACCTGCTCCTCGTCAATCTCAGGCGGGGGAACACCCGACCCCTTAGTGGCATCTCTGTCAAGGGGACAGTTAGTTGACTGAGCGGCCTCAACGGGGATATGGACGCGAGGGCTGCCCGTTTGCGGCACGTCGTCCAACGGAAGAAACATGCCGTCAAAGAAGGCAAAGGTGGTTGCGCGAGACGCATTCTTCTTCGCGGTTGCATCACGAACTCGAACCGTGGCTGCATGCCAAGCCTCCTCCTTAGCGACATCCCAATCGTCCTCCAAGTCTGCCTTGGTCTGCATGGCATCGTCCTTCTCCTCGATGACGGCCTGCATCTCCACCAGTAGCGAATCACGTTCTCTCTCCGCATGTACATGAGAAATCTCGCTCGTTGACAGTCGAGCGTGGACGATCCTCATCTCCTCGTCCCGACCTCAGAGCATCGCCTGGAGCTTCTTTAAATTATCACATACATCTATCCCCATCATTGAGCGACCTGCTCCTCGTCAATCTCGGGTAGGGGAACACCCAACCCCTCAGTGGCATCTCTGTCAAGGGGACAGTTCGTTGACTGAGCGGCCTCGACGGGGATATGGACGCAAGGGCTGCCCGTTTGTGGCACGTCGTCCAACGGAAGAAACATGCCGTCAAAGAAGGCAAAGGTGGTCGCGTGAGACGCATTCTTCTTCGCGGCCGCATGCCAAGCCTCAGCGACGTCCCAATCGCCCTCCAATTCTGCCTTGGCCCGTGATGAGGGGCCGGCGAAATGGAAGTATAACTTGGCGCTGAACCATCCAATCTCATTCTTGAGTGAATTATGGTCCAATAAGTTTGTCGAATTAATTTAAAATATGTTAAGGTAATGAGAAATCACGGAATAAATGAAGGATTTATTATTAATATGCGGATGGATCGACAAGATTGATATTTCCACGATTGATATTTTCGGATTGACAATTGGGCCGACCATATGGTAGGAAGTCAGGTCAATTTGTTGATGTACATTGAGTGCATTTCAACTTTCATGGCGTCAAGCCAAAGGTTTGATTCAAAACCAACCATTGTTTGGCTGTAGGAAATGGGGTCATCCATGTCAGAGACGGCTACGAGAGTATCTCCGTAAGACATGTACCTGTCAGGCTTTTGAGAAGCCCTCCCACTACGTCGAAGTACTACCTGACGAGATTCTGATGAGTTAGGTTGTGTTTCAGTTGAGGTAAGAACAGTTCTTACAGATGAGCACTACTACAAATGTTGGATTACACAACGGAAATTCCACAACGGAACACAGTACCGTTATGGAATCTATATGCTTCCACAACGGTACAGTTGTACCGTTGTGGAATATCCGGGATTCCACAACGGTACCACAGTACCGTTGTGGAATCCCGGACATTCCACAACGGTACGGTGACCCGTTGTTGGATCTCGCCGCGGCCAAGGCAAGAACTCGCCGCGGCCAAACTCTTCCACAACGGTACGCTGTACCGTTGTGGGAAATGTATAACACAGCGGGACGAGTACCATTGTGGAATCATTACACAGCGGAGGATTCCACAACGGTACAGAACCGTTGTGGAATCATTCCACAACGGTACTGTACCGTTGTGGAATCCCCTGTTTGTAGTAGTGGAGGTAGAAGCATCCTCACCTAATTTCCAGATTCTTAGCAAAGCTAACTTTTGTAGCTTTCCAACGAGATACTACAAGCCTTCGTTACCTTGGAAAGTAAATTGAAAAAGAGAAACCAAGGCTCTATACAAAAGCCTTGAATTCAAATATTATTCTATACCCAATCCATTCCATGCGGGACTTTTTTCACACAAAAAATCAATTTTCACTAATTCAAAATTAATGAGGGATTATTTGGGGATGGAGACAAACCTTAATCCATGACTATAATAGCAATATGTGTGTATCTCATGGGCTTGGACTCAGCTCAATTGTTTGCAACTGATGATAATTCTAAGGGCATCTCCAACCAGGACCCTCATTTTGAGGGTCCTGCACCTTCAAAATATAGTTTTTCTTACTATCAACTCCAACCACTCCTTCAAATTTAACTCTAAAAAATCAATATTTTCATATTGGTCCTCAATATTTAATATTATTAAACATTGTTATACTTTAACAAAATATAATATATCTATATATAGAATCAACATACATGATGTAATAAAATTATTTATTATATTATAAAATTAACAAACTATAATTGTTTATTTATTAAATATTATATTCTAAAATGAACATTATATTAATATAGCACTTCCAAATTTTTTTTTTATCGATAATATAACACTTCCATAAATAATAATAAAACATATATAACATAAAGTTACATGTAAATAATAATAACACATACATGAAAGCATAAAGTTACACACGAATAATTATAAAACATACATTAAAAGCCTAAAATTACAGCTAAAAAGCTTATTTACTCCAGCGAACTATTTCCATAATGCTCTCATATATGATCAATTAATACATTTCGAAGTGATATATGAGCCTTTTTATCTTTGATTTGTCGATTTCGAGCAAGAAATTCTTGAAATCGAGTATTTTCATCCATCGTCATTTCAACTGTTGGTTGTGGCCCTGGCCTTGCATCTCTGATTGGGGCATTAACATCACGTTCATCCTCAATTATCATGTTGTGCATTATAATGCATGCTGTCATTATGTCATGCAATACTTATTTCTTCCAATAACGTGCTGATCCTGCTATGATACTAAACTTCCCTTGCAAAACTCCAAACGCACGTTCAACATCTTTTCGACATGCTTCTTGCTTTGCTGCAAACAATTTCTTCTTTGGATCTCAGGGATCATGTATAGTTTGAACAATAGTGGACCATTTTGGCTAAATATTATCTGCTAAATAATAACCCATATTATACTCTTTCCCTTGAATAACATAATTAGCTGGAGGAGCAATACCTTGAGCAAGATTTGAGAATAAACAATAGTGGACCATTGATGTCGTTGTTGCTGCTTGGCATACCAAAACAGGCATGCCATATCCATAGATCATAATCTGCAACCACTTCAAGAATAATTGTTGGCGATCCGTTTCGACCTGCAAATTGTCCTGCCCATGCGGTTGGACAATTTTTCCACTTCTAATGCATACAATCCAGACTACCCAACATTCCCGGGAATCCGCGTTGTTGGCCAATATTGAGAAGTCTGGTGACATCTTCTCTTGTTGGCGACCTGAGATACCACTCCGAAAAGATTGCTACAATTGCACGACAAAACCTCTTCATGCATTCAGTCGCTGTAGACTCTCATATTTTAATGTACTCATCAGTGGCGTCAGCCGGCATACCATAAGCAAAAATCCAAATAGCATCAGTTACTTTTTGTAGAGTTGACAATCCCAATCTTCCAAGCCCATCTCGTCGTTGATTGAAGTAGTTGTCATATTGCTTAACTTCATCAACGATGTGAAGGAATAGCCTCTGCGACATTCGAAATCGCCGACGAAACTCTCGTTCACCATACACAGGTTTGTTAGCAAAGTAATCATTGAACAATCTATCATGAGCATTTTCTCGGTCACGGTGTGTGACCGGGAGCAGAGCCTCGATGACTTACATTGTTTCTTTCTTGAATGAGTTGGTGAATGAGGAGGTTGTTGTTGACAAATGCATTGACTGCGGTTAGTTCTTTTCTCTCAATTGCTTCAAGGTCCTCCGCCAACCACTCATCAAATGCTGAATTGTCTGAAGAGGAAGACGACTGTGAAATTTGAAAAGAGGACGAACCTCCGATATTAAAATTCATTTTTTTTACTAAGAAGATTAAGAAATTTATGTGTGACGCTTAAATGCAATATAGCTTGATTTTTATAAATATGAATTTTACTATTGGAGAAGATAAGGAGATCACGAGAATTGAATCTCCGCCATTCATTAGATTTCATCCATTACTAATCATCGGATTACTATGGATTATTATTTTTATTTTTTATTACTTTATCCGACATTATAGATAAGGAAACCTTTGAAATTGGATCTTGGCCATTCATCATATTTCATGTTTCCCCAATCCGTTGGATTATTTATTTTATTTTATTTATTACCTTATTCAATATACCTTTATCCAATGTTCTAGATAAGAAAAATCTTCGAAGTTCTATCTTGGCCATTCATCAGATTACATCTATCCCTAGTCGTCAGATTGTAACTTTAAATTGTCTATAAATAGCAAACTTTGATATCAATTCTTGACTCTTCCAACTACCCCATCTTCTAAAAAAAAATGTCTTAATCTCGTGGTACATCGTTCAATAATCAAGATGTATTGTTATGTCATGTGTATTTAAAAATATCACAAGACTCAATCGTAGGCATAAATCAATCCAGAGAAAACTTCTGGAAAAAAGTTGAAAAAATTTACAATGAACAAAAATGAGAGAGCTGGGAAAGTAGAAGTGATAGATCTTAAAGAGTTGAGCCTCATGTGATTTCAAGGACATGGTTGGCTTGGTTTTACTTAAAGGCTGGTCCGTTCTGCCAGAGGATGTCAGTCGGAGATTCTTGGGGATTTGAATTCAACTGTTGAGTTGATGTGTGTTGGTGACTTGATTGATCATTTTTTTACATGTATCTCGTTTATGGTTGTTCTAGTGATTGAAATCACGAAAAAGCACAAGGAAATCAGCAATATTGACACAAACAAAACACACAATTCTATATTTGTAAGAATCTATAACATATATTTAGAACTTTAACATCAGTACAAGGCAGAAGAAAATGAACGCCTTTGCGCTATTATCATAAAATTTATTATTGACGCCCCTTGAATTATTGTCATTCTTGGCCAAAATTTCTCCCTTGATCTTCACTACGAAATTCTATCCCTGCTCTTGTAGTTCTTACCATCAAGATCTTGAAAGAACACCCTTTGAACTGCGGAGAGCAAAATTCATTTGTTGTTTACAAGGATTTTGGAGGAGGGAAAACAGCAATAATTCAGGCTATTTCATTGGCGTATATTGTCAGAGTAAGGATAGAGAAAAATTCAGTGAGAAAAGTGATTATATCAAACCTTGGCACAGTTCCGAGCCGACGCGGATCATACTCAGTTGCTTGTCGAAGAGCCCTAGCAAATGCTTTAAATGTCGCCTCAATAATATGGTGTGAATTTCTCCCGGCAAGCTTTTAAAGAAACCAGAGTTGGTTCAATTTTAATTATTCAACACCTCAAGCATTTTTTGTAGCGAACCGGGAATCAGAAATGGGTAAACAGTTCACAGAACAGAAAATCTGAATTTAATTACCTGCCGGATATGAAGTGTCATTCCTGAAGTATTCACCAAAGATTGGAAAAAATGCTCTACCAACTACAGAAGTAAAATAAAGATCAGTTCCATGAGTAGAATACAATCTAAACTGCAATAGTAAATACCCAAAAAAAAACTTTACCTGAGTGTCATATGTTCCAACCCTCTGAGTTGGGATCTGTAAGTCATATCCTAAATGTGGTCGACCAGATAAATCCTGAATAAACAAATAAACAACTGTATACAACAAGATCTATATTTCCAAACAAATGATTCGATACATCATAGTTGAAAGAACGACTCCTACAACCCTATGTAAATGAATCCAATTAGCACCGATTTTAATAAAAACATATTTTTTGAAACTCAATACAATAAATTAAGGGAATGATGATAAAAATGTCTCGAAGCGTTCATACCGATAAACACTGATTACTATGATTCCTCATCAATTCCTAAAACCAAAGCAGACCATTGTTCTAGGACTATGAAGTGAAAACAATACCAGCGCTACGTGTATCAGCGCTTCGTCCAGAGGAGCGGAAAAATCTCCGAACCGGTAAATCCCTTTCCTATCACCAAGCGCTTGAAGAAAAGCCTGTCGAGCGCAAACAAGTTACCAAATCAACAGTGAATCATGAAGAACAATTGAGCAACGCGATAGAGCAGTGTTGTGTTTTCGAGCGAGTACCGTTCCAATTGCTAGAGCGACATCTTCATTTGTATGGTGATCGTCAATGTGTGTGTCACCGGTTGCCCTAACGTGGACGTCGAACAGCCCGTGCGATGCAAGTTGCTAACCCGACAGACACAAAATAAGAAATCTCAATCCCATTTCAATGGAATAAATAGTCTTTACAACTAGTCAAAATTTTCGGAGTTGAAGCTTTCAGGCGAATATCTACGAATTTGGACAATTTCACTATGCAAGTCGCAAAACGAAAAATGAAAAGTAAAATTACTCACATCCAACATATGATCAAGGAAAGGAATTCCAGTGTTACTATCAGCAATACCAGTACCGTCGAGGTTTATCCTCACGAACACGTTCGTCTCGTGCGTCACTCTCTTGACCTCCCCAATTCGAGCCACTGAGACTTGAACTTAAAGAAATAAACAATCGCTCTAAAATCCAAGCAAAATGAAGCTCGAGAGAGCTGAGATTCGGTATCGGAAATACCTGGTTGAGTATCCGGCGTTGATCTCGCTGAAGAAGAGCCGTTATCCTTGGACATGGTGGCTTTGATCTTGGTTAGGGTGGAGCGTCCAGGTCCAAGATTAAAAGGCTTGGTAGGGCTCAGAAAGAACCTGGATTTGAGTGGATGAAGAGAAGGCGATGGAGATTTAAGAAGACGAGACGTTGAAGAATAAGAAATCGCCATTGACGGAGAGTGTCAAAGCTATTTCGTTCTCTGTCGCGAGAAAATGTGCTAAAAGTCAAGTAGTTGCCGTTAGATGAGATTGAGAGGAGAGATTCTCACCGTTGAATTGAATCAACGTCGAAATTAATGGTCATCGAAAATACGGTTTTGCCCTTCATAGAAAAATCAATATAAAAAGGGCGGCTAAGTGACTAGCCGAAACAATACCTTACTTTAAAATTATACTCTAAATATTAATATATTTAAGAAAGTAACCAATTTGCTAAGAGAAATTTCATTAATTGGGCTTAATAACCCATTAAATATCAAGATTAGACCCTAATGTTTAAAAATATCTAAATATGGACTTTTGTACCGAAAATGGACAAAAATGCCCCTGAGACTATATCAGCTCAGCCTCACTCTCACTCTCACACTCGCTCAAACTCTTTCAAATCCACTCAAATCCACTCAAATCCTCTCTACTTAAGCGGGTTTCAAAAGAATCATGGGTAAGATTACTAACTTAATCATTTTTACAAAGTTTATGAATGTATATGATAGAATGTAGCATAAAAAATCGATCAGATCTGAAAACAAAGTCCAAAATATGGGTTTAACTTGTTTGTACGATGGTATACGATGAAATTTAAATTTGTGTACGATGAAATTTAGAAAAAAAATTGGATTCTGTACTATTCTGTACGATGGTGTACGATGGTATACGATGTTGTACGATGCCGTACGATGCCGTACGATGCCTCTTTTACAATGTACGATTCTGTACGATGGTATACGATGTTGTACGATGCAGTACGATGTCTATCAGTAAGATGATGTACGATGATGTACGATAGTGTACGATGGTATACGATGTTGTACGATGCAGTACGATGGTGTGCGATATAGATGCTTATTTTGCATAGTTTGACTGTTTTTTTGCAGTTTTTGTCATGATTAACGGCACTTGGGAGAAGGAAGGACACCAATGGGTTTTCACCAATGCAGAATTTCGTGCATTTGTAATTCCGAAAGAGGTAACGTACACGGAGTTAGTAGATTTCTTATACGAGAAGTTCGAGTTAGACAGATTCGCGTTCGACTTAAAACTCGAAGTCCCATACGAAGTCGGTACAATTCCAGTAGGCCCTGCCGTATTGAAGGACAATGGTGATGTTTCGCATTTTATGAAGCACAAATATCGT
The DNA here is from genome assembly GCF_054948205.1 of Urtica dioica subsp. dioica. Lineage (NCBI taxonomy): Eukaryota > Viridiplantae > Streptophyta > Magnoliopsida > Rosales > Urticaceae > Urtica > Urtica dioica. Next base: position 18,086,068 of record NC_142756.1, read on the forward strand.
AATAGATTTCCACTCTGTGTAAGTTTGGTACCGAAACAGATCGAGGTCATTGCACCTATTCCGTATCGAGGATTATGTAAAGGGAAAGATGTGGAAGTTGGAATGGTGTCTCGCAATGAACCGAAGAAGAGACGGAATACTCTTGTTATCGAGGATCGACAAAAAGATCCTATAATTGAAAACAAAGACGGTGGCTGTGACGATGACTTGTTTAACGAGTACAAGGGTGCCGGAAACGGTGACGAAGTATACAGGCGTGATAGAGATTGTAATCACAACAGTGACGAATATGATGGACACAATGGTGATGAATACGAAGATGGCGAAGGTGATGAAAACGAAGGTGGCGAAGGTGATGAAAACGAAGGTTGCGATGGTGATGAAGAGAATAGTGATGGATATGACGGAGATAACAATGGTAGAGGTGAAGAATTTGAAGAATTTGCCAATCCCGAAGAATATGAAGAATTTGTGGAAACGTTTACGGTACCAACGGGTCATTGTGAACCATCGGGTCAATGTCAGCGTGAGCCTCCGATGATCGGATCACCTATCGTTCCTTATTCATGGAAAGCACCCGAGTTCAGCGCCGATGATGTTGTGAAGGAAAACCCGAGTCATTATCCAAGTCATTCTTCTACAGGTAATTTAAGTGGATTCAAATGAGATTCAAGTATAATATGAAACCACATATTGTTTAACTAACCTTTGAAAGTAACAGGTAGCTCAGAAGAAATATATATTGGGCAGCAATTTGAAAACAAGCACGAACTGAAGAAACATATCCACTTGTACGCGTTGAAACATAATTTCGAATTTAGAGTGAAATCTTCTTCGAAAAAGAGATGGTATGTTCTATGCAAAAACGAGAGATGCACATGGAGGTTGAGGGGTGTCGTGCAGTGGTCTGAGATGTGGGAGATTACGTCGTACGAGGGTAAACACTCATGTGGGCGTGTTGTTCGAACAGAGGGCCATCGAGGAGCGGCACCATGGGTCATCGGTCACGTATTTAAAGACAAGTACTCAATTAACTCTATGGCGGAGTATTCGGCGCATAACGTCAGGGAAGAAGTGAAGACAAGATGGGGTGTGAACGTATCGTATTTGAAAGCTTGGAGATCCAGGGAGAAAGCTATTGGGTACGTGCGGGGTACGCCGGAACAATCGTACCAGAAGTTACCGTCTTGGCTGTACATGTTGAAGCAAAAGAATCCTGGGACGTTAACAGACTTTGTGCGAGATGGTGATAAATTCAAGTATGCTTTCTTTTCCATTGGTGCGTGTCGTAGAGGCTTCAAAGCATGTCGGCCGGTCATAGCATTGGACGGTGCATTTCTGAAGACAAAATACGGGGGACAGTTGCTTTGCGCAATTGCAATGGATGCGAATTCACAATTATATCCACTTGCATTCGGAGTTGTAGATAGCGAGTGTCATGCTTCTTGGATTTGGTTTTTGAGAAGATTGCGAGAAGCTATCGGTGAAGACGTACCTAATTTGGCGTTCATATCCGATCGCCACGTTAGCATCATACATGGTGTCGAGGTTGTGTTTCCTGGTATCCCTCACGGAGCATGTTACCATCATTTACAACTGAATGTCCAACACAAGTTCAAGACAGACCATTGTCGCTTTGAACTTTACGATGCGGCTTACGCCTTCAGTAAAACAGCATTCGAAGCTAATTTTAGACAGTTGAGACGTAAGGATGTCGAGATGGCAAAGTATCTTGAAGAAGTTGGTGTCGATCGGTGGGCCAGAGCTTTCTTTCCTGGAAAACGGTAAGAGTCTAGAACTTCTTTTGTACTGAATTTTTTATGTCGTTGATTATATAAATCAAGTATGTTTTATATAGGTACGACCTAATGACGAGCAACAACGCAGAAAGCTTCAACAACAAAACAAGGAATGCGAGGACGTTTCCCATTACGACGTTGCTCGAGTTTATTCGATTCACACTCCAAACTTGGTTTTTTGAACGAGAAGAGATAGCGAACAAGTTGAACACAAAATTGACACCAACGTGGCAAAATGATCTCGCACAGCTAAATAATAAGGCACAGTTCGTCAATGCGTACGGACTTGGTCTATATGAATGTCATGTCAAAGACGTAAGAGGTGATTTCGATGTAGACCTTATGGCGAAGACGTGCACTTGCGGACTACCACAACAATTGAATATCCCGTGCGAGCATTCTATCGCAGCAGCCCAACATCGAAGCGTGGACGTGTACTCGTTATGCAGTGACTTTTATTTGAAGGAGACGTGGATTGAGATGTACAAGGAAGCCATATATCCGGTTGGCAATGAAGATCAATGGGATGTCCCGGATGAGATAAAAAACATGAAAGTTTCGGAACCCGTTGAAAAGAAGCAAGCCGGTCGACCGAAGAAAAGTAAACAAGGAAGAAGAAGAATTAATCGATACCCATCTCAAGGCGAAAAGATTGTCGTGCAGCGAAAATGCGGGAAATGTGGTGGTAGGGGACATAACAGAAAAACATGCACTTGGAGGGATTAAAACTTTAGACTTTGTGTGTTATTTTTATTTTTAAGTTTAAAACTTTAACGTTTATTTGAGTCACTTTTTTATCTTGTTTAATGGCGTCAAGATGCAACTTTAGTTGTTTATAAATGTCTCGAGTTCTAAACCCTTTGTGAATGTGTGAATTTTTGATGTTTTTTTTTTGTGAATCTCTTTAATTGAATTACATGTTTATAAGGTACAATAAAAAACACAATAGTCAACAAACCATCTCGATAATATGTTTATAAGGTACTATTACATAGAAAACCAAAAAGATAAAAAATAAACATCCGAAAATACAAAATCACGGGATAAGGTGGTTGTAGAATAAGTCCACGCACCATTTCTTCCTGAACATTCTCATATTCTCACTTTGAAGAGTGTCAAATGATTCGTTCAGTACTACGTGCTCGACATACTTCAATGCGAACATCCCGCAATCACCGCTACAGCACAAGAATAAGTTGTCACAAATAGTTGAAACATAACTTGAAAAAACATGATTGTTTAGAGAAAGTTGTCAAAAAAAAGTTCAAATAACTAGTAAAATAACTTGTCAATTAAAACTTGTAAAAAAAAAAAAAAAACTTCTAAAATAACTTGTCTTGAAAAAACATGATTGTTTAGAGAAAGTTGTCAAAAAAAAGTTCAAATAACTAGTAAAATAACTTGTCAATTAAAACTTGTAAAAAAAAAAAAAAACTTCTAAAATAACTTGTCAATAAAAACATGATTGTTTAGAGAAAGTTGTCAAAAAAAAGTTCAAATAACTAGTAAAATAACTTGTCAATTAAAACTTGTAAAAAAAAAAAAAAACTTCTAAAATAACTTGTCAATAAAAACATGATTGTTTAGAGAAAGTTGTCAAAAAAAAGTTCAAATAACTAGTAAAATAACTTGTCAATTAAAACTTGTAAAAAAAAAAAAAAAACTTCTAAAATAACTTGTCAATAAAAACATGATTGTTTAGAGAAAGTTGTCAAAAAAAAGTTCAAATAACTAGTAAAATAACTTGTCAATTAAAACTTGTAAAAAAAAAAAAAACTTCTAAAATAACTTGTCTTGAAAAAACATGATTGTTTAGAGAAAGTTGTCAAAAAAAAGTTCAAATAACTAGTAAAATAACTTGTCAATTAAAACTTGTAAAAAAAAAAAAAAACTTCTAAAATAACTTGTCAATAAAAACATGATTGTTTAGAGAAAGTTGTCAAAAAAAAGTTCAAATAACTAGTAAAATAACTTGTCAATTAAAACTTGTAAAAAAAAAAAAAAACTTCTAAAATAACTTGTCTTGAAAAAACATGATTGTTTAGAGAAAGTTGTCAAAAAAAAGTTCAAATAACTAGTAAAATAACTTGTCAATTAAAACTTGTAAAAAAAAAAAAAAACTTCTAAAATAACTTGTCAATAAAAACATGATTGTTTAGAGAAAGTTGTCAAAAAAAAGTTCAAATAACTAGTAAAATAACTTGTCAATAAAAAGATAATTGTTTACCTGTAAGCACATTGTGGGACCTTGTCATCGACGATCCACGTCGGCACAGTGAACTTAATTTCACCATGTTCACTTTCCCGGTAAGAGTGGGGATGGTTCTTGAAGAAACCACCTATGGCCACAACCCTAGCAAATGCTCGACTCCAAGTCTGAATAATAAACATTTTAACAATGTTAAGTAACTCTTAATTTAATTAATTGTTGCTCTAAGGTAATAATTGTGAATAACATAACATTTTACGTACCTCCATCAGCTCAGTGAAGTCCTTTTGATGTCTCGACGACTGCATGAGATCCTTTTGGCAGTCGAAGACGGTAATGGTCCAGGCCTCGATGTCGATCCGAAATGTGAACCAATGAAGGTTCTGGAAGTTCACGACGAACAGGATCTCTCGAGCACCATCCCAAGGCAAAATATCGGCGTCCCTATACCCAGTCATCGGGCTAATAGTTGCCCTCATGTCCCAGTCCACGGGTTCGGGCTCTGCTCCCAGTTCGATGGCCTTGTTGATGTTCGCTTCTTCCGTTCTGAATCGGCCGTACACGTGCTGGACCCACCGACAATCCATGATTCGGACGTCTTGCCGATAACCGTCGAGACCTCGTTGGCGAGCCCGAACCATGTGAATCATAGCATCAATATGCTGAGACATTACAAACATATAGCGTTATTTTAAATTGATTGGAAAAAGTGAAATTATATAATAACGTACCGAATCATGTAGCCATTTGGTTTCTGTCAATATCGTGTTGAAGAAAATCGTGTCTGCGTCGCACGTCTTCAGTCGAACAGACTCCATGAATTTGCCGTCCCACTTTTTTATCCGCAACCACTTAACGAAATTATCAAACTCTTTTGGCTTCGCGTCCTTCAACGGCTTGAACTTGGGGATCGGCTTTTCCAAATACTTGGGCCTCGTCGGATCAGTGAATTCGGACCAACGCGACGTCTTCTGTCGCACTTGCCGATGTGGACGTGCCGGAGTAAGCTGTGCCTTCTGTCTTTTCCTTAGAGGAGTTGTGAGCGGGCGTAGCTTATCCGAAATGTCTTCTCTACGAGGACTCGACGAAGACGTCGACAACCTGGGAGAAGTCACCGGCCTGATCTCCGATCGCTTCGACGACTCGCGATGCGTTGAAGATGGCTTCTTCGACTTCTTCGATGACTCGCGATGCGTAGAAGACGGCTCTGACTTCTTCGATGACTCGCGATGCGTAGAAGACGGCTCTGCCTCATGCGATGGAGACGCCGGCTTTTGACTAGCCGCCGGAGGAGGAGGAGGAGGAGGAGGAGGGGTCCGGCGTTTACGACCATCATCTTGGGTCGTGGGAATTTCACCCCCAGGCAAGCCCGTTGCGTCCTCGAACAAAATGTTCAGCCTCCTCCACATAGAAAGCTGAAAGTCAAAGTAATAAAATATGTCACAAAATTTAAACTTGTCAAAAAAATTTAAACTCAACTCTAAAATTTAAACTCAACTCTAAAATTTAAACTCAACTCTAAATTTTAAACTCAACTCTAAATTTTAAACTTAACTCTAAAACGTTAAATTATATTTAAACTTAACTCTAAAACGTTAAATTATATTTAAACGTAACTCTAAAACGTTAAATTAAATTTAAACTCAACTTTAAAACGTTAAATTAAATTTAAACTCTACTTTAAAACGTTAAATTATATTTAAACTTAACTCTAAAACGTTAAATTAAATTTAAACTCAACTTTAAAACGTTAAATTAAATTTGAACTCTAACCTGTCTAACACTCATGCGCTCAACTCTACGGCCGGTCGTGGCAAGAGAACGTAAGACTATCCCTTGTGACTGAATCATTCGTTTTTGGGATGCTAGCAGTTGTTCTTGAGATGCTCGCAGTTGTTCTTGGGAAGCTCGCATTTCTCCCCACATTTCCCGTGTTATGACAAAGGCCTCGGGAATGTCGGCGCAAGAGGTCGCTGTAGGCCTCGATCCCATTGCGGGAGTGGTCGGACTAGCAAGACGAACACGTGGAGTGTCTGACACGTGTTCGTCGTCGGAGTCTCCGACGATGGCATCTTCTGCAACAGTCGCGACTCGATCTATTTCTTCTTCGATGTCTCGCGGCTCTGTCGCATCTTCGCCCTCGATGTCTATGGGATACAGACATTTGCTCGTCTGTGTCTCGAGGAGAGTGAACATTTCTTTCTCTGGTGCCCTTGGTCTCAGCATTTGAAGAACACCCACCTACAATACATTAATAAACGTTACCAATATTCCAAAATAATGTAAAATACATTAATAAACGATAAATAATAAAAAGTTACCGTTTTTTTATTCAAGACCGCCTCGATGTCTTTGCCCATTATGAGCACATTACTAGACCACGAGTGCATCCGGGGCACACGAATCCCCTGGTTCGACCCGAACCTCATCCCGATCTCTGGGATAGCCTCGTACGCCCAGTAATGAAGGGTATGGAGATTACCCGTCAATGTGTACTTGGCCTCTTTCTGTGCCACATCTGGCTTGTCCTTCAACTTCTTTTGCAGCGTTTCGTGATAACGCCGTAGGTTCACCGACAAGCTGGAATACGTCTCTGCCCAACTCAAATTTCCCCAAGGCATCTTGAAGAAGAAGGGGAGGTCTTGAACGATGTATAGAAATTTCTGCCACCTTTCTTCGATGGCTTTGTTGGCCGGCTGCCCCAGAAGATACCCGTAGACGAATACGAGCAGCCCGAGCTTGAACGCAGCGTCAGGGCTTCGACATATGGTGAACGCGTTGATCAACGCGCTCAACTTGCTTCCGGCAACGCCGTTCAAGTGATCCGTGATCAATCCATCGTTCTTTCGCTCGTCTTGTTCGGCTTTGGTCGGACCGTCTTCATAAGTCATCCCCGAGACGAGTGCGTACTCGAGGCGTCCAAATCGTACCCGTTTGCCTCCGATACCAAAATGTATCTCGCCGCGTACCGTCGCCTCGATCTTCTTCTGAAGGAGAGTATGTACGAGCACCGGTGAGAAACCAAGCTCGCTCTCCGTAAAAAATTGCTCGAACGGAGTCCCGAGGATTCTTTCTTTTATCCCGAGCTCATCGAATCTACTCCGTACAAGCTTCAAGATCCCCGTCCCACCGTACGTGATACGCCCCGGGAAAGAGACGTTGTACATGTAGTTCAAATTGTCCTAAAAAAACAACAAAATTAGGTCAGAAATTAAAAACATCGTACAGCATCGTACAGTATCGTATATCATCGTAAAACAAGAAATTAAATTTTTTAAAAACATCATCGTATAGTATCGTATAGCATCGTACAACATCGTAAGACAAAAATTTATTTTTTTAAAAAACCATCGTATAGCATCGTATATCATCGTACCGCATCGTAAAACAAAATAATTAATTTTTTTTAAAAACCATCGTACAGAATCGTACAGCATCGTACGACACTTTTTTTTAAAAAACATAAACCCATCGTACACCATCGTATCGCATCGTACAGACCTATGCATTTCATCGTACGACATCGTACAGCATCGTACGACATCGTACGATGCATGAATATCATCGTACACTGCCCCCAATTTTTAACCCTAACTTTCTAAATCCGATCATAAACAGCTCAAATAACCACAAATCAGATAAATCCTAAGTCCTAATACATATTCTGACTATTTTTTATGAGATTTAACAAGAAATTAGTTGAAAAACTCACCTTTTTCGACGTTTTGAGATGTCGGGATTTCTGAGCATCACCGCCGCCGGATCTCGAAGAATTTCCATCGTACGCCATCGTTATCTATCGTACCGACTCGTACAAGATCGTCTGCCGTCGTACCGACTCGTACACAATCGTAGAGTTTTTTTTTTAGTGAGCGAGAGAGAGATGAGTTGTTTTCGGGGGGAATGAGACTGAGTTGAGATTCAAATAGGTTATAAGGGCATTTTTGTCCGATTATGGTACAAAAGTCCATTTTGGGATATTTTTCAATATTAGGGTCTAAATGAGATATTTAATGGGTTTTTAAGCCCACTTAATGAAATTTCTCTTTGCTAAAGTAACATTTCAATATTCCAATAATACCCTTAAAGATCAATATTATTAACCGTCAGAGTAAAGAATATTAACCGTAACAAGAAAATAGTAAATCTCATTAATGGTAACAAGAACAGTAATACTTATTGATGGTAATACGAACAACAATAAATTTTATTAACTGTAATAAGAACACCAATAAATCTTATTAGCCGTAACAAGAAAAATAGTAAATCTCATTAACGGTAACAAGAAGAACAGTAAATCTTATAAACGATAACACGAACAACAGTAAATCTTATTAATCATAACAAGAACAACAATAAATATTATTATCCGTAATAGCAACAACAATAAATCTTATTAATCGTAGCAAGAACAACATTAAATCTTACTAACCGTAACAAGAACAACAGTAAATCTCATGGTTAATCTTATTAACTGTAACAAGAACAACAATAAATTTTATTAACGGTAACAAGAACAATAATTAATATCATAGTTAATCTTATTGACCGTAACAAGAACAACAGTAAATGTTATTAACTGTAACAAGAACAACATTACATCTTATTAGTTATGATAAAAACTGTTAGGAATATTGCCACTAGAAGATGATGATTACTAAATAAGATAAGAAGTTACTTTATTAGCATCATATGATTAGTGGGTTGAGGTCTGATAACATTCAGAATCAATAACAACTATCATCCATAGTCTCCGTATCAAATTGAATCGCACGTTGGGCATCCGAGATGGGACGGTGAACTAAAACTTGATCGATGACTGATATGCGCCTGGAAAGCCTTATCTAAAGTCATATATGTGGAACATGCGTGAGGGTTGATCACTCAGTGGGAGCATTATACACTTGCAGAAGGTGTACGACCTGGATAGACTTTGGTTTGGATAAATGCGTCGTTTAAGGACCGTTACGATGCACTAGTCGAGACCGTTTATGATGATCACAATGACGCTTGATCTAATATCCTAAAGTAATTATGGACTTCTAGATCTTGTTAACGGCTTTTTTGACTCACCACGTTAAGGGCTAGTTAGACGCTGATCAAATAGGTGTCTTACAGATATGGAAGAAAGTGTATTACAGATATGGAATCCAACCTTCCTGAAAGAAGGTTAATGTTCTCTCACCTAAGGATTGATTCCAGAACCGATTGATTGTACACACTTCCGAAGTTGGCTTACGTTCGGTTGAATCTTTCGCTGGGGAAGCAACGATGCTTAGGGCTTATATGTAACGTGAAAGGTATAACGGAACAAATTGACCTATGTCGATACGGACAGAACCTAGAGGGTCATGATCACATATTGACTAAATCATTGGATACTCGTTACGATGGGTAAATATAATTCTAGTATCAAAGTTGAGTTCAGTCCTGGATTACACGGTGGAGTATTGTAAGGGACTAGACATTCCGATTAGAAAAGAAAAAGGAATATTTGTCTTTTATCGAGATTGTTAAGCTTCTACTACTAGGTCCATCGTCCCTGATTCGGCTTCAATAAAGGCAAATAAGAACGTTAATATAATAGTAGCTGCGTTTGGTTCAGATTAAAAAGCCCTGTTTTTGTTTTTAGAAAAAACTAAACTGCTTATTTGGTGTTTGGTAAAACTGTTTTTACAAAAAACTTCAAAAGCGATTTTAGATTTTGTACATGAGATGGAAAAGCTAGGATTCGTAGTTTTAGAAAAAGTGTTTTTAAGTTTGGTATATAAATTACTGTAATATCCTCGTACAAAATATCATTCATATATATGTATATAAATAAGCATATTAATAATTATTATTTAATTATTAAGAACATGTCTATTTTAGTCTTTTTACTATAATATATTTATTTTAGCAAACGCTAAATCAGTTTTTGTTACCAGTAACAACTATTTTATAAACAGTTTACCAAACACCTTGTCAGTTTAAAAAAAAACAGTTTTTTTCAAAAACGGAATCTAAAAGCACTTTTTTTTAAAACAAAGCTATGCCAAACGGGGCCAGTGTGTATTATTATTATAATCTCACTTGCTGTAATAGTGATTGACAACAATTAATTCCAAAAAGGGTAGTTTGGGAATTAAATAAATATTTATAGTAAAACTGTTTATTTGTTGCTAGATCAAGTAAATAAACTTTATATGTATTGTTGGACAGGTAAATATGTATTAAATGAGTTTAAATCTATTGGGCCTTGAAAAAGCAAAAAGGTCTCCTAACACTATAGTAGACGATTTTTTCTACTGGTTAGCAACCAGTATTTTTTTTCTGTTTTTCTGTTCCTAAAATATATGAGAGTAAATATGAGATATGGTTGTCCTATATTTTCTCCTAATATTTAGGCTAAATATAAGGAGAATATTTAGGAGAATATATTTAGCTAAATTTTATCTACAGTAAATATTTTATACTAATGTAAAATAAAATCCTAGATACTAATCTGACGGATGAGAGGAAAAATAGGATTCACTTGTTGAGATCCAAGGGCTGAGATTTAATCCACTAGTGTGAACATAATAAAAGGAAATACTATTTTCTAGAATATTCTGGAATATTCTATAAGATACCTTTTGAACTGCTATGAATGGGCTAATGAGAAGCAAATTCTAACCTAATTGCCAAGGAATTTTGTGGTCTCTCTCACTTGAGTTGTCTGACCTAATTCCTCTACTTCTTCCCCTCGGAATTGCTTCAATATCATTCTTAGAAATAAGATAGAAAGATCGGAAACACCCCGTTTTCAGATCTAGTGAGATATAACGAAGCCCACTCTTTTGTCTTATATTCCTCAAAGATTACGTTTCGGAAGACTTTGGTGTCATCACATCGAGTCCTTGAAGGAAGAGTTCCAGATCATCTGATCGTGTGGAGGCTTGTATTTTCAAGATGAAGACGGATTGTGAAAGATTTCGGTTCGTGAACCAGAAACTATAAGTTTTCTTAAACTCGTCTTTTATCTGATATGGTTGCTTGATGAAGTTTCTTATGTTTAATTAATTAAGTAATCTAGATCTTGTTTAATAACCATATTAATAATTAGCTCTTGTTAGTGTAATTATTATTATCCACATTTAATTGGTTATTTAAGGTGCAATAATCACCAACAAGTGGTATCAGAGCTAGATGATTACTTAATTAATCGATTCGTTCTAGTAATTTATTTTAATATGTTTTTATGAATTTATATTATGATATGTTATTCATTCAATTCAGTATGATATGATACGTGAATTGTGATTCGTGGTTGATCGTAGATTTTTTATTCTCGTTTTTCTAGAATTGTTGTTAAACCCAAAATTCAAAGGGTATAGGATTTTTGTAATTTTATTTAAAATACTTGCTGTAATTCGATCGTCGTGAAATTCGAAGTGCTGACTACCCACTGCGAGTTGAGATGACGGTACGAAGCACAAACTCATCGGAGTTCCAGAGATCCACCTTTGACGAAGAAGATAAATTTTGTGACATCCTTGTCACAAAATTCCGCCTACCCCTCAAATAGGAGTCTCGGATTTTTTTGTCCCCTTGGCTCTCGATCCGAGCGAACTTGTTGAGCCCTACCTTGGTAAGTGGGTCAAAGTCCGTTAGGCCCAAGAGGCCCAAACCGATTTTTATAAAAAGAAATAATTTTTTGATGTTTTATTTAAATTAATTATATATGATGGGCCCTAATAAATTTTATTTAAAACATGAAAATTAAATGATCAAGGACATCGATTTATTTTTCAAAGGCCAATTATATTGGGCCTTAATCATTAAATTATTTTTTGACAACTATGGAAAAATATATAATCTTTGACATTGATTTATTTTCCACTTGACACATAGTATGTGCTCAACAAGAATCCATGAAGTAATGTAATTGATTTTATCAAATTAGATTTATAAGAATTAATTAGGATACGATCAATCCTAATCAAAACCATATATGTTTTGTCATGCTTGTTTAATTAATTGCGTTGCCATATATGATATATCTTGAAAAATTGTTTTGTGGGTTATAATGGGCTGTCATTTATTATATGTAACTTATCTAATATGATTAGGTTAATTTTTTAATAAATGAGTTGAATGGATCGGAGAAGTTTTGTCACCATGCCGATAAGAGGTTAAGCTTTGGGGTTATTAAAAGACTATGTCTTCCCTACTCGCTGGAAGCTTTTTCTGTGAAGGAATGCTATTAGAATAATCAAGACTAGATGTATCGATACTCCTAATCACTAAGCTATATCGAAACTTAATTGTTTTTAAGGGTAGCTTAGAAACACTCGAGTTTTAATATGATTAGATAATTCGAGTGGATCACCTAGATTAAAGTTAATGCTAGGAGATAAAAAATAATAATACTGAAAGTATATTGAGTCGTAGACGTACAACATTGCCACAACACCGTGAGGATGAAAGATCCCTGCTTGATCAACCGTCTTTTAGACATGGCGATATGCTCCTAAGGACAGGCTTTTCTGATTCCAATAACAAGGTTGTATGTCTAGCGATAGGTGGGGGAGTTGAGTTCGGTGTGTACTGGCTAAATCAGTGCGTTCAGGTGATACTCTTTCTGCTGAAATATTGGGTTGACTCATGCGTGAATCCAACCAATGGTTGCTCACGTGGTCAAAGATTCCTAATCAATTGGTAGTTACTGAACATAGTTATGAAGTGTCATGAACCACGATTGTTCACTAATCTGAGATAGTTCTTGATTTTCACTAGGTGCACTCCGTTACGCCACGATAGTGGGACGGATTGTGGCTATTGGTGGATTACCGTGAAATATAAAAACTGGGTTCTTTTCTTTAGTAGCTTGGTTGCATTATGTTTTTATTTTCCTAAATCTTATTGATAGCTTGTTTATTTTCATATTGCTAATATATATATGTGCTTTTATATTTTAATAATCATGTCAAACTCTATTATGGCCCTGTTGTAGAAAGACGTCCTGACTGATGAGAACTTTCCGAAATGGAAGTCTAACCTGAATATTGTGCTAGTGAGTGAAAGCATTCGCTTTATCCTCACTAAAGAGAAACCTGCCTTTCCTAATTCTACTGCTTCTCGAGTTCAAAGGGAAGAGTATGATAGGTGGAACATGGCTAACAACAAAGCCATGGCCTACATGCTCGCAATCATATCTGATGCGTTGCGAACAAAGTTGGAAGGAAAAGAGACTGCTGTGGAGATCCTTGACTCGCTGCAGGAAATGTTTGGGATGCAAAGCGAGCAAGCCCGTACTGAACTCACCCCTAAGTGCACTAGCACTAGGATGATTGCGGGAACTCATGTGAGGGATTATGTCATGAAAATGACTAATTACTTCACAACAGCTGAACTCCATGAGGCTTTGATGGATGAGGTCACTCAGGTGGGAATTATCCTGAATTCCCTTTCGAGTGATTTCATACAGTTCACGTCGAACTATATCAGTAATAAGTTGACGTATGGGCTGCTTCAGCTATTTAATGAATTACAGACTTCCGAGTCTATCACTCGTCAAGGAAAGAACAAACGATCGGCTCTGTATGCTGACAAAAGTTCTTTACCGAAATCCAAGAAGAACATGTCTTATGGAGCTGGGTCATCAAAGGCTTGTCCTAGTACTTCGAAGGGGAAAGCTCCCGCTAACAAGGAAAGGAGAAACTTCAAGAGAAGTGGAAAAGGAAAAGAAAAGAAGCGTGAAATGGTGGGCAAATGCCACCACTGTAACACTGAAGGCCATTGGAAGAGGAATTGTCATTTGTACATAGCCGAGCTTGAAAAGAACAAGAAGAATGCTGGTAATGTACCGAAAAATTCATAATATCCTAAAATTGTTTTTGAAGATAATTATTCATGAGCATACTTCTTTTCTTGTTGCAGAATAGATCTGGAGGAACACGATGGTGTTGGTGAGCTTGCTGAGCAATGTCGGATTCAAGCCCGAATTATTGAGAAGCTCATGTTCCAGCTCAAGATCTAAAATTTCCCGCTAGTTTTATTACTTTCATTTTTGGATTTATTTTTGAACGTAAGAGTTGTGTCACAAATAATCCGAGGTTTTCTAGACTGTAGTCTTTTATAACTATTCCAGATTGGATGAATGTTTTCTTTCTTTATGTTTTATTACATTATTTATGAACATATGAATGTGTCATTAAATATTTCTCTACTCATTTATGAATTGCCTTAAATTGCATTTATGATATTTGAATATGCATAAATGCTTAAGCCTTAATTAAATATAGAATAGGAAGGACCGTGTTTCTGTTCATTAACTATACAGGTGCACAATATTATATCATCCGAGTTAATAATCTCTGTTAGAATTTTAATTAGCTTTTATTGTTTATTAAAATTGCTATTATAAATGTGTTTTTATGAAATAATAAGAACTATTTAGAAATCTGGTTGTGTCTATATAATTATATCATATCGACAAATGATTTGTGTGATTAAGAGATAATAAGATAATAAAACTTTAAAGTTAGTGTTGATGATATATTGATTGAGTGAGAGTATCTTTATAAGAACCTAGACACTCTAGTTTAATAAGTAAGTGGGAGCTTCCTTGAATGGAACCCAGTCACTAGAATTGATTAAGTGGGATCATCCTTTATTGGATCCTAGTCACTAGAATCATATTATTGAGTAAGAATCTCGCCATTATTAAACAATATAATTAAAGCAATGTCCTTCACATGACTGTTACCATCATTTATGATGGAATCCTTTAATATGGATTAATATTGCTATCATGACAATAATATGAATGGAAGTGTAATTAATTATTGACTTGCCATAAATAATCAATTAACAAGTGGGAGCATCTTTAATTAGAATCTTGCCGCTATTGAACGAATTTAAAATAGCTTAATCCATCACATGATTTTATGCATCATTTATGATGAGATTCTTAATTGAATCTAATAAGCTATTAAATCGTACAATAAATGGAAGTATGCATTACTTACCGTTAAGTAGAAAGCATCCATTCATGGATCCTTGTCTTTAATCGTCAACAGAATCTTTCATTAAAGGAAAGTATTGATCTTTAATAATGAAGATCAAGCTAACTTGTTTTAAGTCAATAAACCCTTATTTAGTAGATCAGCATGTCAAGCTATTAGCTTGAAGGATTCGAGAGATCTATAAATTGAACAATGAATGTGTTCGAACAAGCGGATTGGTACTTAAGGGATTGAGCCCTTGAGAAGAGGCATTGGCAACGATATTGCTCTTCTCTCTGATACCACGAACCAGTTCATTTGGGATCTTATTTAAAATAAGATGAACTGTCCTTTGAGGAACATGTTCTGTTGACTTTGGATCTAAGTAGTTAGATACTACTGAACCTTTTATTAAAATGTAGATCTTTATAAACGAACAAATAATCATGATGACTCTTGTATTTTTGTTATAATCGATATTCTTGGAATGATCAATATGTGTTATTATTATACACGTGTCATTGAGAAAGTTATTACCGTTGTGTAATAGACTTAATGAAGATACGATTGACTGAGCTAAAACAATTTATGAAACTTGAGGTTTAGAAATGACAAGCTCGTTCCATAAATGTCTCAAACATACTTATTGTGATAAGGTATGAGCTCAAAGTTGAGGCTAATGACATTGTCAATAAGTGGACTATAAACTAGCCCTTTTGACAACGTCGTATTTCCGAGAATACAAACGAGTGTTTTAAACACACTAGAACAAATAGAGGCATGCGGTGCGACAATGCCCCAAAAGTCGCACCTAATAGTTTATTAGGTGCGACTTTTGGTGCGACAATGTCGCACCTAAAAGTCCGTCGCTAAAGGTATTAGGTGCGACATGTCGCACCGAAAGGTGTCCATATTATGTGCGACACTATCCGGTGCGACGTGTTGCACCTAATGCCCAATATATTTTCCTGCCAAACTTTTTGAAATTGGCGGGTGATTTCATATCGGGTGCGACAAGTCGCACCGAATAATCTTCCCGCTATTATATTAGGTGCGACATGTCGTACCGAATATGTTATTTTAGTTAAAAAAATTTACAAATTTATATATTAGAAAATTAAATCCAAATTAATCTATAATTAAATAAAAATTAATTAACAAAATTATAAATTAGAAATAATATTGAGAAAATAGAATTCTGAATTAAACATACAAATCCTGTCTAATAAAAACGAAAAAGTCAATTCCTAATTTTTTTCTTATACAACTTATCGATAGTAGAATTCCCTCTACCAAATAAGTTGACAGAACTTCGGGAACTGCTTCCCCGTCCTCGTCCGCCGTTGCCTGACACGCTACCGCTCGTTCCGCCGCTTCCGTAAGGACGGTCTTGCAAAAAATGAATCGTTAATATTTGAAAGAGTCGAGAGCGAATTTGTAAGAGTGAAAGAGAAATTGTGAAAGACATGTATTAATTTTGAAAAATTGTTAAAATTTGTTATCATATACAAATTCACTACTGATTTCATAAGCGAGTTAACCAATTTCAATAAAGTAGTTAATTCGTTAAAATATATTATCGAAGAGTTAATTTTTTGACAAATACATTTTATTTTACGAAAAATTTGGCAGAGTTTCCCCTATAATATTGACTAACCAAAATCTATAATTTTTTTTAAAAAAAAAAAGACATATATAACCAACCAGGACTATCCTATTAACATTCAAAATACTAAATCGAGCCTCCGTGGCTCGGTCGCAATAACTTTTCTATAAGTTTAAATTAAATTTAGCATGTTACTAATTCATTTTAAAATATATTCATATATATATATATATACATATATATATATATATATATTACTAATTAATCTAACTAAACATGTTACTAATTAATTAATTAACCAAATTTTCAACAAATTGCAATCAAATTAAACAAAACATGTTACAATTACTTTAAATTACACTAAACATGTTACTAATTAATTTAATATGTTACTTTTAACTTAATTAATCTAATCTAACATGTTACGTATTAAATAATCTAAAAATGTTACTAATTACAAATAACAACTAACCTTCACCGAGGCGACGACAAGATGAGGAGCTGCAAGGCAGTGAGCTACGACGCGGGGCTGCGGTGACCGGGCTGCGGCAAGGTCGGGGACGGTGCGGAGAGTGACCGGGCTGCGGAAAGAGTGAGACAGTGAGTGAGGGAGTGGGTCAGAGAGTGAGAGCGAGTGAGACTTACAGTGGGGTGCGGCGAGGGCTGTGGTAAGTCGGGCTCTTGCCTTATTGACCATAAGTACATCTTGGTTTTCTTTTGAACCATCGATATAGCAAATCGTGCTAGGAACATGTCCTTCAGGTCTTTGAACGACTGGACGCTCCCTGGTCTTAGATTCTTAAACCACTCGAAATCGGGTCCGGTGAGGGTAAGACTAAAAGCGTGGCACAGAGCCCCAGGTGAGACAACCTGCATCGTCATCCTAGTTTCGTAATGTTGGATGTGATAAGTGGGGTCGGTTTTCCCACTATAGAGAGGGAGGTTCGGGAGTTTGAAGTTTCTCGTGCACACCTTAGCAAGGATCTGGGCGGTGAATGGCGAGGAATATTCTTCTACGTCCCCGTATGTATCACCGGCCAAGCCGCCTTCACGTAGATCACATACTTCATTACGAAGGTTGTGAATCATGGCGACAACGTCAAGGCCAGTCTTTGGAGTCACTGCCTGTTCGGGAGAAGTCACCTGACACCTTTCATTCGACCCTTGAGCCGTGCAGGAGTCCCCATCGATTGGGGCCGCGGGGTTGTGACCCTGGCGGGCACTTAACCTCTCTCGTAGGTCTTCGCCACGACTGTTAAGTTGGGCGGTAATCCGATCCCTTAGGTCTCGGTTAGTGGCACGGGGCGCGAGTTTTGAGTCACACACCTCACCCGCCGAGTGGCTTGGCCTTCCCTGACATTTCCTCTCTGACCAAGTCGGTCATGGGATGAACGTCGGGAAGTCTCCTCTTGGGAGGAAACATATATCCCCTTTGTCTTAGGCGGTGGATTCGAAGGACCGGCTTTGATCTCTACGAGGAGTTCCCCGTCTTTAGTGAGAGTAGTCTCGATATCCGCCGAAATTTCCATGCCCTCGTAGTCAGGGTCATAATCATGTCCTTCATCTATGAGGTCCTCAGGTTCCCCTTGAGGAATGTCTTCCATAGGCTCTTTACCCGCCAGTTGGCGGTGGTACCTCGCATTGGCCGCACTCAGTTGGCGGATCTTCTCCTCCATCTCA
Source organism: Urtica dioica subsp. dioica (assembly GCF_054948205.1). NCBI lineage: Eukaryota > Viridiplantae > Streptophyta > Magnoliopsida > Rosales > Urticaceae > Urtica > Urtica dioica. Next base: position 18,104,329 of record NC_142756.1, read on the forward strand.
AGGATGCGGTTATTCCGGCTATCCTGAGGTGGAGATGGTGAGGGAGTGTGACTCTCGTCATTGAGAGACTCCTCGTCACCATGCACTCGGGAACGCAAGAAGTATTTCTTCACTCTGGTTGCGTTCTTGGGATTATTCACGCCTTATAATGAACGGGTGGTTGATCGCTCATGTCTCTCTCAAGTCGAGAAATAATAGGTTACAATGTAGAAGGGATTTCGGGCTGTATAAGTCGGGAAGTTCCCTCTATCTAGCGCCAAAATGTTGTCGCACGAAAATGAACAACGATTTAAAACTACGTACGGTTCGATCCAAGGCCAGACCAAGTAACCGCGTCCGAGCCAAAAATGTGAACTCGAAGGCCGAGTTGCACCCTCCGGACCCTGATGTGTGTATTGGAGGGTGTAACCGCGCTAAGTGTTGGCTGCATATGTACCCGTTGTTCGAGATCAGGTCAGAACGTAGTTCAATGTAAGGGTTGTGGCTATCTTGGACTCGGAGGTAGAGAACTTGAGACTTTAGAGAAGGACCTAGCTCGTAGCTTCTAAGGAAGACTTTAGAGAGGTCGCTTGACTCGTAGCTCGGAGTTCCAACTCAAGGGTCAATTAGCTGGGGCGCAGCTTGTGCGTTGTGAAAACTCGGGTCGCAAAATTGGAACGCACTCCCTCTCGTCGAGGGGGGTTCTCGGGTTTCTGAGCCGAGTCGGGAGAGGAGGAGAGAGCTCTTGGAATGTCACAAGAGAGTCGTGAGGGAGAAGAGAGAATTCTCCAAAAGAGGTTTTTTTCGAGAGGATTCAAGCTCCCCCTCAAGTGAAGAGGGGGGGTGGTATTTATAGAGGTTGGAGGAGACCACGGGTCGGCCTCTTGGAGGCCCATCGATGGCAGGGTGCGGGGCACGGCGTGTGCGCGAGCGGCGTCCTCGGCCAGGGCGCGGGGCGCACGGGGTGTGATGCCCGGCCAGGCGCGGGGCACGCTCGGGCGTGAGGCCCTGTCGGGTGCGGGGCACGCATTGGAGCCCGGCTTGGAGTCTGATCGGGCCGGCATCCCGGCAGGGATGTGTCGGCGCTAGTCGAGGGAGGTCCGACCGGTGCTGGGGCGCATGGCCGAGGGAACAGGGCACACGCGCGGGCGAGGGCGCGCGTGCGCGGGCCGGAGGGCCGGGGGCGCAGGCACGCAAGTGGGCCGGGGGCGCTAGGGCGTGTACGGGCGGGAGGGGCGGGGGCGTAGGTGCGCGCGCGGGCCAGTGGGCCGAGAGCGTTGGGCGTGTGCGCAAGCCGACACGTGCACGGGCCGGGGCCTGGCAGGTGGTCCGGCTGGCGACGCCCGGCCGGCGCAACGTTGTTTTTGTTTTTCCGGTTGCCCGAAAACGACCGATAATAGAATGCTTACTCATTTCCTACACCTAGTAAGTGGGATTAAGAATGGGATCTAAGAAGCAAATGAGTGCTAATATGTCACAAGAGATGGCCTTAATTAGGAAGGCTCTCGAACGCTAAGCGAAAGATTCTCATAGAAGGGACGGCCATTCATAGAAGATCAGAACAAAAAAATTACGCCGCTTTAGGCGCGACTGAATGAACAACCTTCGTAAGGACAACGCGAGCCTAAACCCGTGGTAGCTTGTGGGCGGCGTAAAAAACAAGATGAGTAAGCACCAAATAGTAACACACATTCAGCTAAATCAGGAACGGACTAGAATCAGTGACAATTCTATTTAGAAGTATGCCATATGAATCAAGTAGAGCTTGAGGCGCAAAGTAGTGGATCTCTCAAATAAGGTTTCTCAAATCACGTGGGACCACTTTCTCAACCCGCTTTTATGAGGAATACCTTGATGAAGCTAATCTATCAGGTACTAGGATTATGAGTATTAAGTTAATAGAGCTTGTTATCGATGAATATGCAGATGAGTTCGATGAGCTCTCGAGTTTCTTTCCTGCATGGTACTGACAAATGTGGCACGCATATTTAGTATATGCACGGACTTAAGGATGACATCGTGCGACAGGTTGATGATGGTGAAGTAAAGCCTTAGCTTATCGTGAAGAATTAACTATCTCGGCTCACGTCCTTTACTAATACAGAGGGATGGAATTTCACTTTCTAGCTAAAGAGAATGAGAAACATGGGGTAAACTAGAGAGGCGTAGAGAGGTATGATAGTATGGTTGCGTCCCATTGAATGAAGGACTCGAGAATTATCCTAGATGGCCTGGTCAGTGTAGCAGGATTTTGAGAAGACTATTTCCTGATACAGAATGTAGTGATTTGTTCACAAGTGTATGTCTTCTCTCCAAGTTTGGACCAAATGTCGAAACCCCTCAATGTGCTGCATCCTCAAGGGATTCCAAAATGGAAATGGAAGTAGATAGTTATGAGCGTATCCCTAAGCTATAGTGAATTTTGGCTAAACAAGACTCACTAGGGTGGTCATTGAAAACATGATTAACTATTTCACTTCATGCTGGTTAGGGCCAACTACAAAGAGATCAAAAGTATCCCAGCCCAAAAGAGGATATCATATATTGATCGGTGTAACTCCACATAGAAGCGGTATAGGACTCATGATGAACCTACTGATAGAAGTACATAGAATCTAGATGTAAGCATCATTGTATCTTCGAAAGACCATGTAGACAAGCAGCAAAAACGTCTACAAAGTATGAACCCTCAAAATATGTTTCTATTAACGTCTCCTTTGGAATGTTGTTGACATATGGAAATCGTAGAACGTTGAGGGATGTTGATGGTGGTTCAGATTTACCCCCATATATGTCATGTTTATGTGGTGAATGGAATTAAGTACTAAAAGGTATACGTCTCTCATTTTTTTTGGGTTGAAAGGGTGAGAGAAAAATTGAGTCTCTCGGAAATGAGATATAAGAAACTCTTATCTACAATCCTTAACTTCCAAATAGATAAGCATACAAAGAATTATAAAGGGCCGAGTTGAAAATAAATTCTAACAACCTTAAATAAATTCTACGTGAAAGAATTTTGATGGGAAAATTATTTACTAATTTTCCGGTTATATTTTCCATATTACGGGAAAGGAATTAAAGAAAAAGGACTTAGTTGCAACAAGAAAAGAGCAAGAGATTGTTTTTTGGAGAAAAGTAAAAGAAACAAAACAAGGAGGGATTTAATGAGCAATTAATGAAGGATCAAATGGCAATTTTCGAGAATTTTCCTTAGTCTTATATATAAGCATACAAAGTAGCACGCAATTGAAATGGTTTGATTTTCGATTATCTTTTTATCCAACTTATTCTAGAGGTAGAGATAGAAATTTTAAGCTTATTAAGTAAGCTAAAGCCCAATCCTATTGACCTAGATGACTGGTTGAGCTCAATACAGTTAATTGACCCATTAATAGTTAATATGGAATTAATTATATTTTAATTTTAATTTTAATCCAATCTGATTGATTAATTAAAATTAACTATATAGCATTAAAAGCCCACACATGGAGGAATTGGGCTTAAGCACAATTTAGAAAAAGGAAGCGTAAAACCCTAAGGTTTGGTGGCACAAAATTGCACAAGGCCTCTAGGCCCGTTCGTTGCGTGACCACGGCGCACGCTGCGCATGAGACCAACACCTTTTCCTTCAATCAGGCCCAATGGGACAACACTCTAGATCTTGCCCTAGGGAAAAATCACTACTTGTCATGCACGCGCTACACATAGATTGTACGCCGCGCAGAGACAGCATCGCGCCGTGTAGAGCACCAGACACGCCACACCCTGTGCTTCTCCAGCGCCGCAGACAAAATTGATTCTTTTCGCGCTATGTGGTGACAAGGCTTTTGACGAACAACCTCGCTGCTCCCAGTGGCGGATCCAAACTCGGAAAAGACGGGGGGCCAAAACTGAAATTCGGATTGAAAAAAAAAAAAAAAAAAAATTTTAAGCCCGAATTTTTTTTTTTTTTGGGGGGGGGGGGGGGGGGGGGCACAGGTCACTTGAGCCCACCACCTGGGTCCGCCCCTAGCTGCTCCGTTCCCTCTTTCTCAGTTGTGGCGTGCGCACGGGCTGCAGACGCGTAATCCCGTGCCTCATCGATCTCGCAAGCGCACGAGATCTTATCTCATCAATTCGTTCGTAAGTTTTTTTTTCTTTTATGACAAACAAAGATAAATTAGAAATAACCTATGCCCGTTTGATTTGAGTTTGACATCAATTCTGGAAAAAAAAATCAATATTAAGAACTCGTAGTGATCAATCAAACCGAAATAGATAATTCACATAGAAATTATTCAATTAAATCAAACCATCCAAACATGTTTTAATTAAAAATGAAAGAATTAAAATATTTTCAAAGGTAAGATGACTTTTCATAAAACATAAAGCTAACCTTATGATCTGACACCAATTGTTGGTGACAACAAAGTATGCGACAGAGGTAACCTTAAGCTCTGATACCACTTGTTGGTAGTTTCTTTACAATACAAAAATTATTTTAAACTTTTGATATGAGTTCATGAGGCTCGTAACGGAAAAATACCAAAAAACCGTTTTTCATGTTTAATGCAAAAAAGATGAATTCAAAATAATTTTAATTCAAAAACACTTTAAGTTTTATTGTCGCTTCGAATCTTGAGAAAATCTAATTAATCTAGATGAAGGTGCGGCTAATCAAAACAACCACGAGACATAAATAAATAACTAGACTAGAAATCACTTACTTGATTTCCCGGTATTTGTTTTTCACGCCGGTGAAAATCTTCGTGTTCTTAGCGTTTCTCGCGTTCTTCGTGTCCTTTAGGTTAGATAACCACCAAGTCTATCAAGCCGTTTCAGCGAATGAGATAGAACCAAGGTGTGGGCTAACTCTTTATCACTAATTATTCCAACGAGGTGTCAGAATAATTCTTTCTTTCTTTTAGAGGACGCATGGGCGAATTTTATTAATCTGGGAGAGCGAAAAATTCTACTAGACCAAGGGAGAGGGAGAGACGGTTTTTCAAACAGTGGAAACCCTATGTTGCACTCTTTTGGACGAATTTCCTCAAGCTCTAGGCCCCTATTTATAGCTTTTAAGGTTACCCATATAGAATATGCACTTTTTATTTTTATTTTATATGATCTTATTCTAATTAGTATGAGATATTTATTATATGAATATAATCAATAAAATATTTTCAAGCTACTTTAATAATTAAATTTTTCAAATCATATATAATATTTATTTACTTCTCATATTAGAATATATTATTTAGGTAACTAAATAATATAGAATATCTCCATGATATTCTCCTTAAATAATATAATTAATATATTATTTATTTCTCACAATAAGATATATAATTCTATAATCATTGTAGTAGAGAATATCTCCATGAATCTACCACAAGCCTTATTAAGCCTTGTGGGCTGATTTAATTTGCTCTTTTTATGCCTATTTAAATCTTAGTGATATTCCGAAGATACTTAAAATTAATAACTTATTCGTAAAGTACTTCCATACTAATGTGAAATATATTGCAACCAAGCTGCAGTAACGAGTGTATAGTCAAATTCACATATTACTACAATAGTATTCTAACTCATTTGAGTACTATGCCGAATACCATTAGTATATCGAATACTCTATCATACCGATCAAAGAACCAAGATAGCAACATGGAAACAACAACCAACATAACATCCGGAACAATAAACAATAATGGAAACCAGTGACCGCACGGGAAGAACATGGGGGCGTAAAAAAAGAATGAAAGGGATGGGGTTTCTCTCGCTTTTGGCATAGCGGGCCCCAAGCGGAAGGCCCGCACGAAGGGCAGCCAACTTGGAGACTATGGACCTAATAATTCAAAGCCAGATGAACACAAGCGAGTGCGTAGAAACTATTGCATCACTTCTTTCGTTTCATCAATCTCGGTGATATTTCACAAAAATCTTAAGACCGAACCTCTCGAAGTTATCAAAAATATATTTACTTGATCTTTAAAGGTTATTGTCCATTGATATAGTCAATACGTAAGTATCTACCCTCTGGTTCCAGCTTGTGTAATGAAGGGTCAAATATACTGCTATACCCCTCTACCTCTTAGAAGTTCTGAGTTCCATTGATTCTCCAGTAAAAGATTCCTCCATTGCAATGTGTCGACAATCGATCGATTCTGGATTCATCTATCAAGTGATCAAACATTGACTCTCTTTATTAAGAGTTGGATTCCAGTTATGTTTCTCGTCCATCACTGATTATACCCCAATCTCCCAAGTATATAAGCATCATTGTAGCTGTGAATGAATGATTCAAAGAGCCGAGTATATAACCCTGATTTTCAAGAATACCTCAAGATTTATGTTGATGCATATTGTGAACATCATTTGTGATTGCGATATGTCCCATCGTAATGATCGCTTAAACGATGTACTTAACTGCAACCTGTCTAGGTCATGTATGGTGCCCTATACAGAATGCTCTCACTTGTTAGAACAAGTCTACAACGAGTTGCATATATGACTTCCTATCTAGCTACCTAGGAATAGACTAATTATTGACCAGTTTAAGTGCTCCACCTGAGACTTATATCTTTCTCACATAAGATGTAGAGATATAGTCTCAGTTAATATAGAGGGCTATGGATAAGTCGAATGTTATTGCTTATAAAACTTTCCGACTAATCTTTTATATCATTGATTATTACTTTATATTTTCGTTTAATACTAATCTATATGTAATTACAATAATACTTCTAAGAGTAATTACTACAATAACATTATGTGGGCAATATTTATGGATACTGATGTATTGTTGGGGTCCACCTTTGTGCTATGAGCAACAAATGAATCATTTGCTAGGGAATCAGTGGAACTAATGGCTCATAAGTGACTCCTGGGCAGAATGATATATTTGACCATCATTTCACGAGATGAACGTGGAGGGTAGATACTTATGTACTGACTATATTAATGGACACTTATCATTAAATATCAAGTAAATATAATTTTGATAACTGGGAGAGGTTCAGCCTTGGGATTTTAGTGGAATGTCACCAAGATTTGATGAAGCGAAAGAAGAGAGGTTACATTGTCTATGCACTCGCTCGTGTTCATCTTGCTTTGAGTTATTAGATCCATGGTTTCCAAGTCGGCTCAGGTAAAATGAGTTAGAATACTCTTGTAGTAAATATGTGAATTTGACTACAAACTCACTATTATAACTTGGTTGCAATATCTTTTGCATTCGTAATAAAGTACTTTACGAATAGTTACTAATTGTTAATTAACTTCGAAAAATCACTAAAAGTGAAATGGGCCTAAAAAGAACAATTTAAATAAGCCAACAAGGCCCAACGAGGCTTGTGGTAGACTTGTAACATAGTGTACATGTGCTTTGTATTTGTTTGATCAAATCCCAATTGGATTGAGAGTTTTCTCAAATGGGAAATAAATATGGTATAGTAAATATGATCCGACTTGGTTGGATATTTAGTATAGTAAATATTTATGAGAACACTATGACGATATTCTCTACTATTCTATTTATAGAATAATATATCTTATTGTGAGAAATAAATAATATATTATTTATATTATTGAATAAGAATACCATGAAGATATTCTATATTGTTATGTTACCTGAATAATATATTATAATATGACAAATAAATAAATATTAGATATGATTTGAATATTTTATTTATCAAAGTATCTTGATGATATTTGATTTATTCTATTCATACAATAAATATTTTATATAAATTAGAATAATATCAAATATAATTGGGAAATTGCATATCCTATTTGGATAAGCTAGGAGACTATAAATAGGGGCTTTTGGTAGTGCAAAATTGACCAATAGCCTTGTTCCACACTTTAAATTTTCGGCAGACCTTTCCCTTGGTGTGATCGAATTTTTCTCTCTCCCACCTTGAGAAATTCATCCCTACCTCTTTTTTTTATTTTTAAAAAGAAAGAATTATCCCGATACTTCGTTGGAATAATTAGTGATAAAGAGCTGGCACACGTCTTGATTCTATCTCATTCGGAGAAACGGCTTGGAAGGTTTTAGTTTTTATCCATACGAATAACGTGAAGAACAAGAAAACTGTCCACCGGCGTGGAAAAGTCATACAGCGGGAAATCTAGTAAGTGATTTCTAATCTCGTTATTTATTTTTGTCTTATGGTTATTTTGATAGCCGCACCTTCATCTAGATTAATTAGATTTTCTCGAGAGCTGAAACGACTACAACGGCTAAACCCAAAAGTGTTTTTGAATTAAAATTGTTTTGAATTCATCTTTCCCCATATAACACGAATAACAGTTTTTTTGATAATTTTTCCGTAACGAGCTTCATGAACTCGTACCAAAAGTTTAAAAGAATTTTTGTAAAGATATAAAGAAAATTACCAACAAAAATGTCATGTGTTGTAGAAGTATGTTGATGAGCGAGTAGGCAAGCTCTTGTTAGCTTCATCATGACCTCCTTGCTGAGAGTGATCTCCTTGACTCCTTGTGTCTGCAAACTTAGCTTCACCTCTAAACCTTGTGAGCTATAGGATATCCATGAAGCTTGTAGCCTTTGTCCACCGTGTGATCGATCATCTTGCAATGAGTGCAAAGAGGCTTGTCCTTCTCCTTCTTGTAGTTCTTCTTGCCGCACTCTTCTTTGACAACTAGCACATTGGAATTTGACAAATTAAGGTGACTTGCCTCGTGAACGGCAACTGATCTTTGCTTCTCCTCCTGGCTGACTAAGCCATAAACCTTGTTGATGTGTGGAACTGGATCCATGAGCAAGACTTGGCCTCTCGTCTATGTATAGCTCTCGTTGAGTCCCATGAGAAAGGACATGACATATTCTTACTAATGAAAATCTCTGATAGCACTTAGCTCCTCCACACGAGAATTTGCACGAACAGGTGGTACTATAATTTTGAGTTCTTCATGGATGTACTTTATATTGGTGAAGTAAGTTCCAACTGAACTCTGATTCTGAGTGAGGTTCGACAGCTCTCGCCTGAGCTAGAAAATCCTTGGTGCATTGCGTTGTTGAAAGCGCGTTTGCAGATCTAGCCATATCTCTTGAGTTGAATCTCCGAATTGCACACTAGAGGATATCTCCTTGCTAACTGAGTTTCATAGCCATAAATTTACCATATTGTTGCGTTGATTCCAAGCTCAAAAGGCTGAGACCTCCGATCTCGGCGGCCTGACTGTGTATCCATCAATAATATCGAGTTTATTCTTGATAGACAATGCAATCTTCATCACTCGACTCCAAGAGACATAGTTCTCTCAAGTCAACGGTTGCGTGACCAAGACTGTGCCAGGATTATTAGAGTGGTGAAGGAAATACAGATTGCAAAGCTCCTCATTCATTCGTTGCTCCATTGTAAAAATCGCCGATGAGTTGTGATCCTCCATTGCCAGTACTTCAGTGATATTGTTACAATAAAACTCAAAAACTAATCTTGTTTAGACGATCGAAAATGCGGAAAAACATCGCTCTGATACCATAACAAGAACGAGATCTAAGAATCGAGAAGTGTGAGAGTATGAGCGAAAGAGCCTTTGTGAGAAAGTACTTATTTTCTCATTTTCCGATTAAATGAAAATAACGGAATTTACAAGTAGGACTTATTAAAGGAAAAACGGCTATATATAAATAAACGAGAGTAAAGCACAGTGGCGGACCCAGGTGTACCCTTTGGGGTGCCTAGACCCCCCCCCAGCCAAAATTTTAGGGCAAATTTTTTATTATTTTATTATTTTTTACCTCAAAATTTATTTGACCCCCCTACTTTTTAGCTTCTGGGTCCGCCACTGGTAAAGCATATAATCGTAATATCTTCCTTATCGCGTCGGAATCTAGATTTTACGAGTATATACTGCATTATAGAAGTTTATCGTGAGTTTTATGAAGAAAAAAAATTAAATGTACTAATGGTTAAATTGTACCTGCATAAATAAACCGCAGAAATAAGAGTGAAGAAAGCCTGGTATTAAAGTGGCCAAAAAGTTTAGCAGATAAAAAGGACTAATAGAAGCAAAAACAGAATGGTATAGAGAAGATGAGCAAGGTTAGGACGAATTTTTTATTTATTTTTGTATATTCGTTTTCTTTGAAAAGTGTGAGGCAATACATAGTGCAATGAGAAGTTGAGGTCCCAAATTACATTCAATTAAGGAGTTATAAAACTGAACGAAAAACTAAGACTAAAAAGGTGTTTAACATGATATTAATGAACCATTATTATTAAAATAAATTCGTTAAATGATTTGATCTGTTTTTAAACAAAAAGAAAAAATTAAAAATCACTCGAGTCATTAAAAGTGAGCGGTGGTTTTGACCATTATTTTTATTAAGTTATGCTTTTTTTCTTTTCAAACAATCCAATTTTTACATCATACATTATATCATCATTACATTTTTTATTTAAGCACAAATTACAAGATATATTCTTTAAACATCAATTTGCTTTTATTAGAGATTGAACTATCTCTCTCTCATAGAGATCACCTCACATGCCGGAGGGTTTGCCACCCAAGCTAAATCCTTGGAGATGATAACTATTTTTAATTCTAGCATATAGGTGAAATAAACTCATTTATAGTGTCCAACATTTCAAATATATTAGTTTATTATATATTTGTTCATATGAATATAAATGAATTATATGTAAATATTCAATTTTAATTTAAGCTGAAGAACTATAGATTCTAATAAATTTATTATTAATCGTAGTACCTAAATAAAAAAATGCATCTTTTTATATTTATTTTTATTTTATCAAAAAGTAAAAAAAAAAACTTAGCGTTTCTAGTTTAATAAAAATATAATCTGATTTTATAACTTTCACAAATAGAAGATATTAATTCTTAGAAATAAGTAAATATAATAGCTAGATGCGAGCCCCTCCTCAGCCGGATTCCTCCTTTTGCTCCTCAGCCTACGAGGTATTAGCAGGTGTTTCCAGCTGTTGTTTCCCTCCCAAGAAAACTAGGTATGTTTATATTTTTTTTTAATAATGATATTGATAAAATGCTTAAGAATTGTTAATATGAATACATTTCATATCGTTTAAATGTTTGTTACCGAATGTGAATTATTTTATTTATTTGAATTTATTTTTTCATGAAATTCTCGAACATTCATTTAAAATGTTAGTTCAAATGGTCAGTTCAGTTAACATTTTAAATGGAGACAGTTTGAATGAAATGATCAATTTTGAATGAACCCTAACTCAAGTACAAATTCACATTCCACATCAATGAAAACTATTGACAACCCAATTGCATGAGTGCTTGACATTAGATAGATATGATTATAACAATAATTCAAGCTCCGGTGATAGTGACGTACAACGATTTACAATCAATAGATAAGTGATAGCTACGAGGAAAATGTCAGTTCTTTGAATGTGAATGATTTTATTTCATTGGATTGATAGTTACCGAATGCGAATTATTTTATTTCTTTGAATTTTTTTTTATGATATTCTTGAAGATTCATTTAAAATGTCAGTTCAAATGATAAGTTCAGTTGTCATTTTAAATAGAGACAGTTTGAATGAAATGATCAATTTTGAATGATGCGCTAAACAGACCTTACCTCAAGTGCAAATTCATATTCCACATCAATGAAAACTATTGATAACCCAATTGCATGAGTGCTTGACATTAGATAGATATGATTATAACGATAATTCAAGCTCTGGGGATAGTGACAACGATTTACAATCAATAGATAAGTGATAGCTGAGAGGAAAATGTCAACCTTTAAAAATTCATCATTTGGAGACGATGTTTTTCAGATTTGCTAAGTTATTTGTTAGTACATTTTAGTTCATTCGTAAGGGGGGCATAAAATAAATAAATAAATAATCACCCACAAATCCTCCACTTCAACCATAATCAAAGCTTAGCCATAGAAGAAATATTTAGGAGCAGTTATATCAATTGTTCTTAGAAGTTAATGAACATTATATATGAATTAGAGAAGACAGTGCTAATTATAGTTTGATAAAACCTTATTTTAATATTATTTTCTCTCTATTGAACATAATAAACCAAATTTATGAAGTTTATAAATTAAACATAGGAAAGTAATATTAATTTGAAAGGGAAACCTGTAGCTTGAAAGAAGTTGTTTCTAATGGAAACTTTCATAAAATATGTGCAAAACTACTTAAAATTCAATTAAGAATAGGTATTTGTTTAAAATTTGAAAAGTATGTGCTATTTTACAAATATACTCTGGCACACATTTTTTTTTAAGGGAAAATAACACATTTATACCCTGTGTTTTAGTGAAATGTCGAGTTTAACCCTCGGTTTTCAAAAATGTCGAGTTCATACCCTCTGTTTAACTAAAATGACGAAATTATACCCTGAAATAGACAACAGTGTCACAAATATTCTTTTTATTGACTTTTCATTGACGTTGACTATAATATTTATAATATAAACACCAATTATCTTTATTCATTCGCGCCATATATGTAATTTATTTAAAAACTAAAAAATAAACAACAGTCTCTTAATCGTGAAGAACACAGAAAGAGGCAAAGGGGTAAACATCGATAGTTGATAGTCATCAAAATCGCATATTCGAACAGAGAATCCAAGATTTAGAGTTACAATTCGAACACGGAATGAAGTCATTTCTTAGGCGGTATGAGTTTTATTATTTAATTTCAATTTAAGCATATTTTTATTTCAAAATTGAGAATTTGGAAATTAGGGTACTGATTTATATTTGATTCGGTTTTTCTTATATAAAAGTTAATATCAATGAAAGGGAGATTTGTGACGTTGTTATTCATTTCAGGGTATAATTTCGTCATTTTAGTTAAACAGAGGGTATGAACTCGACATTTTTGAAAACTGAGGGTTAAACTCGACATTTCACTAAAACACAGGGTATAAATGTGTTATTTTCCATTTTTTTTAATTAAAACACACTATCCTCTCACTCCGCAGTCTACCACAGCCCCCAAATCCCCGTAGGCTACAGTCTCCGCAGACTAGCAAATCACCACAGCGGCTCGCAAGCCACCGCAACCTAATGTGTCAGAGTGCACCGCATGCCGCCACAAGGACCCGCATCCCAATGCAAATCTGTACAACACGGATCATAAAATACAAAACAAAAAATCTAAACAAGTATCCAAACCCTATTCGAATCCTTATATAATATCTTCAAATCTATCAATAGTCTAGCATTTGTATCTAAAAATATTCAATTTTTCTCATTAATATCTAACCTTTTACATGAAGATCGTCGGTCAGAGATAGCTCGATAAATCTTAAATGGTTGTGCAAAAGAGTTGAAAAAATATAGGGGATGCGGAGGCACGGCATAGAGAAGGTAGCATGCATTTGTTGCGGCGTGAGGTGTTGTTGCATATGGTTGCAGCCTTAATTGGGGTCGAGTGAGAGAAAAAAAACAGAGAGACGAGAAGTGAGAAAAAGAGTATGGTTTTTTTTAAAAAAAATTATGTGTCATAGTTAGGTCAATTTGCACATATATTCCATCTTTTCTACTTTTAGCACATGTTTTCTAAAATTTCCCTTTCTAATTTGTAAAGACGTGGTAGATAGTTTTGATCTAATGACAATCTCACACATAGCTCGACGGAGAGATCCTGAGTTGCATAAATGCATGTCTTCTTACATGTGAATGATTTATCATCTTCCAGTTTAATACTCCTGCACAAAATCATGTAATTTTAGTCAATAAAATCGTATACATTTGCACTGTTATAATAAATCATGTAATTTTGGTGGACAGTTTCACTTCTAAAAATAAAAAATAATTTTTTTTTATTGTAAAGAGAAGACTAATAATTTGAGCAATATTATTGTCATATTTAAATTTAGCCGACTGGTTAATCAGTCACGATTCTCAATACATGTTTTAGTCAAAGATGAGATTGTAATCACAATAATAAAATATATTGTAAAAAACAAAAACTACAAAACAAAACAAAACAAAAACACACGCATTGAGTCGTCCGAAACATGAAAAAGTTGCCAATATATTATTATTACTACTACTACTCATAGATCGGAATCATAAACATTGGAAACGGGAGTAGAAGAGAGATCTGAGAGAAGCAAAGAAAATGGGTGTGTTGGTGAAGATAGTTGACTTGATACTTTTCGGCTTCTTTCTTGTCATAGCGATCGGAGCTCCGGCGATCGACGCGCAGGGGTTGGCGCCGGAGGGCTTGTTTCCGAGCGCGCTGGTGGAGCTGAAGCGATGGTACGCGCGCGAGTTCGAAGACTATCTCATCGTCGAACCTCCTCACTTTTTTGCCGGACTCTTGTGGTTAGAGCTTCTCTTCCAATGGCCTCTTTCACTTCTCAGCCTTTACGCCATTGTCGCCCGCAAGTCCTGGTTGAATACCACATGTCTGATCTATGGCGCCTCAGCTCTCACTTCCATGGTATTGCCTTTTCTTTTTCTCTTAAATCAGAAGACAATGTGATTGATTAGATGTTACGTTTTTTGTTTGTTCAGTCTGCGATATTATCGGAGATGATTGGATCGGGAAAGGGATCGGAGAAGCTGCTTAACACGTACTACCCGTTCTTGGGCTTCGCTATCCTCGCAATGCTGCGTGGTTTGCTCTCTCCGACCGGAAAGTCTGCTTCATCTGGCGCCGGGAAAGGAGCTCCGGCGATCAGTAGGAAGAAGCGTGCTTGAACCAAAATGCAGATCTATATGCTTGCAGTGATGACTTTCACCGAACGTTTTTTTGGTTTGGAAGTTTTTATGTTTGATGGGTTTCCATCTTTTCATAATGAAAGTGATGGAACTCTCTTTTTTAGTCAATTTTATTTTATTTCACCGTGAGCGATTTTCATATGTATTCATGTTTAATATGAAGATTCAACAATCTTGTTAATAAATGTAGGCTGTAGAAAGAAAAACAGAGAATTCATTTATAGTTGACGAGTAAAAAGGAGCCAAATTAACTTTGGAACATCGTACCCCCTTGTATGTTCTAGGCCCATTCCATATCAAGTTTTGAAAATTGGAGTTTTGATAGCATGGATGTTGAACGTGATCATAATCATATTAGGATATGCTAGCTGAAAACTAATATGATCTACAAGAAAAGTCTTAAAATAAAACAAGAAATAAGCATCCAACACAAAGGTGACTCACACGAGCAAATAAAGTGACACAACAACCTAGCTAATCCGGTTGACTTGTAAGCCCCCAATCCGGTTGACTTACTTGAGGTAGTTTGGATTTTTTGTAGTCATTTTACTCTCTCGGAGAGAGTGATTCTAATTGGTTATGATTTTGTGCGAATCCACTTGCTATTTTCGTTTTTGGTTATAATTTATCAAGGGATTAGGTTAAGGAGTAGGATTCTCATTTGGGTATTGATTAGTAATGTCTACTTAGCAAATCCCCGACCCTCTCGAAATACCCACGGGATCTTTGTACGTATTATAACATAATCAATATCTTTTTTTTTTCCTACATTAAACTAGATGTTAAAAAATTTACCCAAATAATATATCACATCCATAAAAAAACTTTTGCAAGACGGCATGCCTTGCAGGCTCGGTAGAATCAGTCCTAAATCATAATGGACTGTTTTAATCGGTTTTGTCTAGTCCGATTTTTTTTTCTTCTTATTTAGTTGGTCTGATTTAATTTTTTCAAAATCGTTGAGACTGATCCGATTTTATTTTTTGATCGATTTTAGATCGGACCGGATCGTGCACACCTCTAATTATTTGTCATTTTTTTGCCATAATAAAATACATGTGATTAGTAAATATCCGACTTATATTTTATTTTCCTCAATTCCAACATTATGTTGCTTTGAATTTTCTGTTTATTGTTTTCAAATTGTTTGAATACATTCGAGCGATTTTGTTTTCTTCTTCTATTTTCGGCCAAATATTTCCTTTTAAGACATTTTCAATTATTGTTTCCTTGGTCGAATCATGCATGTAAGTATGTAACGTATGATATTAACAATTATAATAAGCGATTGACAAATTAACATGATTAGTCACATTCTTTATTTCTTGAAATTTTAACAAATTTACATATTGAACACTATAAACATAGGTTTTTGGGGTGCGTTCTTCTTTGCGTTTGGACGATTTTTTGATTACTTGAGGTCTTCATAGTTATAACCAGCTGTTAACCGATATCAACAAGAAATATATTTACACAGTTCGTAACCACTATAAACAAATTTTTTAGGATGTGTTCTTTTTTTTTTTTTTTTTTTTTTTTTTCATTTAAACGAGTTTTATGGTTCTTTAAAGTCTTGGTTTTTTCTTCCCGATTTATATGTTTATTTTGAAAACGAGAAGAAATGAGAGTTTTAATTTTGAAATGGTTAGTTTTTTTGTTTCTGATGGATCTCAAAATTTAGGTATTTGAAATTAAGCAATACAAAGAGATTGGTCCATGTGACTCGTTGGCTATTGTAAGTAGTTTTTTT
The DNA here is from genome assembly GCF_054948205.1 of Urtica dioica subsp. dioica. Taxonomy (NCBI): domain Eukaryota; kingdom Viridiplantae; phylum Streptophyta; class Magnoliopsida; order Rosales; family Urticaceae; genus Urtica; species Urtica dioica. The sequence continues at coordinate 18,120,765 of NC_142756.1, forward strand.
TTTTTATTTTTATTTTTTTTTATTTTTAATTATTGCTTCCGTAATTAACTACATAGTAATGAAAGCGTAGATATGCCCATTCATAATTGTTTATGATAATCTATAACTATTTTACAATATAAATGAAATATTGATTACCTTATAAATTTTACCTTTTATTTATCTACGGTGCTCCGTTTATTTAATGTAGCTTTATTGCTTGTGGGGATTTAACCCACTACTTTTATTTTACAGGTGATTAGAAATTACCAATTAGATTATACTATAGTGTCCTGTTTCTATTTATGTGGTCTCCCTTTTCATTTTGAGAAAATATTATACATTATCATGTATTTTAATAAAATTTTAAGTTTTTACTTTTCTATAAGGTATATTCAGCCTTCTATGTTTTTATACTATACATATCATCTTTGTTTTTAAAATGTAGTTTTTATTTTAATGCAAAACAATAAGAGAGTAGATTTTGATGACTATAAAATAGAAGGGAAGATGTGGTGATCTGTAATTGTAAGAACCGAAAAAATGGGTGTGTTGCTCAAGCTCGTTGACATCACACTCTTCCTGTTCTTCCTGGCAATGGCGATCTTCGCACCGGCGATCGGAGCTCAGGCGTTGCTGCCGAAGGGCGTGTTCCCGAGCTTACTGGTAGATCTGAGACAGTGGTACGCGCGCGATTTCGGAGACTACCTCGTCGCTGAAAAGCCTCACTTTTACGTCGGAATATTGTGGTTGGAACTTCTCTTCCAATGGCCTCTCTCGATCCTCGGTCTCTACGCCATTATCGCCTCCAAGCCCTGGTTGAACACCACCTGTTTGATCTATGGCGCCTCGGTTCTCACCTCCATGGTATTCCTTTTTCTTTTTAATTTTCTCTCTCAAATGGATTTGTTTTATTAAACATTGCATTTGTGTTATTTCAGTTTGCGATATTATCGGAGTTGATTGGATCGGGAAAGGCGTCGGAGAAGCTGCTTCACATGCATTACCCGTTCTTGGGGGTCGCTATTCTGGCGATGATGCGTGGTTTTCTCTCTCATCCGGGCGCCGGGAAAGGAGCTCAGGCGATTAGTAGAAAAAAGCGGGCTTGAATAAACTTTCAGGTCTAATTTTGGTTAGAATTCTCGGAAGATTTTATGTGATTTTTGTTTTGTTTATTTGTATGTTTCATGGATTTGTATCTTCTCGTAATGATAGTGATGGAACTCAAATATTTTATTGCTTTGATTTCATCGTGATCGGGTTTCAAGGAAAGAAAAAAAATACAATTTGTTTCAAGGGAAGGATAGAAGAGAAATTAGTTTCAAGGGAAAATTCGGACCAAATTATTGTTTTTATATAATGCTAACTTTCAAAATTATCCATTATGATTAAAATTCAGACAATTTGTGGACTATTGATGATCTCAACTGAGATCTGAAACAACTTGTATGTCACTATCCAAGCTCATACAACATGTTGATTAATGCGTTTTATACGTACAAATCGCTCGTTTCCGAACTTGAATCGAAGCGAATCTAGATGTTTTTCATATCTTTTTTTATTTTTCTTTGTTATTATAGATTTTTCATGAGCTAAAAGTGTTTTGTGAGCAATTGAGCAACTTTGGATGATTTGAAGACTTTTAAAACGAGTTAGAGCTAATAAAAAAATATGGTGTCTTCTTCTGCATGATTTGAGACCTAATGGACCCTTTAAAAAATCATGCGCAAAACATTATTCCACACGTGGCAACTTTTATTCCATGCGTGTGCAAAATATTACTTCGACTGGGAAGCCGTTAGTGCTACTAGGAAAACCATGTTCCATATGAGACTTTTTTTTATGCCATTAAACATAAAAGATGACACTATATGTTTTTTAGTGGCCGTCAAAATTGAGATGACGATTAATATTAAATTGCCGTTAAATAAAGAATCGCCATTAAAGTAAGTACTTCCAAATATATTTTCTACGAAATTCTTTTAGTCGCACTACTTTATTAAACGATTGTATTTATGCTATATATGTTGTTTTATTAAATTAATTATCAATTTAATTATATATTTAAGTATTTGGATGACTTAAGATAAAAGAAAACATTAATAAATTGAAATATGAACTCGAAATCATTTGAATGACATAGCACACTACATTTGATTATCCTAAAAATTTCCAACTGGATTGATAATCTTATGTAATTGACTAAGAAGATCAAAATATATCAGAAGAAAAATGAAAGTATTACAAGAATTAATAAGTCTGTTACATCAAAAACGATATTCAAACACATAATATTGTACAGATGATTTTGCTAAACCCTTGTGGTTTGAGTGAAGCCAATCAGCATAGACAACATGGTGCTTACAGCTACGGATTTCGTAGCCAAATCAATTCTTGAGGCTTATATTTGGAGCTACACGTAGACGATATTGTCACCAACTCTTGATGGCTTATATATCTTGGAGTTTCTCGCAAATGATATTGTCTCTTTTGCGCGTAGAAAACCAAGTATAAAAAAGAAAAAAATAATAAAAAATCGAAGAATGCAAAAGAAAAAAAATTACAACGAAGACGTTTGGCTGAAAGAAAAAGAACAAAATGATAAGAAGAAATAATTTTTGCAATATAATTTTTTAAGCAAGTAGGGCCTAATTGATTGAAAATTCATTGTAGTAGACAAATCAACTTTTTCTAAAATTAAGTAAGGTTCAATATATTGTAAAAGTAAAGATTTTGGCATTATGAGACAAAACTCAAAACATTATATAGTCTACTATGAAAACAGTAGAAAATCATTAAGATATTATTTAGAGGATACTCATATATTTACTGTTAGATATTATTCAAAGGATATTCATGTCTTTCTTGTTAGATATTATACAGTGCATTATGTTAGGAAAGTTATTATCTTGTAACCCTGGTCTTGTAACCTATTTAATCAGCCGATTATGGCACAATAAGATTATCGAATTTTATCTCATTCAAACTTTCATGGTATCAGAGCTGTAATCTGATGGAGAAATCGACCAGCCCCGAAACCCCAAACACCTCTTCCTCTATTACTCAAATCAACAATATGGATACATCCCATTCATCAGCAGTCCATTCATCTATGCTCATAACTGGGCATAGACTGATGGGACAAAATATTTTAGAATGGGCCCAATTCATGAAGCTAGCAATCGATGGGAGAGGAAAGCTTGGCTATTTGACGGGCGAAGTCAACAACCTAAGAGAGAAGATGATGGCTACAACATCTTGAGGTCTGAGAACTCATTAGTCATGGCGTGGCTACTCAACTCGATGGAAGCATCAATCGCCAAACCTCACATGTTCATGAAGACAGCCAAAGAAGTTTGGGACTCAATCAGAGAGACGTACTCTGATCGTGAGAACGCATCAAAAATCTTAGAACTGAAGACCAAGTAAATGGTACCATGCAGTTAACTTCGAGTCTTTTTCTGTCATATAAACCATGTGCAGGAAATAGGAAAGTTAGAATAGCAAATGGTACCCTTTCACCAATTGCAGGAATAGGAGAAATCAAAATATCTAATTCTATCTCTTTGTCAAAAGTTCTTCATGTTCCAAAGTTATCCTGTAATCTTGTGCCAGTAATCAAAATTACAAAAGATCTTCATCGTCGTGCTTATTTCCTACCTTCTTCGTGTGTCTTTCATGAACTAGCAGTGGAGAGGATGATTGGCAATGATGAGGAATGTGACGGTCTCTATTTCCTAGAAGATGGATCAAGTACGAATAAAATAGGTCAAAAGACTTCTTGTCTTCAAGTTATTTCTTTTCCAGGCAATAAAGAAGTGTACTTATTACTAGACTTTAGACTAGGACACCCTAGCTTTTCTTATTAAAAAAAACTTGTACCCTATTCTTTTTATAAATAAAGATCCTTCTTCGTTTCACTATGAAATTTTTGCTTCAATCAAACATCACAAAAATCATTATCCTACACGAACTTTTACTCCTTCTTCCCCATTTACACTAATACATAGTGACATCTGGGGAGCATCTAGAGTATCTACATTAAATGGAAAGAGGTGGTTTATGACTATAATCGATGATCATACAAGAATAACTTGAGTATTCTTGCTAAAAGACAAAAGTGAGGTTGAAATAATTTATAAACCTTTTTTTTTACCACGGTTGAAACTCAGTATAATGCACAAATTAAAATGCTAAGGAGTGATAATGGTTGAGAGTATTTTTCAAAAAAATTACAAAAATTTTTTGTTGAAAAAGGGGTCATTCATCAAAGTTCTTGTATTGATACTCCATCTCAAAATGGCATAGCAGAAAGAAAAAATAGGCATCTTCTTGAAGTCATAAGAGCACTTATGTTTTCAGTTAAAATCCCAAAATATCTTTGGGGCGATGCTCTTTCTTCGTGAAACATACCTAATTAACCGCATGCCTTCAAAAGTATTGAACTTCAAAACCCCAATTGACATTTTTCAAAAATATTTTCCTAACTCTTGGACCATTAACTCCCTTCCATTATAAAATTTTGGATGCACTATTTTTATTTAAAATCTCGATAGGACAGCAAGCAAATTAGATAAAGGTCAAAAATGTTTTTTTTAGGAGTTCCACCCTCACAAAAAGGATATAAATGTTTTGATCAGACAACTCGTAAAATGTTTGTCACCATGGATGTTGTTTTCTTTGAAAATGAGTCTTTTACAGTAATTACCTTCAGGGGGAGAATCATGATGAAGATAATAATTCGAACTGTTTAGATTTAGATTTTCTACAAAATTCTGAAATTGAAGTCACTGAGTCAGAGCCTACGTCTAATCTAGAATCCATGGATCATATAGCAAATTCTAGATTATAAGTAGAACATGCAGATAGCAATATGGGTCAGTTTTTTTATGGTCTATAAAAACTAACTCACAACCAAGATGAAGGAAAAGAGTCTGATAATGCACCTATAATAGACAGCTTGGTAAAACAAATAATAAGAAGCTTTCGAGTCCGTACGAAAAATTTTATACGAAGAGGATCCAGAATCAAGACATAGGGACAATCATCGCTCCTCCGACCGACCATGAATTCGAACCAGAAGCAGTTGCTGAAAAAGGTAAGGAAATCCTAGAAAATGAACTCCCTATTGCCCTCAGAAAAGAAAAAAAAAGGTCATGTACTATGTATCCTATGTATCCAATGTCTTCCTATGTCTCTTATACCCGTCTATCCATGTCTTTCAATGCCTTCAATACAAATGTGTCATCTATTGTCATTCCCAAAAGTATAAATGAAGCCCTATCTAAACCCGAATGGAAGGTGGTTGTTATGGAGGAAATGGATGCGCTTGAGAAAAATCAAACATGGAAGCTTGAAGAGCTGCCTAATTGAAAACCCACAGTCGGCTGCCGATGGGTATTCACACCAAAGTTCAACGCTGATGGGAGTCTGGAATGCTATAAAGCAAGGCTGGTTGCAAAAGGCTACACACATACATACGACATCGATTACACAGAGATATTCACTCCAGTCGCAAAGTTAAACACCGTGAGGATCTTACTCTCAATTGCAGCAAATATAGATTGGTCTCTTAAGCGATTTGACGTTAAGAATGCATTTCTTAACGGCAAGTTAGAAGAAGTTTACATGAGTCCACCTCCCGATTTTGATAACAAGTTTGGCTCCAAAATATGCAGGCTGGAGAAAGCATTATACAGACTGAAACAGTCACCTCGAGCCTGGTTTGACATATTCACTCAGTTCATAAAGCGACAAGGCTACAATCAATCGTAATCAGATCACACGCTCTTCATAAAGCATTCAAGTGAAGGAAAGATGACAATCCTAATTGTTTATGTGGATGACATAATCCTCATGGTAGATGATCTAGAAGAGATGCAGATATTGAAGATGAAGCTGGTCACCAAGTTTGAAGTAAAAGATTTGGGAGAAATGCGATACTCTCTGGGAATGGAGATTGCTTGGTAAAAAAAAGGAATTTTTGTTTCACAGCAAAAGTACATCCTCGATCTGCTTCAAGACACCGGAATAAATGCGTGCAACCCAACAGATACTCCCATAGATCCAAACTTGAAGCTCGGAAACATCAAGGAAGGAGTTCCAGTCTATAAGCAACAATATCAGCGCCTCGTAGGGAGATTGATATACTTGTCGCACACAAGATCTAACATCGCCTTCGCCGTAAGTATGGTGAGTCAGTTCATGCATTGCCCATTTGAGGAACATGTCGAAGCCATAAATCGAATAATCCGCTACTTAAAGAGCTATCCTGGAAAATGTCTATTGTTCATAAAAGAAGATAATAGAAGAGTGGAGGCCTTCACCGATGCTGACTGGGCAGGATCTGATGTGGATAGAAAATCCCCTTCCGGGTATTGCACTTATGTATGGGGTAATATAGTGACATGGAGAAGCAAAAAAACATAATGTTGTGGCAAGAAGTAGCGCTCAAGCAGAATACCGATCAATGGCTAATGGTGTATGCGAGCTGTTATGGATAAGAAGAGTTCTCTGGAGAGCTAAAGTTGGAAATTAATCTGCCTATGAAATTTTTCTGCGACAATAAAGCGGAAATAAGTATTGCTCATAATCGAGTTCAACATGATCGGACAAAGCATATCGAGGTGGATAGATATTTCATTAGGGACAATTTGGAAGCCGGAATAATCTGCATCCCATTCGTTGGAACAACATAGCAAATAGCAGATGTTCTTACCAAGAGATTATTTCGACCAGTATTCGAGAAGATGATTTCCAAGTTAGGCATGTATGATATATACTTGACAACTTGAGGGGAGTGTAGAAAATCGTTAAGATATTATTCAGAGAATTTTAATGTATTTACTGTTAGATATTATTCAGAGGATATTCATGTCTTTATGATTAGATATTATACAGTGCATTAAGTTATGAAAGTTGTTATCTTGTAACCCTAGTCTTGTAACCTAATTAATGAGCCGATTATGGCACAATAAGATTATCAATTTTTTTCTCCATCAAACTTTCAAGAACATATAGTTCAGAACGACAGACTTGAAATTTATTTGATTTCAAACGCTACCCATAACAAATGAATCAATAGCATCAATATACATTGCACAAAAAGAAGAAAAAGAGCAAAAATCGTAACATTTAAACTAAATATCTAATGAACATCAGATATTGTACCATAAATATTAGGGCGGCGCAAAAAAATCGGTAAAACTGTAAACCGGACCGAACCGTTGATTTTTAGACCGTTGGTCCGATTTTAAACGATTTAAAATTTCACTGGTCCGGTCCGATCCGATTTAAACTTCTAAACAGTCCGGTCCGGTCTAAAAAGTTTAAACTGCGGTTTAGACCGGACCGGTTAGTATTTAAATAAAAAAAATTAATAAAAAAATATGTGTAAAACCGTCCGGTCTAAGACGGTCCAGTCTAAAACGGTCTAAAAGAAAACCGGAACGGTTATTATTTAAGAAAAATATAAATAAAAATAGGCTAAAATAAAACGGCCCGGTTTAAAACGGTCTAACGGTCCAAAACGGTCCGGTCTAAAATGGTTTAAACCGGACCGGACAGTTTTAACCGATTCGGTCCGGTCCTGTTTTTTTCTTATTTGGTCCGGTCCGGTTTAATTTTTTTAAACCGTTTAAATCGGTTCGGTTTGATTTTTTGACCGATTTTAGACTGGAACGGACCGTGCACACCCCTAATAAATATCTCAATCCCACGGATCCCTTTAATTACCATATTTTGAACACTAAATCAAACATTCTATAACAGAAAATTCATATGAGATTGATCGAGAAAAAGAACTTACAATTGAAATTCTGATTAGTTGCGAAGACAAGATGTCGCACACAATGTGTTGACAATGTGTCCGACAACTTGCTTGAACACAGATTATGGATAAACAACAAACAGTGCAAAAACAAAGTACACACGATATGGTTACCCAGTTCGGTGAAAAACACCTACGTCTGGGGGCACTCTGCCAGTGGAAAGGATTTCACTATCTTGTAGTCAATAGTACACGCAAGGTTTATATATGATTACAATCATCAAATCAATAAAACCTAGAGACTATTACCACCAGTGAACACCTAGTCAAGGACTCCCCTGAATTTGAGCTTCGTCTCAATTCCACCCTCCGAGCAACCGCCTGGCTCGGATGACTTTCAGTCTTCAGCTGTTCGTGAACCTTCAATCACGCGAACACAAAACCCAATTCTCACAGACACTCAATCTTTGTGGAATAGTGTTTGAGCGAATACACCGCGATCAACAGAACACAAAGCCTCCTAGTCCGTCGGTCTTGTACGTCTAAGAGCTCTAAGTGTTTTATCAAAAGCGTCAAGGTTGCTAAGGGGGAACGCATGGCTTTTATAGCAGCTGCACAAGCCTGGAAGTGAAACTAGGGTTTCCTTACCCAGCCTCATACGAATATCTCATAATCAAGTCACCAGCGAGGCAAATATCTCACAATGAAGTCAGCAGCGAGGCAAATATCTCATAATCAAGTCACCAGCGAGGCAATCTGTCAATACTGAAAACTTGCCTGAAATAAAGTCTGCACATAAGAGGAAAGATATCACACGAGAAGTAGAAGCATAACGACCGACATCTTTCGACACAACTTGCACTAAAAAATAAAGCCAACATAAAACGTAACAACAATCTCCCCCTTTGGCTATTTTTTAGGCAAGCACTTCCAGGAACAGGGCAAGCACTTCCAGGAACAGTTCTCATACAAGCGTCATGACCAGAGAAGAGAGTCAAATAAATGATCTCATGATGCCTCTCACCCTGATTGCCTCAAAATAATACCAAAGACAAGGAACGACCAACACAGAGGGAGGAACAAAAACAGGCTGAAAAGATGAGAACTCAAGCAAACATCAGTACATTAACCATCAAGAGTGTGAGAAAGATGTTTTAGACAACAACACAACATAGTCTGAAACACAAGAAGAACCGTAGCACACGCTAAACATAAAGAGGTCTGAAAAGAAGTTGAATAATACAGACGAGATCTTGAATAAAAGGAGAGAGAGAGAGAGAGAGAGAGAGAGAGAGAGAGAGAGAGAGAGAGAAAGAGAGAGAGAGAGAGAAAGAGAGAGAGAGAGAATTAAGCCGAACCCCCATCATCACCAACATCATCCTGGTCACTGCCATTACCTCCTTCATCGTTCTCAGAATCATCAGCATCCTCAGAGTCTTCAGTAGCATCAGAAACATCATTAGCATGGCCAAGCTGAGAGTCGGTAGCACCATCAGTGGTAGAAGAAGAAGTCATAGCATTAACCCAGTATTCATCATCAATAGCCTCATTTACATTCTTAGGTTCAATCTTAGAGACAAAGCAGAGATTACCAATCATCTCCCGATAGTTTACAGGAGGTTTTGGGCGAGTCCTCACTCCTTCACTAATTTCGCCAATCACCTCATGAGCAGGATGATTTTTCTGAATTCTTCTGGAAGGAATTCTTTGTTCAGTCATAGGAGGAGACCCTTCATCCGGAAAAATGTCGCTCACTTTTTCATCAGCATCCGTCCTGACATTAGGGCTTCCAGAAGAGATGTCGTCCAAAGAGTTCTCAACATCTGTCATGACATCTGTGTTACTAGGAAAAACTTCATCTTCATCATTAGTACTGTTCGTAACATCATGATCATCGTTTACCACCACATTTATGGATTCCATCATAGACTTAGTGCGTTTTTTAAAGACACGATAGGTCCGGCTATTTCTAGAGTACCCAAGAAATATACCTTCATCACTTTTAGGATCAAATTTACGTCGAGGATCCCTGTCAGCAAGGATATAACATACAGAACCAAAGACATGGAAGTATTTCACATTTGGCTTTCTCCCCCTCCATATTTCATAGTGAGTGATAGAAGTACCTGGACGAATAGTAACTCTATTATGAATATGGCAAGCAGTACTGAGAGCTTCAGCCCAAAAGTGTGCCGAAATTCTTTGGCCAACATCATCACTCTGGCCATTTCTTGAAGGGTTCGATTTTTTCTTTCAACAATTCCATTTTGTTGTGGTGTGATGGGAGCAGAGAATTCATGGGCTATTCATTCTGCAGTACAAAACTTAGCAAATCTCATATTCTCAAATTCCCTCCCATGATCACTCCGTATTCTGATCACTTTGCCGATGCTTTCTCATTTTTCTCTCTGAACCTTCTTGCATAAAGCTTCAAACACAGAAAAAGTGTCAGATTTCTCATGAATAAAATCAACCCAAGTATACCTGGAGTAGTCATCCACACACACAAACACGTATCTCTTCCCTCCAAGACTCTCGACCTGCATCGGTCCCATCAGATCCATGTGGAGAAGTTCCAGAACATGAGATGTGGTAAGATGTTGCACCATCTTGTGAGACTTCTTGACCTGTTTCCCAATCTGGCATTCACCACAGATTCTCCCTTCAACAATCTTTAGATTGGGGACACCGATAATGGCTTTCTCAGAAACAATTTTCTGCATGCTCCTGAGATTCAAGTGACCAAGCTTTTGATGCCACAGCTTGGTTTCGTCAACCTTGGTCATGAGACAGTTGTTGGACCGAGTGTTTGGAACGGGAGACCACATGTAGCAGTAGTCACGAGATCTGGTTCCTCGCATAAGTTCATCATGTTCCTCATTTACCACCACACACTTATCACGAGTAAAATTGACACGTAAATTCAGATCACAAAGCTGACTAATACTGATAAGATTAGCAGTAAGACCTTCTACCAACAAAGCCTCAGTCAAGCAATACATACCATGATAGTTTAGCTGACCTTTACCCATAATTTTGGCTTTCACTCCATCTCCGAAGGTAACATGACAGTTAGAGTAAGGTTTCACAATGGTCAGGAAGGTATGATCACTTGTCATGTGGCGAGAGCAACCACTATCGAAGTACCAGTCACTACCCGTGGACGCACTTAGAGATGTGTATGCAATATTGGCATGGTAAGACGTGTCTTTTACTCTCCATTCCAACCGAGTAGAAGGTTGTCGGCGAGGAAGAGTATTTCTGTGAACGAACTTTTGCTGATGGACATTTCTCCCGTATAACCGATAGCAAAAAGGTCGAATATGGCCCCTTCTACCACAATAATGGCAGACCCAACGAGGTCTGTCGACAAGAGACCTGGTTAGTCCAGAAGGATGTCGCTGATGTAGATCTTGAAACTTGTCATTACCAGATGGTTGAGGCATGTTTCGCGACATTTGGCTAGCATGCTTTTGGGGAACAAAAGTAGTGTGGGATGATGAAGCACCATGAGTATATCCAAGCCCCTTCATGTTCTTTGCAGGTTTACCAATGGTGAGGATTTTGTCAAGGCTGTCGGTGCCGGAGTTCAGCATCCTGACAGATTTAGTCATCTGATCCAGCTATCCATTTAGCCGAATGACTTCCCTTTTCAGATCCACAATGGTTTCTAGGAGCCTTGCCTTGTCTTCAATCAGGGTGAGAATAAGAACACTCTGTTTGTCGAGAATCTGGGACTCCTCAATCCATTTGGTGTGCAAAGTATTGTATGCATCATTCATGGCATCGTCAAATAGTTCCTCATCTAGACCATATTTCTGAGAGCATTCACCAATCTCATTAGTAGATTCATGAGTATGGATAGAAGCAGTAAAGGCCACAAATTTACTTATCGTTTGTATCGTTATCTTCATCTTCTTCATCCGATAGAGTGGCGTTGTACCCCTTTTTCTGTTTCTTGAGGAAGTTGGGACACTCCTTCTGAATATGTCCGAAACCTTCACATTCATGACATTGAATATCTTTCCCTTTTCCAGAGCGTTCACCACCTTTACTGTTCCTGTGAGGGTTAGCATTCTTCTGGAATCTTTGTTGAAAATTATCCTTAACATCTTGCGAGACATTCTTCCCATTCATCTGATTGAGTCTCTTCATAACCCTGCTATAATTGTTTGCAAGCATAGCTATAGTATCGTCAATGTCATTGTCAGAATTTGAGTATACCTAATCCCTTTGTTCATGAATAGAGCTTTTGAGGGCCATCCCTTTGTGTTTCTTCTCCATCTTGGGCATACAAAGCTCAAATGTCATAAGAGATCCCATGCGTTCATCAAACTTCAGAGTTTTAAGGTCATGGACTTCTTCAATGGCCGTGATCTTCATTTTGAATCTTGGACTTAAAGCCCTCAGAGTTTTCCGAACAAGATCTTCATCGGTCATGGGTTTCCCGAGAGAGTAGGATTCGTTAGCAAGGTCTCGGATGCAAACATTGAACTCAACAGCTGATTCATCTTCGAGCATAGTGAGAGCGTTGAAGTTTGTTGTGAGATATTGTAGCTTCTGCTCACGCACTTTCGTGGTTCCCTCATAGGCAACATCAAGAATTTTCCAAGCTTCTTTGGCACTTGTGCAGGTATTTATAAGCCTGAAAACATTTTTATCAACCCCGTTAAAAATGGCATTGAGTGCACGAGAGTTACCCAGAGTTGCCTCATGTCCAGTCCTTCTCAGGTTTTGGACCTGCAGGGGCTCCCTTGTCATCAACAGTAACGGGGGCTTGCCATCCGTGTATCACAGCCTTCCAAGTTCTGCTGTCAATGGATTTCATGAAGGCGCTCATGCGGGCTTTCTAGTAACCATAGTTGGTTCCATCAAGTATTGGAGGGCGATTGACCGAACCTCCCTCTCTGGAACTATCCATATCTAGTAATCAGAAAAAAAAATCTAGGAAACAACCAAAAGATCTAGGTGCCTGCTCTGATACCAATTGAAATTCTGATTAGTTGCGAAGACAAGATGTCGCACACAATGTGTCCGAAAACTTTCTTGAACACAGATTATGGATAAACAACAAACACTGCAAAAATAAAGTACACACGATATGGTTACCCAGTTCGGTGAAACACACCTACGTCTGGGGGCACTCTGCCAGTGGAAATGATTTCACTATCTTGTAGTCAATAGTACATGCAAGGTTTATATATGATTACAATCATCAAATCAATAAAACCTAGAGACTATTACCACCAGTGAATACCTAGTCAGGGGCTCCCCTTGAATTTGAGCTCCGTCTCAATTCCACCTTTCGAGCAACCGCCTGGCTCGGATGACTTTCAGTCTTCAGCTGTTCGTTAACCTTCAATCACGCGAACACAAAACCCAATTCTCACAGACACTCAATCTTTGTGGAATAGTGTTTGAGAGAATACACCGCGATCAACAGAACACAAAGCCTCCCAATCCGCCGGTCTTGCACGTCTAAGAGCTCTAAGTGTTTTATCAAAAGCGTCAAGGCTGCTAAGGGGGAGCGCATGGCTTTTATAGCAGCTGCACAAGCCTGGAAGTGAAACTAGGGTTTCCTTACCCAGCCTCATACGAATATCTCATAATCAAGTCACCAGCGAGACAAATATCTCACAATGAAGTCAGCAGCGAGTCAAATATCTCATAATCAAGTCACCAGCGAGACAATCTGTCAATACTGGAAACTTGCATGAAATAAAGTCTGCACACAGGAGGAAAGATGTCACACCAGAAGTAGAAGCATAACGACCGACATCTTTCTACATAACTTGCACTAAAAAATAAAGCCAACATAAAACGTAACAACAACAATGAAATTGATAAAATGTAGGTCCATGGCTTTAGTTTTGGGAATGTATTGGTAATTGATAAACTGTACGTTCTTACTGTGTTATATATATATATATATATATATATATATATATATATATATATATATATAATCCGATATTTTTCTAACTGCATAAGTAGAGGGGGAAAAAGAAGAGTGAAAAAAAAGAGAGAGAATTATTTGTGGGTAGAACATGTAGAAGAGAACGGAGAAGTTTCAATTTTGAAACATGGTTCTTTTAAAAAAAATTTAATTATACTAGTTTTGGAGCTGCGCTTGTGTTTGATTTAATATTTATCTATAGTTTAATATTTATTTAAAATTGTATTAATTTTTTTTCTTTTTTATGTTTGAACTATGGGTTCTTAGAGATTTATAAACAACTAGCCTACTTATAAAGGAGATTTTTAAATTATAGCTCAACTATCCATTTATTTAGGGAAATAGCCCATATTTCTCATACTTCCAAAATTGCTCTTGGTTTCATTAATTTCGTTCTTATTTGTTTGTTAATTCCAAATTTTTTCCAGTTATTCATCATCGGATTTGAATCATGGAATCGTTCGCTAAATCGGAGACAAGTCTTTTGCTTTTTCGAATGGTAAATAATATTTACTATCGAATGGCCGGACTGTAAATATTATTTACCATTAAAATTATCCTGCGATTTGCAACCAGGATATTCGATGACTCATTTGGAATAGATGTTTAGGAATTTCAATTTCGTAGATGTTCTTCTATTGTGCTTATATTATATGTTTGTCTACGTTAGCCATTTAATCCTTCTTAGTTTTTGTTTGTCTAGTGAAGGTGTTTAGGTTCTTTGGTTTCATAAAACTTCGTTCTTATTTGTTTGTTAATTCCAAATTTTTTTTCCCAGTTATTCACCATCGGATTTGAATCATGGAATCGTTCGCCAAATCGGAGACAAGTATTTTGCTTTTTCGAATGGTAAATAATATTTACTATCGAATGAGCGGACTGTAAATATATTTACCATTAAAGTTTCAGAGTTTCAGTTATGGTGTTCTATGGGTTAATTAAATTGGAAATAATATTTACCATATTTTTTAGTTAATCTAACAGAGAATTGATCGGAGATGCGGACTAAAGTTTCGATTATGGTGTTCTATGGGTTAATCGAATTGGAAATAATATTTACTTATCATTTTTTTCAAGTCTGAGAACGAAGACGTCTTCATCGGCTTCGGAAGTGGCGAAATCAGAAAACTGGTGGCGAAAAAGGAGGTCGGAGGCAATATAGGAGGATTGAAGGATTCGAAATCGACGGAGAGTTCGGAGGCAATATCGGAGGATTGAAGGATTCGGAGTCGGAGGCGAAAATTTTGGTGTGTATTTGATGAGAGGTAAGATAGGAATATAATATTATTTGGTACTGGATTGAGCTAGTTACCTAATTTAAGAGATAGTTGGCCTAAAATTTTAAAAGAGGTGGCTAATTTGGGCTAGATACCTAGCCGGTCTTTTATTTTTTGTATATCTAGATGCATGGTAAAAAAATATACTTGAATGTTTATTTAAAATATATCTTTAGACTTTTTACAATTTTATTATTATTATTTAAGAAAAATGTTAGTAAAATAATTTTATAAATCAGTCTATACATATTTATTTCTTTCAGACTATTAGCGGTAATCATCACAACTATGAAGCCAGATGAAACATTCAAAATTATAAAATGAAAAACATGAATCTTCAAATGAAGACGTAATAGTCAAAAGTGATTTACATAGACATTGCATATTTATCCTTTACCCACTGAGCGAATCGGTGGACGTTAATCAAATCCACCGGACAACTTTGTCCAAGAGAAAGAAGAAAAGGCTCAGCGAATTTCTAATAGCTTGCTCTAAACCTCCTTTAAGACTAAAACAATGTCATAGAATTGATCATGATTATATGTACGATAACATCTAATATGTCAGGAATACTGTGGGTGAAGGAATCGACTTCACTACATAATATATTCAGTTGGGTCCAAGCCCAAAAAGCTAGAGTTCGGCAGGTAGAATCAGCCCGACTCCAAGCCCAGTTCGTCACATGCACAAGCCCGGTCCGCTAACACTGGATCAGCTCTCCGCCAAGACCAAGTCTGAACCATCACGCTGTCAGTTCGGAAGAAGCGGTCTCCAACTTATCTTCTTGCCACTCCAATTCAACTCAGCACACATGTGACACCTTGGAGTCATCCAGACCGACCACGTGTCCACCATATCATCGACAGAACAGCAACAATATCTCAGCTATAAATAGACAAAGATTAGGTACTATGTGACCACGTGATTCTTATAATTTCACTCTGTTATTTTACTTTGATTTTGTACTCAAGCTTTGTTGAGCTCGTCACTTCTCAGTTCGTCGAGCTCGACCTCATTTGTACTAAGTTCGATCAGCTTGGAATACAATCATTCAATTTGTTCTTCTTTATTTATTGTTATTATTTTCGATATATTTAAGCTTTGTTTCGATTATTACGACGAATTCTTGATATCCACATAAATACAAATAAATACGATACACAAATATGTTATATAAATTCTTATTATTTTTATGTCGGAAGCACTTACCAAATTGAGAGGGTCAGATCTGGTTCGACCTCGGCCAAAGACCTGCTGTGAAAAATCGGGATGACTTGAAGGAAGGCCAGTCGCAGCGACCAGTTCGGAGTTCGGCAAACTTGTCGTTGGAGGCTTCGTTGGGCGCTGTTGCTTTGAGCTTCGCTTTAAAAAGAAAAAAAGTGAATAAGCAAGACCAAACGAATGGGGTTATCCAGAGAGTGCAAAATAAAGCTAGCTCGCCCCCAATTTACCAGGTCTCGATACCCACACCGTCCAGAGCATCTGATAGTAAGAACCTACAGAGTGGTCGTTGATTTTAAAGTAAAAATATCTTCTTTCGCAATGGGTATCTTTGCATGTGATGTCCTACGCCCCGGACTCCTAGCTAGGTAGCTAGTGATTAGAGTTTCGTTTGACATGACCGAGCCGAGCTAAATCAATCATTGTCAGGTAGACTTTCTTTTTCTTGGCTAAGAGCTATTCTAAATATTTGAATTCTTTGATATAGTAATCTTTTCTTTGGAAAAATGTTCTTACTTATTATATTTTTTGTTTATTTGTGTTAATGACGATAAATATATTAAATTTGTGTTAATTTTGTTATATTTATATTTATTTGTATTTATTTTGTTGAATTTGAGTTTTCCTTTTTTTTCGTAATTCGTCATTTGTTTATTTTGGTTAATTTGACACATAACGTTATTTTACTGTTTATTTTGGTTAATTTGATACATTATTTTGTTGAATATGAGATCTCCTTTTTTCGTAACCCGTAATTTGTTTATTTAAGTTAATTTGACACATAATATATGTTATTTACTAAAATTAACTAGTACTTACTAAAATTTACAGATATTAACAGTACTACCAAACTTTTAGTCCGGCTCATCAGTTGTGTTCTTGGCGTCGAAGATCTGTCTGGAGATTTAGCTATGTCAATGTGGTCTTATGGGAGAGAGATATGTAGAGAGTAAGAGATAAAAAGTGTCATTAAATGTGATTATGATAAGCTCATTTAATGTCTTATTTTTATTTTAATTATGAAATATTTAATGAAGGATATTTTGGATATTTAATATGTTAATAGCTATTTTACATTATTAACAAAACCATAACTATTTAGCAAAATTCAAGTTTACTATTTTTTTGTTGTTGATAAAACGTGGGCGGGACCACGGGGATTAAATTAAAACCCTCACGTATGGCGGAGGAATACTGTGGTTACAAATTGACACAATCATTATGGACACCACGGACGACGCAAGACGGGACAATCCCCGACCACCGAGCCTACGAATCAATATCAAGAGCATATTTGGCCAAGTTATGAGCAACACCATTACAAGAGCGAGGAATAAAGATAAAACTAGTCTCAACAAAAGAAGATGAGTTCACCTTGATGTCTTCTAAAATCGTACCAAGCTCCGTCGGTGGAGGGTCTCCCTTCTCAAGAGCCTTCACAACTTGAAGGCAATCGGATTGGACCACCATCCTCTCGAGTCGCAAATCACCCGCATAAACAAGTCCATGCCGAATAGCCGCTGCCTCTGCAAGCACCGGCGAGAGCCCACAATGACTAACCGAGACCTCCGAGGCCACCACCCTACCCCGGTAGTCTCTAATTACGCAGCCGATACCGTAGCGGCCCCTTGTGACGTCAATCGCCGTGTCAACACTAATCGCGTGCATACCGGGTTTCGGGGGAGGCCACGACGTAATCGCCCATTTGCAGCTTCCATGGCACCGGCCTTTGTTAGCATTCCTATAATCGTCAAGATAGCCCACGGCCCATTCCACAAGCGCTTCGGGGGACCATTTCGCATTCCCGAAGGTTATTTTGTTCCTATGATTCCAAATCTCCCACACCAAAACCATAAGGAATTCAAAATTACTAACCTTGACGTCTTCCAAGATGTTGGAAAAGGTTCCCACCACGTCCTCCCCTTGGTAAGTTTTTATGATATCTTCGAAGCTAGTGAGAGCCCACACTTTTTTGACCCACCTACACTCCCATAAGGCATGAATGATCGTCTCCGGAGCTCCGAGGCAAATAGGGCAGCGATATTCTTCGGTGATCTTTCGGCGGTGGAGGATTGTTTTCGCCGGAATCCACCCTTTACACACTCTCCAAATAAAGAGCTTAATTTTTTGGGGAATCGATAGCTTCCAAAGATAGTCCCACCACTTAGACGAGGACGAGGGCGAGGAGGAGCTCGGTCTCGGCAAGGCATTACAAGCTTGCCAATAGCCGCTCTTAACCGTGTACTCCCCGTTGTCGGAGAAGTGTCATCGAAGAACATCGGTTGCCCCTCCGCGACTGGAGGGGATAGCAAGAATAGCATCGGCATCCTCTTTCCCGAACATCGCTCGGACCAAGGTTTTATTCCACTCACCGTTATGGTTTTTGAGTTCCGCCACACGCATGTCGTCGGGTATAAAAGGTGGGTCAATAAGCAAGAAGTCCCGATTCCGGGGAATCCATTTATCCGTAGCCACAAGGACCGATTCCCCATCTCTCACTCTCCATCTCGACCCCTTGATAATCACGTCTTTGCCCCATACCAAGCCTCGCCAAAGGTTTGAGCCGTAGGAAGGACACGAGGCTCCGAGAATGTCGCCACCCGGGTAATAACACTCTCGAAAAACCCTTTCAATAAGGCTGCCCGGTCTCCGGATAAGACGCCAAACACTCTTCGCTACAAGGGCTTGGTTGAATTTTTCCAAGTCGCGAAAGTCGAGGCCTCCTTCGTTCTTATGCTTGGTTAGCTCCTCCCATTTACACCAATGAATCTTTCGCTCGTCCCCGCTATTACCCCACCAAAACTTGGCCACCGCTTTATGAATCGCGGCGATGAGTGTTTTGGGGAGTCGGAAGCAACTCGCTGCGTAACTTGGGATCGCTTGTAGCACCGATTTAATAAGAACCTCCCGCTCCGCTTACGAAAACCAAATGCCTCTCCAAGCCCGAAGTTTAGACTGAACTTGTTCTCTAATAAAAGCGAAGACTTCCACTTTCTTCTTCCCGGTGAGCGTGGGCAGCCCTAAGTATCGTAGGTGGCATTCCGTTATGGAGACTCCGAGCGTGGTCGCAATATCACTCTTGGTTTCAGCCGCCACGTCACAACCAAAGCTAATATCGGACTTGGAGAAGTTCACAAGTTGACCGGAAGCCGCGGCGTACGTCTCAAGGCAGCTCTTAATAGCCTCACCTTCTTCTGCACAA
This sequence comes from Urtica dioica subsp. dioica, assembly GCF_054948205.1. Taxonomy (NCBI): domain Eukaryota; kingdom Viridiplantae; phylum Streptophyta; class Magnoliopsida; order Rosales; family Urticaceae; genus Urtica; species Urtica dioica. The sequence continues at coordinate 18,140,168 of NC_142756.1, forward strand.
GCACGGAAAAAGATGAGGCTATCGTCGGCAAAAAGCAAGCGCGAGACTCGAAGCTCCCCCCCCCGCCAAAGCGAATTCCGGTGATGGCACCCGTTCTTTCCCCCTCCGTAAGGAGGGTCGAAAGTCCCTCCGCACAAATAAGGAAAAGAAATGGTGAAAGTGGGTCCCCTTGTCGCAGCCCCCTCTCCGGTACCACCTTTCCTCGAGTCTCACCGTTTATGTTGAAGGAGTAGCTAACCGAAGTGACGCACCGCATGACCTTCTCCACCCACTCCTCGGCAAACCCCAACCTCAACATCATGGCTTCGATGAAACTCCACTCAACCCGGTCGTAGGCTTTGGCCATATCGATTTTGAGTGCCGCAAAGCCCCCGTTCTTGAACATTCCCTTCTTCATAGTATCAAATCCCTCGAAGCAAACCATGATATTGTCGAAAATTTGGCGTCCACCCACGAAGGCTCTTTGGTTCTCCGAGATTACTCCTTCCATGATTGCCCTAAGCCTCGCCACAAGACACCGCGAAACCACCTTGTAAATCACATTACAAAGGCTAATGGGTCGGAATTCACTAACCTTATCGGGATTGTTGACTTTGGGAATTAAGGTGATCACGGTGTCATTTATCTCCGTCACCGGGTCGCCATTGTTGAGGATGCCCAAACAAACGCTCGTCACTCGCTCTCCTACCACCTCCCAATTTTTTCGGTAGAAGATCGCAGGAAACCCGTCGCTACCCGGGGCTTTGATGGCCCCCATAGCGAAGACTTCTCAACGTCATCCTCTTCAAAAGGTCGGAGAAGCTTGAGGTTCATGTCGGGGCTAACTCTCACCGACACCCCACTCACCACCTTCTCTATGTTACTCGGAGCCGGATTAGAGGACTTGAAGATCTCTCGGAAATAGGTAGACACGGTCTCTTCAATGTCCTTTTTTCCCCCTCGTCTAACACCGGATTGGTCGATAAGGAAGCGGATTTGGTTCTTTTTCTTTCTCGCCGAGGCCCTCCGGTGGAAGAGGGTGGTGTTTTTATCCCCGCACTTCATCCAGTCCAATCTACTCCTTTGGCACCATAACACTCGTCCTTCTCAACAAGAACATCGAGTTGACGTTGTTCCTGGCCCAAATCTCCACGGTCAGCCCCAAGCCTAGCATACCCGCCCTCCGGACCACTTCCTTTTGTTTCTCGATCCTCCTCTTCAAACCTGCTCTTTCAGCCCGCCCCCACTCACCGAGGCTTGCAGCAAACTTCCGAAGGGACTCCCGGAGGCCCGAGATGCCGACCCCACCGCAAGACTCCCAAGCCCGCCGAATCCTATTTCCACACTCCTCTTCTCTACACCACGCTTCCTCAAAGAAAAAATATCGTGTTATCCTTGGGGTTGTCGAAAAGATCCTCCCACAAGAGGAGAGGATGATCGGCCGGTGATCCGAACACCAATACTCAATATGGAGTACCTTGGCATTCGGGTATTGTAGCCGCCAATCCGGGTTGACAAGGTAGCGGTCGAGTCTTTCCTCCACACTATCCGGGTCGGAACTACGTCGCCAAGTGAACTCCCCGCCCTCAAAACCCAAGTCGATAAGGTCACAATCCTCCAACAAATGCCGAAAAGCATCGAGGAGGTACGCCTCTCTCACTCTTCCGTGACTAAGCTCCGAATTGTCTGCCACCTCATTGAGATCACCGCAAACAAGCCAAGGCCCATTGAATGAGTCAAAGACCCGCCGGGTAAGCTCCCACGAGAACTTTCTCTTCGATGCCACCGGATCCCCGTAAAGCCCCAAGAACCTCGAACACTTCCCATCCTCGTCAGTGACCCACCGTTCAATATGGAATCTCGAGTACGAACACAACGCAAAATGGACCGGCTCCCTCCAAAGAAGAATCAGCCCCCCACTCTTACCCACACACTCAACCGCAAAGCAATGATCATATCCAACTAGCAAACGAACCCGTTCGGCCGCACTCCACTTAAGTTTAGTTTCCGACAAAAAGATTAAGTCGGGCTTATACTTAAGAGAGTGAGACCGAAGGGCCCCCCTCGTCCCGGGATTACCCAATCCCCGGACGTTCGAGGCGAAGGAAATCATTGCTTCCGGTCACCTCCATCTCCGTGGGGCGCCGCTTCAGTTTTTAAGGAATCTCCCGTCAAATCCGAAACCCATGAAATTCAAGTTTACTATTGACTGGTTAGCTATAGCGTCCATAATTTTAAAAAAAATAAACATTCTTCTTTACTTCTCCTTCTCTTCATGCATTAATATGACATCAAATCAAAGAACTAATTGGACCACTCACAACCATAAATTTATTTATTTTTAAATAATTAAAATCACAACGTACTAAACAAAAAATCAGATTTTTAATTACAAGTACCTCGCTCAATTCTTTTATAATACAACGTATCACACAAACAAATAAACCGAAACTAGTGCTAGGACTATCATATTACAACCAAACTTATCTAAATATCAGTATATTAATAATTGTAGTAACTAACATGGTCTAGTAGTAAGTGCACACCGCCCCTAAAGTTGAAGTCGCGGATTCAACTTTCACCGATAACAAATATTTATAAAAAAAATATATATATATATATACTAATAATTTTTTAAAAAACATACCCCCTAAAACTCCTCTCTTTTCATGATTCCCAGTCACATTATATAGACATTATCTTCTTCTTCATCATCATATATTATTATTACACGGAATCAAAGAACTAGTCAGTACTACATAAATCAATGTTGCTAATGTGAAACATTATATAAAAGCTCAAAGAACTTGTCTCTCAGCAGCTTCAACAACGATCAGAAGCCTCGGAAGCCGGCCAAGAAAGCACGTAGAAGATCTATAAATCTTATAGACCAAGAAGAAAAAAGCGTAGGGACCAATCAATATTGCTTTGTCCCACCTTTAGTTTTCGATCTCTTCCACTTACTTCATCTCTAAGGTACAATTTAATCTCAGTTCCACATAGCTAGTTGCTCATTCCAAGTGTCTTCAGAGTATATAAAAGAATCGGCAGCCTTTGACCCCCAATACATACCGGTAAACGAAGTTAATAACTTCATTCTTTTCATGACAAGATTCATTTACAAAGAAAAAGTTCGGTGAAAAAGTACTCACTGCTTGTCGTTGTTATGTTTGCTAGTAACTTCAACGTAATCGGCAAGAAGGTTAACATAGTAGAAACCAACTCCAAATTTAACCAATGAGATTAAGATCTCCACTTGTCTGCATTTTTACAACAATGATATACATAAAATAAATAAACAAGGCTCTTGGTAAAAATGAAGATATTACCACAACTATAACTTGTGTATATATTCATTCTAGGGGTGAAATTGGATCGGTTCGGTTCGGTTTTTGACATTTTTAGTATCCGAATCCGAATTTTCAATTTTTAAATACTCGGTTCAGTATCCGGTCTAATTTAGTCTAAAGCCGAAATTCGGTTATCCGAATATTCGGTTATCTGGTTTCTTAAATCCAGTATTCAGTCTAGTATCCAATTTTTAATATTCGGTTATCCAATTTGTAAAATTTCAGATCCAGTTTAATATCCAGCTTTATAAAATGGATATCCAGTTTCTAAAATCCAAATCCGATTTGTAAAAATTCAAAAAACGAGTACAAAGGACTCTTATAAAACTCCAAAATGACAATACATAATCTAAAACTGAGTAAAAAAATAAAATCTAAAAGGACACTCGTCTCCAACTACCTGCACATGTAAATATCATAATATAAAATTAAAATTACAACCCTAATGATCATAATAAATCACACAACAATTGAATTTGTATGTTACCTTTATAGATCACATAATCAAGTTGTAGTAGTAGTAGGAATTGATATATGAGAAGTTTGTTCTTCTATGACAACTTGACCATCATCTGGTAATAATAATTATATAAATTTAAAACATCTGTCTCAAAATTAGGTCAAGTCTTTTTTATAATATATATTTATTTTCTATAAAAAAAATCGGTTAAATAACCGATATCCAGATTTTCTCAAAATCAAATCCGATATCCGGTCCAGTTTTGTAAACCGGATCGGTTATCCGAATCCGAATTTCGGTTAGCTAACGTGGCTCCAAATTTCGGTTTCGGTTCGGTTTGAACATCGGTTTTATCCGATTTTCGGTTCGGTTTTGTACAGCCCCACCGATGTTCCCGATTTCGCAATTGTACCCAAGTTCATAACCAGTGATCTAGAATAAATGTCATTTTTCCTTATTTTATTCTCGTGTGTATTGGTCCAATGACGTAAGTTTTCCATTTGACTTTGTGATGTGAGTAAAAGATTATTTGTTAGAACCTCCTTGCACGTATATTTTGGATAATGGAATGAAAAATGAATTGCAAGATGAATTTTCCTCTCAAACATCAAAAACTTTGCCAACCTGCTTCTATTTGTTGCATCTTCAATGATACCCAATTCGATAGATAAATTACCAAACTCATTCAAGAATTTTCTGTACTGGCCTCTCTTCTCTTCATCGCCAGATTTTTCACCACAGTTTGTGTAAGGAATCAGATCAGTTATAGACCCGCTCCAAAATCTTTAATTTGATATTGAGCCGAGTCCAACTCACCCAAATACCCTATGTTGATGATCTGTATGGATCTAATCTTCCAAATACCATGAAAATGTTATTCATTCTAATTTAGATCAAAATCTAATTAAATTATTAAGTACGAAAAAAGCAATCATAATACCTTATATTGAACTTAATAACATGAACTATAAGATGAGATCACTGTAACACTTGTATGTAGGTCTTCTTGACAATGTTGTTGCTCTGTGCACGTTCGTCACGGTCCCCCTAGATCCATGTATAACTTCTTTCTTCCTTCATAAACGGCCGATCATCTTCGCGATCTTCGATTCCTTCTTGATCCGAACGGCCTCCGCCTTGAGATCCACCTGATGTCGAATGAGACTAAATTAAGTCAAAGTGGGCTTTAATGAGCCTTTACCACGATACATAATTGTTGTACCACATGGTACATGATGGGAGATTCTCTTAACTTAGAAAAATCTCACACGACGCAAGGGTACGTGTCGTCAATTAGTATCGTGCATGAGAACAAATTATCGATCACATGAGGACTTGATTAAGTTTCGATGTAAATGCTTTATCTTTTCTTTTTGAATTATAAAAATAAGAAAATATGGGGGTTTTTGTTTTGGTAGTTTTCAATTTGTGCAAAAGTAAGAAACAAGCAAACGATAAAAACGATTGAAAAATTAGTCGGATTAAGCCACTTGAAACGTTGGTAGTGCACTCTAGCCAACGTTTCACCTAACTTTCAAATCTAGCCACAATTGATAACATGGCTTTTTATTATTCATTTAGAAAATTAATAGATTATCCTCTATTAAAATCGGCTAACATCAATTTGTATCCAACGTTTTGATCGGTAAACTAATGCAATTAATACACGTCAACTTTTTCCTTTAAAAAAAAAGAATACATGTCAACTTTTAATAGTCCATAATCTTTTATCTCCTTTTTTTATAGTTTAATTAGTTGATTTGAAAATGACATTTAAATATGCGTATAATCCATAATGTAAGATAAGTTTTCTTGGGTTAATTTAAGTTAATTTCCGTTTATTTTACACGCGATAAGTTTTGGAAGACCGAAATGTTGGTCAACAATGGTTGTTTTCTTGGGTTAATTTCCGTTTATTTTACATGCAATAAGTTTGGCTGGCTGAAACGTTGCTAGTAGTTGGTTTCTATGATTTATATTACATAATGGTATTTTCGATATTTTCTAATAGTTTATTTCTATAAATGACTAGATTACAAAATTTACCAAACGTTTGGTACATTCTTAAAACCATGATTGAAATTGACTACGTTGCTAGATTACCCAAAACGATCTAAAGACTTATAGAACAAGAAAGGAACATGACTTCGTTAACTCAATAAATTGGTTGGTTATGAGAGCAAGTAAGAAGGGTTAGAATGGGAAAACGTAGTCTAAATTCCCCTAAGGTATCCACTAATTTCTCTCGAGTCTTTAGTGATATAAATGTTTGACGAACTTACACATCTCGACTTGGATCCTATTAAAAACCAATTACAATACACCAGAGATTTCAACCGACTACACCTACCCCTAGTCTTTCTATAGATCTAGGTAGATTTGTGATGGGATGGGTAGAGTTCCCTCGTTTATTATCTCTCGGTTTCAAAACTTGCACAAAGATTCAATAATTAGTCAGCTACTCTAATTCGAGATAACACACACTCACATACCGTAAATTTCATTTTTTTACCCACATTAAGCTCAACTCTATAATAAAGTGATAAACAACCCAGCATCAAATTGCTAACTACAACATGCCCCCTAGATATTTAGCTACTCATTATTCTAATCAAGCAAAGCATAAGAACAATAAGTAAAAGCAAAAGAACAAAATAATAAAGAGACATGGAAATCAATTGCAAAAATCAAATCAACCCTATTCAATATCCAAATATCAAAAGAATTTTTAAATCCAAGATTCAACTCAAAAGAAAGTAAGACAAAGCATAAAACAAGAACAATAAAGGAAATGGAGTTGAAGATTAGAAAATAGAGCAAAAGAGGAAGGAAAAAGAATAACAAATGGAGTTTTGATGATGAGGATGAAGGAGATGTCAACTTCCTTCTTCTTCTTCTTCACTCCAAGAGCTCGGACTTTCTCTCTCTAAAAAGGGTCTTAGCTCTAAACTATGGGGATATTGTGTAATGTATGAATAATGAACACATTAAGAGTATAATATAGAATTCTAGGGTACATTTTCGAAGCATTCTCTACCTTTGGATGTGATCAAAGGGCCAAGATTAGTTCAAAAGACAGACAAAAATAAGCTGGAAAATGAGTTGGCCCGTCGCCCCTGGCCTGGAGCCCCACGCCAGTGTAATACTCACGAAGGCGCGATGCACCACACAACAGGCGTGCCGCGCCAGTAAAGAAATATGATGACGTGTGTCGCATCCGGAGCATCGCGGCCAACGTGTGAGACTCTGACTCTTTTTGCACTTTGGCGCGATGTGCCGAGCACCAAAGTTGCTTTTTCGGCCTTCTGTGAAGTCCAAAATGTCCCCGTTTAACTCCCGAACGCCCATTTTTATCTCTATGAAGCTCCAAAGGCTCTCTTTGACTCGAAAACTTGCAAATATACTTAAAAATACCAAATAATATTAAAAAAAACACTAAAACCAACCTTCGATTATCGTTTAACATGTGAAGATAACTGTAAATGAGTCTCACTTATCAATACAATCACTGAACATCGCCAGTTTCAGCTCATGTACTGCAATGAAAGATTGTTGTACCATTCTACAACAATTGTTATGCTCATTTTTCGGCGTTAGTGATCTGTTTTCTTCTAAAATGTCACATTAAAGCTCCAAAATTGCCGGAATCACCTAATCACACATTTCACTTACAACATAAAAAGTTCAATTACAAATACTATATAATGATTACAACGAATAATATCGTGGCAAATGATAGGAAATTGATAAGAAATAATGCACTTATCAGTCTCTCTATCTTTTGATTTATCAAATCCCATGGATATTCCACTATAATCCTAAAATTGTTATTAGAATTATATTTACATAGTTTTATCAGGGTGTCCATTGACATAGCCATTAGGCGTAAAATCAATCCCTAAGGTTCACTCATGGCAGGAAGGGTGTATTTTATTCTCCGTTCGAGTCAGTTATCAACCCTGAGTTCTATTGAACTCCTAGCAAAATAGTATTTCCACTAATATTATTATGAAAGTGCGCGCAATCTAACGATTATGAATTAACTATTAGGTGCGTAGATTTTACTCTCTTTCAAGATAGCTATATTTTGTATATGTAAATCCATTTCTCTACCGATCAAATTCCAGATTCTCAAAACATAAGTATCTAGATATCATCTAGCTATTAATGAATGAATCAAAGAGTATGGAGATATGACCTTCAAGTCCATGATCACTTCACGATTTAGATCAATTAAAATTGTGAACATTACAGTTATTTTGATATAGGTCACAACGGCTCCTTAAATGTCATGTATGACTATCTAGTTAATTTTTTTTTTACAGATTATGTACATAATAATTGAATTAAATGCTCCTAGCAAAGTGAACCTACACTTTTTTGGAATGCATACGTGATTTTTGATCTAGTTAGCAATCCAGACATATATTAATCACCGATCAAATTTAAGCATTCTACCTTCATGGATTCACATATCTTTATACAGCCTCCTTCTCAAGAAGAATGACACTGCTTTATTTCGTTTATGTATGGTTTATGGTGATTTTCCGAGCTATTTGGACAGTTAGATGATATTCTAGGGTAAAAAATATTTTAAAATCGGGAAATTGACGAAGACATTATATTTGGACACTACGGCGCGCTAATGGTCGTGTCAGGGCGCGGTCTGTCTCCGATGCCGCAAATAAACATGCGTTGGAAAGCTAAGAGAAAGCTCTATCCAATGGTGGAAATAATTCATCCAAAATCTTCATTTCAAAATCTCGAAACATACAAAAGAAGACGTCGTGTTTCTTGATCATCTCTAACTCGTTCGAAAAGTCTTCAAATAATCCCAAAATTGCTTCATTCTGTTAGCAATATTAAAAATAATATTGATAGAAAAATACAAGACACATGCAAGGAAAATTAAAAAGAAAATAAACCAGAAACAGAAACAGGAAAAACAAGGAAAGGTCGAGGCCCGTTTGACGGTTTCCTTGAAGCTTTTATCGCCCTCCCACGGGTGCTGGATTTCGTGAGCGAAAGCCTCCCAGGATACAACGACTTCTAGACGAGCAATGCACCACAGAACTCGGCTTCGGCGAACTAGAACCAGAGCGTCAGAACCTATCACCAGACTACAAAACAAAAACAATTTCAAAGAGAGGGAGAGAGGAGTATTTTCGGTTGTGTCCGAATGAGAACCCAAGCCTTTCTTTTATAGCCACAATCCTGAGCGAATTTGAACAAGAAAACGCCCAGAGTAATAGCACTTGAAGGCAGGCACTTAATGCTCCAGAATTAAACCACACGTGAATGCACGTCAGTTAGGAACGTAAGCAGTCGCTCAAAAACGTCTCCATTAAGTCTCCTTTATTCTCCAGAATAAAGGCACGTAAAGCATTTATCCCATGCAGACATTTTTAATCCCATGCAGAATAAGTTATGTTATGGAATTAAAAGAAATCGTAAGTGAACTTTGCAATAAAAAGTTAAGGGTAAGCCCAAGGCCGAAGCCCGAAACCCGGGCCGGGCCGGGCTCGGCTCGGCTCGGCTCGGCGGCGGCGCGCGTGTGTGCGCGCGTGAGGGGTTAAGAGATAACCCACACACACTCTCCTCTCTTGCACTTGCTTGACCACTAAAGAGAGAGGATGGTATATAAACACTACCACAACACACTTACCCAACCCATGTGGGACTTTTGCAATTCACTTTATTTCCACATGACTAATGTGTTCTTTAAGCATACTTTGAGCATCAATTTCTCATTCATTATAGTAATGATTTTGGCAAATAAATAATCAATCTTATACCCAACGCAACGAGGAATAAGAATACGCAAGAATTAACAAATTCCGATGAGTGGACCCCACTCAAATATTAGCCACAAATCATCCATTTACTTGTAAATAAAGCTTATTATTTACAATTCTTCCAACACATTCTCCAAACACTTTTAGCTCATGAAATACCTATAAGAATAAAGAAAACTACAAATTTATATACATATCGAAACCACATAAGGAATTGCTTCGATTCAAGCCCGAAAAGTTTTGGAAGAATTTTAATGGTATCTATAAAAGAAACGGTATGAATACTTTGTCCAATCCAACCACATGTCAAGATGTGGTTGAGAATATGTAATGAGTTTCAATGGCATTCCACTAAATGCCATCAAAATTCTGCCAAAACCACGTGTAAAATCATTTTTGGGCGAATTAACTAAGCGAAGTCGTGTGTTTGATTTCAAAATATAATTATTTAACATTTTTACTCCATCAACTATGGCGACTTTAACAACTAAACCCTAAAACTTTGAAAATTGTCATTTTTCACCTTTTCAGCTTAGACCTCAATTTTCTTTAAATCCTTCTATTACTATTATCGTCAAAATCGACTGAAAATGGTCACGTGTTGATCACGTGTTGGGGGAAAAAGGTATTTTGGTAAATTTAATTTTAAAAATAAAATAAAACATTGAACCCTCCTCATTTTCTTCTCTGCACTCTCTTCCGGATACCCAGCCTCCACCATTTTTTTTTCTTTTCATATTTTCCCATCATCAACTTCACCTCATCATCTTCATCACCATCACACTAAGATTCACTCCATCCGCATCTTCATATTCAACCCTAGCCCTTATGTGTCGTATCCAGGGATCCCCACCGTGCTCCATCGCCTCGAGCTCAAGCCATCATTCACTCGGCCAGGGTGGTGAAGAATGCCGTTCAAGTGCTCGACGGAATGCCTACTTAATTAATGCTAAAAACCACTACCCATAAAAAAACAAAAGATTGCGTCAATTTTTAAAGAAAGTACAGATATACCAACATATAGACATTGTTTGAAGTAAAGACTGAATATGTTTGGTTTTTTTTTTTTTTTTTTTTTTTTCATTTTTTTATACGCTTCTCGATGTCATATTTAGAACTGGAATTTCAAGACGGAAATCTAACCATTTTATCATGTAGATTCAAAATTTAATTAGTTTCTCAGATATTGCAAATATTATTCATGTTTTTATGTCACATGTTTTTGTATCAAAGTTTCAGAAGTCGGTTGTTAAAGTCGTCTTAGTTGGAGGGCAAATATATCATTAATTCTTTGAAATGTAATCAAATTAATTACACTGTGTGGTTGGACATCATTCAATTTTTTATGGTGACTGAAAAAAAAAATGATGCTTATTTCTACAAAAAGAATTTTTGAATTAGAAATTCTAATTTAATGACATACTTTGTTTTTCCACAAACGCTATTAAAGATGCACAATTAAAGGCCAATTTTAGTAGGTTTTTTTTTTTTAAAAGATTGTTTCATTGTTTTTCTAGACTTTTTATTTATGTGCTTAATATCCTTTGTTTTTTCCCGTTATTTTGATGGCGTATGATAAAAAAAAATCTATAGTCATGTCATAACCATTGATTTTTCCGGTGTTTATCACTCTATTATTATATTTTACGTTATTATATATGATTTGTATTCTTTATATTTCGTTGTTTTACTAGATTTTTTTTTTTACTTATTATTATGTTATTTGTGCTGCTAATTTTTACTTATGTTGTATTTAAGTTTAGTTCTCTAGACATTAGCCTTATAAACATAATAAAATGGTTAGCCACGTGTTTCACTAATTACAAGTAAATAGCCATGTGTTTTTATTAACATGACAAAATTTACTTAAATACTCAAATTATGTATTACACGAATATATAATGATCGAATATTAATATATAATCCGCATACTATTTACCGATAATGAAAGATATGTTGACTATTTAACAATTCACAAACTTTTAATTGCTTAAAAAATTAATTTAAGTTATCTTATAAGTTATATATTATTGTATTTAAATTATTTACCCCTGATAATTTGAACATTATTAAGATTTTGACTACTTTGTAAGTTTTACAAAAACATTGACTTAATTTACTATTTAGCTATGACACCGAATTTCCTATAAAAATATACATTTGTCCCTGCAAGATGCTGTTTCTATTACACTATAAAATGAAGGTCAGATAGGTGGATTTGGAAGAAACAAAAAAAGTAAAACAAAAATGGGTGTATTGCTCAAGATCGTTGACTTCATACTCTTCGTGTTCTTCCTGGCGATGGCGATCTTCTTGCCGGCGATCGGAGCTCAGGCGTTGGTGCCGGAGGGCGTGTTTCCGACGGTGTTGGTGGATCTGAAGCAGTGGTACGCGCGCGAGTCCGAAGACTACCTCGTCGCCGAAAAGCCTCACTTTTACGTGGGACTTGTGTGGTTAGAGCTTCTCTTCCAATGGCCTCTCACGCTCCTCGGTCTCTACGCCATTATCGCCTCCAAGCCCTGGTTGCGCACCACATGTTTGATCTATGGCGCCTCGGTTCTCACCTCTGTGGTATTGATGTTTTTTTCTCTCTCTCTTATAGTGATTAGTGATATTAAGACAATGCGCTTGATTAATTAAGCATTGCATTTGTGTTTCAGTCGGCGATATTATCGGAGATGATTGGATCGGGAAGAGCATCACAGAAGCTTCTGAACACGTACTACCCGTTCTTGTGGGTCGCTATCCTCGCGATGCTCCGTGGTTTGCTCTCGAAGTCTGGCAAGTCTGCTTCGTCCGGCGCCGGAAAAGGAACTGCCGCGATCACTAGGAAAAAACGGGCTTAAAAAGGCTTTAGAATAGGAATTCTATTAAACTTATTAAAATAATTTATAGGCTCTAGTCTGTTTCTGGAGTCCTGAGTAAAAGTTTATTGAGTAAATTTGTTTGTAGTCATGTTGATTTGGTGATGGAAGCTTTGTAATGGATCTCTTTTCTATAGGTAAATTTAATTTGAGTTTTCTTTTACTTTTCTTAGATTTGTGTTAATTTCTCGTCACATGCTTGAGTATTTTCTGTTTGCTCCTAAATTACTATTCGTGAACCTAGCATTCGTCGTATGCATGATTATTATTATTAAAATTATAATTGTATAATTGATACTGTATTTCTTTTATTGAATTACGACACCTCATCACGTGTAAATAATTAATTGGCGTGACATAGACAAAATAGATGTTTATATGAAAGAAAAACACGCAAAAGTTGACAGGGATCTGAAATTCTGGAGAGTTAAAATAAAATTTGAGAAATAGTATTGTTATGGGGGAAAAATCAGATGTTCACGAACTTGAATCGAACACACCGAGCTACCAACTAATATTACCGAACGAGAAAGTTTGAGGTAGGCAACAAATGAGAAACTATCATAATCATAAGTTAAGATCCGATGAGCAATTAACAGAACCGAAAAAATCGGAGACATTATCGATTAAAACTAGTCAAACAAGCATTTATAATGCCCATGTAAGCACAAATAATCACTCAACGCTCACAAAAGACCGAACTTAGTAACCGCTTAAATCAACACACAACACAAATAGTTATTTAATAACCGTCTATGATGTGAGAACTGATCAACTCACGAACAAGCTGCAAACCACACTCAACGAAATAAGCGACTCTCTCACATAATCGAATGGCATCTAAGATTCTCTCAATCTCAACTTTTCACCTATATTTTTAGCACTCCATTATTTGTATTCACTTCTTGTATTGAGATTTTTTTAATATGATAATAATGCAGTACTCTTAACTAACGATATATCGATTGAGTTTGTTCGGCGTACACGTGTCGCAACAATAACCGCGACATGTCGTGGCTATTTCTAAACAGCAACAGAGCAACAATCACGACATTTGTCGCGGCTAATGTCGTGACTAAACGGGAAACATCCACTGTTTTCCTGTATTTGTTATAGTGCACTAATTATCGTCGAGATAATTGTTGTATCTATTTTTTTACATCAACAAATATCATCTTTCTATTCATTATTTCTTTTATTTACTCTAATTTTACAGTATATTAAGCATTTCAACACAAATTACAATGAATAAACTCTAATTTTCATTAAATAAATAAATAAAAAGATTTCTCATTAGTAGAGGGTATTAAACTTTCGTCGTTGTATTTCTCAAGTTTAAGATTTTGGAATAATAATAAAATATGTTTAATATGCGTACTCCTCGTGAGGGTAATTGTGCCGCCCTTCCCCTTTTTTTAATTTTAGGCCCTTCGTATATCAAACTTAGTTATTAAATTTTCATTTGGGCATTTCACGCATCATAAAAAAAGGGGCGGTTAAACAACTAGCCAAAACAACACCCCTACTTTAAAATTATAGCCCAACTATTAACATATTTAGGAAAATAGCCAATTTATCATGACAACATTCCAATATTCCAATACTACCCTTAGGTTAATATTATTAATTATCATAGTAAATAATATCGTCCATAACAAAAAAATTAGTAAATCTAATTAACAATAACAAAAACTACAGTAAATCTTATTTACCGTAACAAGAACAAAACTAAATCGTATTTACCGTAACAAGAACAAAAGTAAATCTTATTTACTGTAACAAGAACAAAAGTAAATCTTATTTACCGTAACATGAACAAAAGTAAATCTTATTTACCATAACATGAACAATAGTAAATTTTATTTACCGTAACAAGAACAATAGTCAATCTTATTTACCGTAACAAGAACAATAGTAAATCTTATTTACCGTAACAAGAACAATAGTAAATACGATTAACCATAACATTTTTTAGTTAATTTAACAAGAAAAATATCAAAGATGAGGACAAGTTAATCTAACAGTAAATACGATTTACTAATTAATTCCGTGAACAATCGAGGACAGTAAATCATATTAACCATTGAGTAAATCACTCGTTTCTACGGTAAATATAACAGTAAGTCCGATTTTATTTAGAACGATATACACAACATTACGATATAACAGTTAATCGTATTTATTTAGGACAGTAAATACGATTTATTAATTAATTCCGTGAACAATCGAGGACAGTAAATCCGACAATCCGACAGTAAATCATATTAACCAAGATCTCCGTTCGACTGGACCACCACCTGATCCACGTCATCTTCATCGTGATCGTGCCAGTGAATCGTGTCCCTATACCTCGTTGTATGATCTTGACCCCACCCCTGCCACGTACTCTTGGCGAGCGATGTTCGAAATCGAACTTGTTCCTGATCACGACAATTACGCAAACACTTGGCGTGCATTCTTTCCTATTTCGCAATCGAAGCGGCGGATGGTGGGTCCCGCCGGATCGGGACTTGTTCATCACCAGGTCGGGCTGGATCTGGTCCTCCATCACCTGCGGGTCGTAGATGCTCACCTGCGCCTTGTCCCCCAGCAACCCCTTGCACACGTCGATGGCCGGGGTCTCGCGCGTGTCCCCCGTATCCTTCTTGAACGCGAACCCCAGCACCGCGATCTTCTTGTTCGCCACCGTGTTGAACATCGACGCCACGAACCGGTTCTTCTGGTAGTCGTTGATCTTGATCACCTTCTGGAAGCACGACCCCCCCGAAGCCGACGCTGGCGTTCAGGAACTTGCCCCCGATCCGCGAGTCCGTCCCCACCGCGTACGCCACCTCCGAGATGTTGGCTCCCGTGGCCTCGCACAGCGCCGACATCGCGTTCACCGACGAGATCCTCTGCGCCAGGAACGCGTTGGCCGCCAGTTTCGACAGCTCCGCCGACCACAGGTTGGTCGTCAGAATCCTCTCTTCCGGGACCCACCGCGCGTACACGGCCTTGAGCGATTGTCGGAGAAGACGCCGGGCTTGGGTGGCCGGCGGATGGTGGAGAAGCAGCGGCGACAGACGAAGGTCTTGATCGAGTTTTTCGAGCCCTATCTTGATCGCGAGCGATTAGCTAGGGATTGGAGGTATTCAACGAAGGAAAAGGGTATTATTGAGATTTCATATTATCTTTGGCTATTATTTAAAACAAACCGATAGTTTGGCTAAATTTTAACTTCCACCCTAAATTTAGGCTATTTGTTTACAAATCTCTAAAAAAAATGAGTGTATTAAAGATGCCCACTAATGTAAAACCAAACCAAAGCAACCCGAAAATAATCGGGTTGATTTGGGTTGATTTTTTCGGATTATAATTATCGACAAATGACTTTATAACTCAAATGAAAATCATATACGTATATTATATCTAAAAAGTTTTGTCAAATAAAATCAAAATTTTATTTATCTTTAGAAAATTTACATACTAAAATAAAATTTTACGCATATTTTTAACTACCAAATTCTCATGTAGTCACAAATAATAAAATATAATACTGGGTATTTTTTATTTAATTCTAATATTATTAAAAAAAATGATATTTTTTTAACAATAGTACATATAAAATATTTGCAATCTTAAAAAAATTAAAGAATTAACACTATCGGGTTGGTTTGGTTCAACTCAATCTCACGACTATAAAAAACCAAACCAACCCGAAACAATTACGGTTTGAGTTGGTTAAAATCAAAACTTCATCGGGTTTTAATAGAGCGGTTTAAAAAAGATTGCGGTTTGGTTTGAATGATCGGGTTGTTCGGTTTTGGCGGTTTTGATGAACACCTCTAATAAATAATCGACTTTTTTTCCTGTTAAGTTATCAAAAGCAGCATAATAAAACAGATATTACCACAGTTGCTAATTTATTTATAAATAAACATTCTTTCAAGTAGTTGTTATTCATTAATTTACTGAGTATAGCAAAACTAGATATCATCATATGGATTCACACTAATCTTAATAATTTTGGGTCCCAATTTTTAATGAAAGTCAATATATTTTTATAACAACACTATTGATAAATTGAAAAGTCGATCAAAATATTGATTGAGGGATAGATTTATAACATTAATATAATGTATAAGATTGAAATCAACAATAAATAGATAGTTGATGGTATTATGATATTGTGATCGACTTGAAAACGCAACGTTGGTATCGTTTGGTTAAAATTCAATCGATAACTTCCCATAAATATGTAATGTCGCATTTAAAAATCTATTTTGCTTGTCCATATGATAACGATAATAATAAAATAAGGAGGAAAATATGAGATTATATGTGGTAGATTTTTTTAAAAAAAATTTAACACATGGTTAAACAAAAACATAGAGTTTAAAAAAAAAAAAACTAAAATAAACTTTGTTATTTATCCAGTGTTATTTACATAAGTTTTTGCATTTATAATTAAGGCATTCTTCTAAAAAAAAAGGCATGTGTTTTAAATTCAATTGAATTAATAGTTTAGGTTTATTTAATTAACCTATATTTAAAATAATTAAATAAAATCCATTGGAGACTACAGCCCCACCTCACAGGTCTCTCTTCCCATCAGCCAACAACCAAAACACAGCAGGCTTTTCTTTATAATTTATATAAGCCAGTGAGGCTTCTAAGCTGTCTACGAGATCATGGAAAAAAATGGTCTCAACTCTCAAGTCTCAACTCTCATCTACCGAGCATGTGCATTATCACTACTTCTGACCGAGCACATTATATTCTAAAAATAAAAATTTTGCTTGGAGTAGTTCAAGATCTATACTCTACATATTTCTGAGGGATTATTCATAAGCTATGACATCCACACTAGTTTAATATCAAAATCCAATATGTTAAATTTAATCCAAAACTATGATCACACTTTTTGTGCAATTATCTTTATACCCTTTATCATTTTTGTTAGTTTTTTTTTTCTCTTACTTCTCTTAAAAAAAAAAAAAAAAACTAACCCACGTTATTATAAACCCTAGAATTATCTAGCCCTACGCGACGAAGAAAAAGCTCACCAAGATTTTTTTTTTTTTTTTTTTTTGAAATCTGGAAAAATTGGAAAAAAAATCTACAAATTCGTTTAAAGATTTATTAACATTTTTTCCTTTTATTGACATCGATGTCAATAAATTTTCAACGATTTTCCAGATTTTCATAAATTGTTTAAAACTTTTTCAGAATTCTAAAAATCGTTATTGAGCATGAAGTCATTGAAAAATGTCTTTTTAGCTAAGCACGAGAGAGAGAGAGAGAGAGAGAGAGAGAGAGAGAGAGAGAGAGAGAGAGAGAGAGAGAGAGAGAGAGAGAGAGAGAGAGAGAGAGAGAGAGAGAGAGAGAGTAAATAAAACGAAAATAAAAAGAAAAGAATGTTTTATTGAGGGTATTTTTGTACCAAAAAATATAAAATAATTATAATTTGGATTAAATTAGACATATTGAATTTTGAACCTAAACTAGTGTGGATGTCATAATTTAGGAATAATCCCTATTTTTGACATCTCTCTTCTTCTTTTCAAAAACACAACTATCAGACGAAACATAAGGTTATGGTGTCTAAAAAATGATGTGAAATAGATTCTCAGTTGTGGACAATTGAGTTGATTTTAGCTAAATTACAGTAAAAGCAGAATAAATTACTTATTAAATGAAAAGGATAAATTATTTATGTACCTTTCATTAAAAAAAAAAAAGATAAATGATTGATAAGAAAAAATTGTATTGAATCTGAAACCATATTAGCCGACTTTTTATATAATTGAAAATATCCATATCAAAACATCATATTCTGAGGACAAAAAGAATTCTAAATAAGCATGTCTTGTTGTAAAGGGGTGGCTTTGAAAGATCATCAAAACCACAAAACAAAAGAGAAAGACTTGAAATGTATGAGCATTAAAAATAAAAACCTAAAACCAAAAGTTAGACAAAAGGAAGATAGAAAGGTAAGGGAGTTCCAAAAAAAAAAAAGAGAAACTAAAAACAGAATATTCATAGAACATAATAAGGTTCTTCTTCTTCTTCTTTCTTTTCGCCTTCAAATGAGTTTGTTCTTCTACTTTTTTCTTTCGATGAAGTCAATACCCGAACCCTTAATTCCGTCGCATCATGGAAAGGATGGTGCGCTCTTGACTTCTCCACATTAATCCGTCATCAACACCTTTAAACACTTTTGCAGATACTAATTAATTACCTCTTAGTTCCCTTCATTCATCTTCCTTAATTTCTGTCAAAGTAATGCCAAAGTTAAAGGAAAAGTGGTCAGAACTACCTCCAATAGTAGAAACCAACGGAGAAACAAAAAGAAAAAGGAGACAGATGATAATCAACAAAATAATAAACTAGTTCTTATTTTATGTAAAGGATAGTTTTTTTTTTTCTTTCTCTCCATTGTCTATTTATTTTAAAGGAAAGCAATTGATTTTGCATCAAATTTTTTTACAAAAAATTGGCTACGTAAGCCAGTTAATTATAGGAATTGTAAATTAGCCAACTTTTGATAAATACTTTGTAAATAGTCAACTTGCATACGTGACAGCCTATTAATCACCTTTTTTTACATGTTTAACTGGATTAAATAAGTATTTTATTACTGTTAATAAGTTAACTTGGCTATTTACAAAAATTAACGAAAGATGAGCTATATCTCAATTCACTATAACCGTGTGGCTATATAACTTAATAACCCAATTTTTTATGTACTAACAGTATTAGATAATTGACACTTTTAGCACAAATAGTCTCTAAACTATTCTTAAGAGAGTGATATTTTGCTTCATAAACCATCTTTTTCCCGTAAAATGGCTCTTAAACTATTAAAATTTGTAGCATTTTAGTCCTTTTCACATAAGATTTAAACTTTTTAATGAAATCTATCACCTAAAAAACCTTGAACCACTTGTGCCAACTGAAGTAACCTGCTGACTAAATAAAATTTGTAGTTTAGAGACTATTTGCGCTAAAAGTGTTAATTATCTAAGAGAGTGATATTTCGGTCCATAAACTATCTTTTTCCCATAAAAACTCTTAAACTATCAAAATTTGTAGCATTTTAGTCCTTTTCATATAAGATTTAAACTTTTTAATAAAATCTATCACCTAAAAAAACTTAAACCACTTGTGCCAACTTAAGTAACCTGCGAACTAAATAAATTATATTAAAGCCTATTTTGCTCAAAACTAGTTTAAAAACTAAAATTTCACTTGAATGGACAAAAAAAGGCATTAGTTTATAATGAAAAGATACGCTTACAAGAGTTTAGCTGTTTGGATTGTGTGGATTTCCTCGACTACTCAAGCGTTCTCACAGGCCAGAGAAGCCTTGATCCTCTCGACGGTGCAGGCAATGAGATTGTTGACGGTGGCGACTGAGCCCAGCGAGAGCTTCGCCGTTGGGACCGAATCCACCAATATCTGAAACGCCACGGTGAGGAGTGACCCGCCGGACCCTCCAGATTCAGATGATCCACCGGTGGCAGAACCATCAGGGAGGATCGCAAATCCAGAGGGAAGGAGCGCCACGTAGTCAGGATCTCCGCCATTGAGAACGACGTTCATGGCCACGATGTCGACCGGTGCGTAGATCACGAACGAGGCGGTCGGGTCGGTGCAGCTCTCTTGGAGTATAAGCATGTTGCTCTGGCTTGAATTAGCACTCTATATACATGTACACAAAAGCACACCAATAATTATGTTACTATAGTTCCAAATCCAATGATCTAGTTTTGAGTGTGAGAATAAAGATAATTTGCTTACGTTTACTCGGAGGAGAGAGACGCAGTTTCCGGTGTCACGGCCGTTGGCAATGTGTGCCATTTCTTGAACCACTCCTCCGTTGGAGAGTATGTCCCACTGCAACAATTGACCATGAATTAGTCTTTCGAAATGAATAAATAAACAAATTACCCAAACCTTCTTTTTCGAACATGAGTTTTTACTACATAAGAAAATGAAGGAATTGAAAGAAACTCGTACTGAATTAATGTGTTTGGAAGTAATGAAAGTTTTTAGAGAAAAAAAATGAAGTTTATTTTGCTAATTTCATAAGAAATTTTTATAAGTGGGTCAAAATTCTCAGAATACATAAAAATGAGTATACCTCGCTTCTGGAGTTTTCGTCGCGGAGGAAGTCGAAGACTCTGGTGGGAGGGACGGGGAGCCAGAAGGAGGTGGCGGCGCTGAGGACGATGCCGGGAGGGCGGCCGGGGTCGTCGACGCTCTTTCGGGTCATGACTCTGACGTCGTCGGCGCCGGTGCCTGACAGAGTCGTCCACGTGTGAGTCGTCGAGGCGCTCACTCCCGCGCAGAAGCTTATCACCATCCTCTCCGCCAGCTTCAGCATGCTCTTCCTTCCTTCTTGGTTCGTTATCACTACTTTACACACCAAAACACCCACTTCTTACCTCCATTCTCACACTTCTAAGTGCTGAAATTAGTAGCTATTAATTGGTGAAATTGGGCTTAATTTGGCTGGTGGGGTTTTAATTTCATCAATCAAATATAAACAATCAATCAAACATTAACAACACGTGTTAAATCAGGTAGAGGTGAAATTTCTTTTAAAAGCATATGAAGTTAGAAAAACTAGAGTGGACGTGAAATTCAAGACCTCTTTAGCTAGACTAACAACAACTATATATTAATTTGACAGATGGGTTTTAAAATTTCACGAATGTAATAGAAAGAAAAAAATAATCAAGTGTTACTTATCAAGCATTATTAACGAATCAGATACGGGAAGTGATTCAACTGCAATGAAATGACTTCTCTTTTTCCCCTACGAGTTCGGTGATTTGGAAATTAAATTAAGAATCCTTCAGAACTTGTAGCTATAAAGCAAATCTAATCAGTCAGACATTAACAAACACATGTCAAATCAGAAAGGATCAGCCAAAAGCCCTGCAATATTGAAATGACTTTTTTTTTTTTTCCTTCTATGGGTGTGTCGGTGATTTGGGAATGAAAATATAATTTATACCTCCAACGTCACCGGTGGGAATGTTAGTCGCCATTGCACTAGCCAAGCGTTCACACTGGCGGTCCAGAGTCGCGACCCAGCGTTTGGCTCCAAAGGCGTGGCCGGAGTTGACTATCTGCTTGTACAGGTTGTGGACTCCTCTGTCGTCCACCTCTACATGCTCTATCCACGTCACCTGTGACAATCAGTACAGTACTCCCAATTCAGTTTCACAAGTTGGGTCATGAATAAAATACTCTCATAAATTATAATTAGGGTTTAACTTGTATGATAGTACCTTTGAATATCCATTGGGCATTTCTTGGATGAGGCAGCCGGAGGGCCTTCTGCGGCAAGAACGGACCGACGGAGTTTGCCGGAGATTGTCGAGCGACACGTCAACCACAGCCCATATCCCGTCAGAGGTTTGCTTGCAGTACCGGACGTAATAGCTCTCCCTCGTTGGAACCAGCGGTGATGGCACTTGAAACTCCGCGGTCATCTACAAAACCAGAACTTGAGAAACCATGTACATATGCGTACATATATATATATATATATATATATATATATATATATATATATATATATATTATATAATGGATTTTGTGTGTAAGCATCTACATACCACTTGAAGTGCTCCGTTGAAATTCCCGGCAACTCCGGTGGAGAGAACTTCCAAAGCCATTGCTCTCGAGACGATCCCGGAGAACACAGTCGCCCATTGGTTCTAGATTAGGGTTACGGTTAGGGTTAGGGTTAGGGATTTTGAAATTGGGATTAATGAAAAAGATTGTATACGTACCACATCCATGAGGATCTCGACGAGGTTGATGTGGTTCATGATGACGACAGAGGTCTCGCGGGAGGCCTCACACTTGAAGCCAGCGGGCTTGGGCCCGATCCCACGCGGGAAGGTCTGGACATACTCTTCCTCGTTGAGGACAGCGCTGGACCCGTCGAGGCTTGTCATCCAAAGGGGTTCTCCCATTTGGGCCATCCTGATGAGCTCCTCCATGGCTGCCACGGCGAGCTCAATGATCATGGGCTTGTCGGCCTCGGACGGGGCACTCATAGTCCTCAGAAGCTCCCCAGCCGAAGCATACATTTCGGCGTTCATGCCTGTCGGTGCACCAAAATTCCCTACCCCGAGTTCTAAGGGACTTCCACGGGAAGCAACGGGGGACGAAAGGAGAGGGTAGTTCACCACCGGCTTACCCACATACTTCGCAGCTATTGCCGATATGCGATCAATCTAAAAGAGAGATTGAGAGAGAGTTAAGTGCTGGGAAAATGATTCCTCTTGTAAATAAAAATTAGGGATTTGGGATTTTATATGACTAGGTCGCTTTGTAACAGTTCAAGGGCATCACGCCGTGTCAAGGATATCCATTCTCTCTACTGGCACAACAAATTATCATTAAATGTTACAGCTACTATAACCGTCGAGTTTGACTCGGAGAGACTTATCAAGATATACATGGGACAGAAAAGAAAATTTTGCACTCAGCATTGTTTGTTTGGATAGAATAAAACTTGTTTGATGACATTTTCGTCGTTGCGGTTTTTTGTTTCCTTTTGAAAAATCACAGGATAGAAATGTACTCTTAATGACAAACAATGCACCTGTCTTTCAATTTGGTTCAGAAAACCAAAATGTTATCAAATGTGACCAAAATATTGTTTGTTTGGAAAAAAATTAAGGCTTTGTTTGATAGAATTTCCGTGTTTCGGGTTTTTGTTACCTTTAAAATTAAAGATAAATTTTTACCTAAATGATAAAAAGCTCTGCCCTTCAATTTTTTTTGGGAAACAGGAAACACAAAAAGAAAATCTAACAAACATGGTCTAAATGTATATGACACAGAAATCCATAGAAGTCTACGCAATATTACCTCTTCTCGCAATCGGGAATTTTCGAGTCTCAAATGATGTTCGTCAAATGACATCTCTCCTAATGCCGTCGGGCCTCCACAGTTAGGACAAGAAGCGTTGCCCAGGGCTTCTCTGTACCTCATATTATCTGCCCGAAGTTTGTCATTCTCAGTTCGGAGTTGTGTGTTCTCATGACGCTCATGTTGTGTCTGCAAAAGAATCAAATTACGAAGTTAGGAACACTAATTTGTATGTATGTCAAGCAAATCTTCAAATCATTATTACTAGCATAAAAACAATCAAGTAAAAATCTTCTCGAAAGTGAAGTAATCGGCGCAACAAACAATTAATAAGTTAGGTGTCTTTTTAACTATCAATCACAAGAATATTTCGTAACCGGCCGAAAATAAAAGTACAAGATGCGGTTTTATTATTCGGCCCAGAGTAAACATAAATTTCATTAGCATTAAAAGTAGTGACACCAAACACAAAATTGCAAATAATAACCAAGAAACAAAAATTATTTAAGGCGCATTAAGCCGGGACAAGCACACGATCATTGCGAAAAAATATCGATATTCGCATCTAAATAAAAGGTCCACGGGACGATATGATTGCACAATAATTTATGTAGACCAACCTTCATTTGAGTCCTCTTGTTTTGGAACCAAAATTTAACCTGCAGCGGCTCTAACCCCAACTCACGGCTCAACTCCTTCCTTTGCTTGTCGTCCGGGTGAGGGCACTCCTTGAAAAACCTAAGAACAAAAAAACACACACACACCCAGAAAGTTACGAAATTATAACTAGATCAAGTAAAAAATACTTCGGAAACTAATTATCATGCCCTTATTCTTACGATTCCATTTCTTGAATCTGATGTTGAGTGTGTCGGTGGTAGCGCTTCTTCTTCTGGCGCGGCTGACCGTCCTGGTCATCGCCCGATGCTGCTCCTTCCTGGTTCTCACTTCCCGATTTTGTGCCGCTGTCAAACTCATCATCGCGAGCAAGGTTTCGAGCGATATCGCTCTCAGAGGTGTTCTGTGCCATGTGATCTAGTACACTGTGGTGATGGAGTTGCCCAGCTTCCATCATGTTTGGCTATAAACATAAGACCAATTCACAGATCTTTAAGGATTCGAAAAGATCTTGGGTTCGCGAACAGATCATATTATTAATTGCTATTTTATTTCTTTTCCAAAAACTCAAGGGGAAATGAAGAATCTGGCTATGTATCATGATAATTTGGAAGTGCAACCCTAACTAGGTACATTTTGATTTTCTTTTACTCTTTGGAGGAATGCTAAAAAGAACACTTGTTTAAAATAGTATTTGACTACGAGATAAGAAGGCCTTGGTCTTTGAAATCCCTCTTCTCTAGATCTTTGGTCAGTGTGAGAGAAGACTGAAGAGAGAAATGTCTTAAAAACCTTTTTTCAAGTACCGAGAATGATTTTTCCCTAAATAATTAGTTTTTAATTTTATTATTATTCTTAATTAATTTGCCTTAGTAGTAAACAGTGATCAGCATCTAATCCATGAGCATGAACAAGATTTTCCTTCAAGCGAAAATGGAAAAATCGATATTCACAAAGAAGGGTGAAAAGTGGATCTAAAACCTTCTATGTAATATTGTATTAAAAAAAGGAGTAGAAAAATGAAAGGAAAATAAATTGAATGAGAAAGGGAAAAAATTAAAAAAAAAAGAAAAAAAAGAAACCAGACCTGACCAAGAGAGAGTCCTGAAGAAGATCCAAAAGCACCAACACTTCCATTTCTTCCCACCATTGACGGCATGTTTCTAGCTGGAATCATAATCCCAGCAGGCATATTTGTAATACCCACAAACCCTAGAAAAACCTAAATAGACACATTATATTAATATTATAATATACGTCTCGCTGATGTGTATGTAACGCTCTTTTTTTTCTCTCCCAGAGGTCTAACATAACGCCGCTGACACGTGTACTCAGCACTGTTCTAATCTTTGCAAGAGACTAACAAAAAAGTTTGCTTTCTTTTGTAAGTACTTTTCCTCGGTTTGGATTTCGTTTTGCAATGGATTTAGAACTGACACTGGATTCTGTCTCTCACTCTCTCTCTTGAAAAGTTTGTAATTATCTCGCTTTTAAATTGTCTACGCGATTCTTCTTATCAAGTGAAAAAGAGAGATAGGGTTGACAATTTTTGGATTCGGCTTTTTGGACAGACCAAAATCAGACAAACCCAAGTGAAATATATAATAGTTTATATATTTCTGTAACACACACACACGAAGATTTCGGATTGTCAAACTTTGACTTCACAACACGTTCAGTAATTCTCCGTAGAAGCCCATCTGAAACAAAGAGAAAATAAAGCGAGCGTCAAATTAATACTCATATATATAAATATATCAACAAAGAAGCCAATTATTTCTCAGCACAAGAGAATTGAATACCTCAATCGTAATAGAAAACCCTCTCTCTCTGAGATCTGACTTTTTAGCCGGTAATTAAAACAGCGAATTGGGGTTTGCGAATAAAAAAAAATAGAGAAGGTGGGTTTTGAAGAGAGTAGTTTCTACAAATACAAACACTTGGCGTAAGGAAAGGAAGAGTGTATATGAGGAAGAAGAGGAAAAAGTATTATATAAGGAAGGGAGAAGATGAGATGAAAGAAATTAAAGGGTTGGAGAGAAATGATATAAAGGAAGAGAAAATGTGGCAGCGATGAGTAATTGCAGAGCGTATTGAGAGGGTGCACCAGCATTTAATGGTGCAATTGCTATGAGAGAGAGAAAGAGAAAGGGATTTATTTTATTTTATTTTATTATTTTATTTTTTGTTGTGTATGTGAAAGAGAGAGGCATGGTTTTTAATTTTCTAGGTGTATGGCTTTGGTGTCAATGAGAGTAATGTGGTAGTATTTCTTCAAACGAATGACGGCTACCAAACCAGAGACTTCCTTTTTTTTGGTTAGTTTCTTGATTTCGTTTAATTTTTTTTTAACTAATATTGATTTTTATTGTGATTATTAATTAATTTTAGATTAGTTTTATTACGCAAAAAATAGACTATCTTTTTTTTCTTATTTTCTGTATTCGCTTTCTGTTTGTTCCATCTTGAATGCTACTTGAATTTTTTTTAATATATATAGATGTAATCAATTATATATATGGCATGTGTGAGTGTGATATTACTGTCTGAGTAATATTGATTAATAACTTTTCCATCACTGTGGTGCAGACTTCTTAATGAATAAAATGCCTAAAAGAAATCGATACATACAGACAGAAAGCTGTCTCGATTAGTATAAGTTGCGTAATAGTTTTTCGTGAGTCGTAGGAAGGATTCTTGAAAAGTTTTGATGAGAAGCTATCAGCTATGTATGACTTAAAGAAATCTGAAGATTAATTGGTTTACATTTTAATAAAGGAAAATAAGTGAGAAGGTAGAATATATCTGTTGCCATTTTTTTCAAGAGAGATACAATCCTTGATAGTAAATTACAAAATTTTAATTTCGTATAGTAAGAAAATTATTGTTTGGGAACGAAAATAATATAGCTAACAGTGAAGATCTGTGTACTAAAGAATATGCACTAATCAATTTTAGCTATACTCTAATCAAATGTCAGCAACGTGAAACTTATTTTAGCGCTAAAGAAGATGCATATATAAAACTTATTTAATGTGTACTTATATTTGTACACAAATATTTGAAACATAATAAGGTTTTGTTATCATCATAATTCTATCCTGCAAAGTGTTTATGCCATTGAAATATGCGATGGAATGACGATGAACTTCTGGAGCAAAGACTTTAAAATAGTATTGCGATATATAATTTTGTGTACTACAAAAACGCTTATTTTTGTAGTGACAGTAAGAATTATAAATACGAATTAGATAGAATTTTAAGTACAATTCTAGTGCCTGAAAATTAATATATATATATATATATATATATATATATATATATATATATATATATATATATATAATCCAGTTAGGCGAAAACAGCCATTAATTCTTAGTACTCAAGTCGTATGATCATGTTTCATAAAACAAAGGAGGAGTTTCCAATCTCAGATGGCAATTATTTATATGTTAATTAGCTTCTTAAAACTGTTATAAATCTGGACAAAAGAATAATGATTTAAATGGAACACTTTAGTTTTTGGCCAGCATGTCAGTGTTTATTTCCACCTTTAGTCGTAGGAATGATTCTTGAAAAGTTTTGATGAGAAGCTATGTATGAAATACCAATTAAAAGCTTTTATAACTCAAATATAATATCAATGCTGCAATTATATTAATATGTAATGTATTCATACTGATATCTAAATTAATTTTCAAGTACAGCGATATTTGCGCAGGTGGTTTAATAAAAATATCTAAAAAGCTTTTGCTTTCGTCTCTCCTTCTATTGCATTATTAAAATATATGCTTACAATTCAATGCCTGCATACACAATTCAACCGCCATTAGAAAGGTAATATAAATACACAACCCAGAGAAAAAAAAAAACTACAACTTCCCTGAATTAAATGAAACCAACAACGTTGATCTTATAATAATGATTTTGAAATGAATATTGGTCTGTTGAGATAACACATGTATCATTGTCAATTATAGAGAAGGAAACAAAATTTAAAGGATAACCTATTATCATAATTGTGGAGAACATAATGTATGCATTTATTAGTTTGGAGAAGATGTAAGGTATAAATACATACATGAAAGTATGACACTGGCTGTGACGTGAATTCGGTGACAGCCAAAAAAACAATGACCTAATTATTATATAGTTCCTATAATTTATAACAATTAGAAAACTTCAGATTATAAATGATAGTTTAAAACTCATTTAACTTTTACAAGATTTATTTGTAATCTAAAATTAAAGGTTCCATGTAATCTAATATATGAATTGTATGAATGAAAAAATGGTATAAAATAAAAAAGGAAAAAGACTGTGAGACTATTTTTCATTCTTTCATCACAACATATATAGTCAAAAGAATTACAATGGACATTAACACATATAACAAGGAAAATGTTAAGCTTTAATATTGAAGATATTTGCTAGAGTTGAGGATTAAACCTACACCCTAACAAAAGACATAAGAATAGAGTTTGCAATAAGGTGATAATGTCACCAAAATTATGTCTTTGAGAGTCCTTCTATTTTGAATTTTTTCAACTAGGAGCGGAACCAGAAATTAAAGTTGAGGGTGGGCGACTATATATATATATATATATATATATATATATATATATATATGTATGTATATATATATGTATGTATATATATATACTTTTTGTTTTACGAAATAACCGATATAATAAATTGTATAAAATATCATAATAAAAATATAAATTAAATTAATCAAGAAAAAAATTATTTTAAAATGTATCTTCAATCTAAATCAAAATTTTAAAATCACTTGATTTCGTACAAAACAAGTGATTTTAAAATTTTGAATAAAAAATACAAAACAAATCCACAAGTAAATATCAAAATTATTCTAAAATTAATCAATAGCAACTACAAAAGAGGTTGTCGATTTTTTTATTTATTGTATTGTCATCAAATGATCTGGAAAATCAAAAATTTTGGGGACCGATAAAAATTGCGAGGAAAATAATGTAAAAATGTTCCATGAAAATTACATTAAAGACGGAAACTACGATAGTCGATTAGAATTACAACAAAATTAATGTTACGAATATAAGTTAATAATATATATATATATATATATATATATATATATATATATATATATATAAAGAAGATATAAAAAGAATTTGAATAAATAAAAAAAAGTATGTGTCAATTGCTTTTGAAGTTGTTTATCTCCTCTCTTTTCTCCCCTCTCACTTCTTCTCTCGGCTAAGACTTTTATAAACTCACACCAAAAACTCTCGAGCGACGGCGTTTTGA
Organism: Urtica dioica subsp. dioica; assembly: GCF_054948205.1. Lineage (NCBI taxonomy): Eukaryota > Viridiplantae > Streptophyta > Magnoliopsida > Rosales > Urticaceae > Urtica > Urtica dioica. The sequence continues at coordinate 18,169,401 of NC_142756.1, forward strand.
ACCAAAAAATTGCCAATATCCTCATAATATTTACTAATTTCTCAAAGTTGGAGGTGGCCCAGACCACCCCTGTGTAACACGTCGGTCCGCCCCTGCTTCCAATACATTATGGTTGTTGCAAATCCTTATATGTGACAATAAGGATATTAATTTTTCATTGAAAAGAACCTATGAGTTACAGACGTGATCTATGCCATAAATTTGTTGTTCTTTCGTTTTAAGGTCCATCGATAATGGAAAATTAGTTTTATCGACCTGTTAATAAAAGAAAAAACGAGTACCATACTTTTTTTTTCTTTTTCATCAAGAATGTACTTAATACCTTTCTCATCAAGAATGTACTTAATGGCTTATAAATATGTGATATCTAGTTTGGTTTAATGGTAACACGGCAATCCCTTCAAAGTGGAAGACGTGAATTTAATTTCCACCGACAACAAATACCTTTAAAAATAATACTTTAGAAATCTTATACGTTAACATCTCAGGGTTTTCTTTTTGTTCCCGGAATACATTTTTGATAAATTTAACCCGAAATTTTTTTCTTGAGAAATAAGAATTGGGTTTAATAGTAAAAATATGCTAAATATATCGATTTCATATATATGTAGATATCTATACATACGTAAGCTTGTGTTCAACACCCCAAAAATGTTATTTATTGACATACACACCGGTAGAAGTTCTTATATATATATATATATATATATATATATATATATATATATATATATATATATATATATATATATAGTATCACATCTTTCATTTGAAAAATATCAATTCAAGAATTGAATAAAAACTTTAGGGACAATTCGCAAAACAAAAACTTTAGGGACAAACTACGCTAATACTGTTGAAATTTCTCTATGTGCCGCACTTTTCTCTAAAAAGAAAAGTAAAAAATAAAACATAATTGAAAGCATGGATTATCTTTACTAAAAAAAAAAAACGTGAAGGATTATCTACCGGTTTCTGAAACTGGATTTTGTCACTCACTTTCATAACTTGGTTTACGCCAATATCATATTCCCCATAAAATTCTAATATATGAACAAGTAATTTATAAAATTCTAACAGTTACAGATATAAGTTTTAAAGGACCAGCTATTAGAGTTTAACGCAGGACCTTAAATACTAGGGTAATTAATTTCAGGAGACAATTTATTTTTAGCCCACATTTTGTTAATAACTGGTAAATAGCCAGGAGGATTTATTTACAGCCAAAATATGACTAGACTACCATTTTGTTTTCCCGCCCAGTTTCTATCGGCTATTTACACGTAATCAAGTCAAATATTTGGTTATTAATGCTCGCGAATATTAAGGAGGTAATTATAACCGTGTAGCCGTGTTCACACTTAACCACAACCGCTCACATTTATAGTTTTTCAAAAAAAAAAAAAAAAAAAAGATGAAAGAGAGCCGAGAGAGAGAGAGAGAGAGAGAGAACCGAGAGAGATATCGAGGGAGTGAGAGCTCGAGGAAGAAGAGAACGCTCGACCGGACCACCACCAAACACCCCGTCATGAGCGGACCCAAACCCCGCGCGCGCTCGGACCGCGGAGTCTCCGGGAGTTGCCGAGAAGAGATTGACGAGGAGTTCTGCTGGAATCAAAGAGGACCGTCGGAATTCATCAAATTGAGAAGGTATTTTCCGTGAAAATTCATCAAATTGAGAAGGTATTCATCAAAGAGAACCGTCGGAATTCAAGAGATTGATTTTTTTTTTTCTCTCGTGCTCCCTGTTTGAATTTTCCGAGAAGAGAAGAATCTGCGTCCAAAGGTCCCGATCGATATTATGGACTCCGCGAAGAACAGTTTTTTTTTTTTTCAGTATGTTCGTGTAAATAGAAATCATATTTACAGTATATTCGTGTAAATACGAAGCTTATTTACAGTATAATCATTGTAAATACAAAGCATATTTACAGTATATTCATTGTAAATACAAAGCATATTTACAGTATAATCGTGTATTTGAACTGAAAAAAATTCTGGAAATATTTTGAGCACGAAAATTCTGGAAATTATGAATATATGACAGACAAAATAATATCAATAAATGAAGAATATATTTACAGAGTTTATACATATAAATTGCCACGAAAATAGATACTAATTACCTAAAGTCAACGCTAAAAACTTCCAAAAATATAACAATAAATGGGTTATTAATTTTCAAAATTTGCAGGAAATTTCAAATTTCAAATTTTGAAAACTTCCCTATTCGGTTTCTGCGAATTAAATAAGGGGAAAAGTGTAAACTAATTTAATTAATAAGCTGCCACGTAAGCAATATGGCTATTTACAGCATATTAACGAAAGGTTGGTCAATTTTAAATTGCTACACATTCTGTGACTTAAGCAGCCAATTTTTTGTAAATACTATCATAGCTTGTAATATCTGTCTTTTTAATTTTTTTATTATATATAATATCCGACTCTGATAAAAAAGGCCTAAAAATATTCACTTTTTTTTTTGTAAATTAAATATACATATATATATTGTGTATATTATAATTATATTGATAGACATATGCCGTTTACAATCTACCACCATTTAATGAGTCTGAGCTACTCAGTCTCTGCATGGCTAATGCATTTACTACGTTCATGCCTCTCTCGCATTTCTCTCATTCTCCCCCCCTCTAATTTCACGTTATTTACCAAACCGTCCCAAACCAAATCTCTCTCAAGTCTCAACGGACATTAAATAAACAAATATTCCCCCTCTCTTTCTCTCTCTCCATCTATAAAAACGACCACGCGCTCCTCGCTAGAGGTGGACCCACGCTTGCGCTCTCCGGGACCCACGGAAGCTGACGTGCCGGGCGCGAGTGCATAGCGCGTATGAAACCGCGTGGGAGTGAGTCAGTCGCACGTGTGGGCTTCGGTTCACGGTTGAGTTGGGTCAAACCCTAGCGTTTCGTGCGTTTGATGAAATCAAAGATAAGAAGTGAAGTGAAACGCTTGGCGAAATATGAGAAACTTGTGATTGTATTGTGCGCGCACGAGAGTGGGTCCCACAATGGGTAGGAATGTTTAAAATCAAGTCAGCGTTTTTTTTTTTTTTTTTTTTTTTTTTTTTTTTTTTTTTTTAATATAGTTCAATGAATATAAAGTGAAGGAGAGACTTCAAGATATAAAATGGGTGAACTAGCGACTTAAAGAATCTCAAAAATGATTTTAAGGATCTGGTTAACATTTGGTAAATTTTATGATTTAGACATTTATAAAAATAAACGGTTCGAAAATATATTTATGTAGTATAAATCATAGAGAATCTACTAGCCAACATTTCGGCGAGCTTGTAAAATAATCGAAAATTAACTGAAATTAAATAAATAAAAAACTTGATATCACATGTAAAATAAACTAATATTAATGAAAATTACCTGATTGCTTACTATAACCGAATTTTCGTACGTTCAAAATAACACTACATAACTATTCCCTAATTAAGAGAATTTCAACGTTAAAGGATATTAACATGAAAATTAACATAGAAAGTCAATAAAAATCGAACCAATGATTCAGTGCAACTAATTGGACTATATGAATAATAAAATTAAATTAGTCGATTTTCAAACAACGGATAGCCATGTAATTTGCTATATGAATAGTAATGCAACATCATCAATTTTGGCTACATTTGAAACTTAATCGAAACGTTGGCTATATCGCAATTTCAACGTTTCAAGTGACTTAGTCTGTGTAATTTTTCATATAAAACTGTGACTGTTTGAGTGTTTCATTTACAAATTTTATATAAAATTAAGGGATTCAACGTTGAATCCCTATTTTTTTTTAGCTCTTGTGACTGTATAAGTGTTTTGTGTACAATTTTTTCTAGTTCTTGTACGCATCTCTCTCCACATTGAATCCATCGAGACACCCACGCAGATGAGGTCCCGGTCATCATGGTTGTCTGGTATCGGATTTATTCTTACCATTGAATTGAATCCCTTGAATTTTCTCTCGATTAATCTCTTGAGTACTCTCCCTCATAACAGCCTCGTCGTTGTCGAGAGACTTTGACACCATGGTAGCTTGTAGCTCCACGGCCTGGGCGATTTCGGACCTGCTAACCAGCCAATCAAGCAACTCACTGGTCAATTGAAGGCAACATCGAAATGATCTATCTCAATGGACAAGTATCTGCTAAAGATAAAAAACATCGTAGATATACTCGAATATGTAAGTCATCTTCTCACCGCAAATAGCAACATCGACGCCATCTTTGAAGGTTTGAACACATATTACAATTCCTTTGTTACATCGGCTGAGAAGATTGTGAGAGCTACAATGAGAATCAATTCTCATTTCAGGCGTCACACCAGATGTTCATCGCTACACCAAAAGTGACCTACGACCCTCTATGGTACCTTGACTCAAGTGCCATGGCTCAAATCACATCTAATGCTAATAATCTCTCAGGCCAATTACAATGGCAAATACAAGGTTCATGTTGGTAATGGTATGACACTCTCTATATCTCTCATTGGCAAGTCAAGTTTATATTCATCTCAAAGGTCAAAAATCCTTCATATGAATGAAACTTCATGTGCCTGCAATCACAAAGAATTTAGCAAGTGTCTCTGGATTCTCAAGCGACAATTCAATCTACTTTGAGTTTCGTTCTCAGTCTTGTTATGTCAAGGATCAGGCTACTCAGGTCACTTTGCTTGAAGGAACTCGGGTCAATGGTATCTATGCTTTTCCCAACTAGTCTATAAAACTCTTTAAAGCAAGCTATGTCAACAACAATTAAATGGCAAGCAATTTAACTCACATGGCCACTCAGCTATCAAAGTCAATTGAAGAACCTGTTACTTCCTGATACAGCGGGGAATATAAAGATCGAAAACCAATCTAAGAACCGAAATAAAAGAAAAACGTTACTAGATAGTTAAACTTGATCATTGTTCGCGCACGAATATCCGATCTAAGAACATTCCTTCACCTATTGATTCGCGCACAAATTCTAGACTCAGGGCATCCAATCACCGTTGACTCGCGCACGAATGCCGACTTTTTGGCATCAACTCAGAGCTCGCTCGCGACGCTCGAATTTTGAGGAAACTTTCAAGTTTCAATTTTTTTGTATTCATCAACATCATTCTTCTTTTTCAATACAAAACAAGTCACCAAGATTTATAGTGCATCTTGGGACAGTTCACAATCTAAAACTGAAGAAATTAATACATATAATTAAAACTACTTAACACACATTAACACACGAAATTAAAAACTGAAATTAAGTAAAACAGACAGAACACAAACGATCGTTTTGAGGGGCTAAACATCTGTTTTTGGCTAAAATCATGAGACCCCATTATGAGGGTATTGTTTAATAGACCGTTTTCACTCAGAAAACACTACTTTTTTTTTTATCCATTTATGTTACGGAAATCGCAAGTCTCCAAAAATTGCAATTTAGTTTGCCATGCATCACTTCCTCAATCTCAACTATTTAGAATTCAGTTTTAACTTTGCGGCATGGCCGCCTTGGTCATCCATCTCTACAAAATTGTACAAATTGTTCTTGCTGGTTGTAATAAACTTGATTCTTCATTAAATAAAGTTGAGTCTTCATTCTGCAATGCTTGCTGCAAAGGAAAAGTTCACAATCTACCATACTTGCCATCTAAAACTATCTACACTAAGCCTCTAGAATTGATCCATTTGAGTCTTTGGGCTCTAGAACCAATGGTATCTACAAATTGATATCGCTACTACATCCATTTTGTAGACCACTTCTCCGGGTTCACGTGGATCTACATGTTGCATAATAAATCTAAGGCATTCACTACATTTCAAAACTTCAAAGCTCGTGTAGATCTACAACTTGGTCACGAAATGGACTTTAGATCTAAAGGCTCCATATTTCTCAGTTATAGTATAAATCACAAAGGATATAAGTGCTTAGCCACAAATGGAAAAATTAGTATCTCTAGAAAATTACTCGTTAACGAAGCTTTATTTCCATATTGTGATATTTTTAATTGCCATACCACTCATACTCACAAAAATAATCACACAACACCAAGCCATATAACACTTCTAGACACATCACCTCGAAACACTCAAACTAGCACTTAAATGCCACAAATATTATACAAGTCCGTACCTCAAATACCACCTCATAGTCTTATCCTGGCCAGTTAAATTTTCACAACCTCAAACCCCACTCCTCAATCTCTGAACAATACCACACCAAACTCAGAGCCCTCAACCTCAACTCAGCCTTACACCTCATCTTCCTCTCCACCAGCACCTATTGTCAATACTCATGCCATGGTCACTAGAGGCACACTCGACATCTACAAAGTCAAAAGCTCTCATCACAACTGTTTGTGAATCGGACATTGTTGATGAAGCTCTTACAGACCCTGAGTGGCTCTAGCAATGCATAATGAATTCGAGGCTCAAGCTCTAATGTCAAACAAGACTTTGTCTCTTGTTGATCTTCCTCCTGATCGACGAGATACAGGGTGGAAACGGGTGTTTAGAATTAAAGAGAACTTGGATGGGAGCCTTAACTGTTTGAAAGCGAGCTATTGGCAAAAGAGTTTAATCAAACTTTAGGTTTTGATTTTTATGAGACGTTCAGTCTAGTTGTCAAATCAACCATTGTTCGTGTTTTACTCACTCTAGCACTGTCAAAAGGATGGAGGATATCCCAGCAAGACGTCAAAAACGCTTCCATTTATAGAACAATAAGTGAAGAAGTATATATGCAGCAACCTTAAGGCTTCACTGCTTGTGGTACTGATTCAAAATTCTGCCCGTTACACAAAGCACTATATGGAATCAAACAAGCGCCACATACTTGGTTTGACAAATACATCACACTTTGTTTTCGCTTGGCTTCCAAAGTGCGAAATCATATCATTCTTTGTTTATCAGATTCACAACTAAAGATGTAATGTATCTTCTAGTGTATATGGATGATATGATAGTAACTGGGAGTGATCAGCACCATCTCAACGCTTATCAAGTCCCTGCAGCACAACTTTGCTCGGAAAGACTTAGGTGAGCTTCATTTCTATTTGGGAATTGAAGGCACTCACACTACATATGGCCTACTATACTATCCCGAAGGCAAATACATAGGGGACATGTTGCGTAACGCAAAAATTTCATCTACAAAGGGAATCCACAACTCTATCGCATCATTGTAAGGGCTCTGCATTATGTCACTATAAATCAACAGAAACTCTCTTACTCTGTCGAGAAGGTCAGCCAATTCATGAGTGTTATCTAATCGATGAGCATTGGAAATCCGTGAAACGCATATTCATGTGCTTGAAGAGCACGCTACAACACGGTTTGCATCTTATAATGTGTCACATTCTCAATCTCACAAAATTCTGCGATGCCGATTGGGCATTTGATTCTGATGACATGCGATCCACCTATAGTATCTGCATCTTCTTAGGCCTCAACCATATCACCTGAAAATCGAAGAAGCAGCAAACAATTTCATGCTCCATTACTGGGGCTGAATATAGAAGTCTAGCAAGCACTGTTGCTGAAGTCGCTTCTCTCAGAGCTCAAAGTTATTCTCTCTCAACCACCAGTAATTTGGTGCGATAATCTAAACACAGTCTTACTTGCTGCAAATCAAGTTCAACATGCTCGCACGAAACATGTTGAATTGGATCTTTACTTTTGAGAGAAAATGTGGTAAACAAAGAGGTAAAAGTTAGACATCTCCACAACAGCTCAAATTGCAGACATTCTTACTAAAGTTGTGGCAATCTCTCAGTTCTAAGAGTGCAGAGACCAGCTCATAGTTGAAGATAAAGGCGGGTTCAAAATGAGGGGGAATGTTAGAGTACAATACAAACACTACAAGAAATAACATAGCGACGAAACTATTAGCGCCGATTCAGTCGTCGCTAATAAATCGTCGCTAATAACCCTTTTAGCGACGATATTATCGTCGCTAATTCTTTGGTGCGAGAAATATTAAAGTTTGGCGGCAAAGATAATTAGCGACGACTTTATCGTCGCTAATTCTTTTTTGTCGTCGCTAAGTTCGCGGGAAAATAATTAGCGACGATAAATTCGTCGCTAATTATTTCAAAATTCATTTAGCGACGAAAATATCGTCGCTAAAAATGTTGAATTAATTTCGAATTTTAAAGAGGGAAAAATCCCTCCAATTTAATTAAGACGAAAACATTTAGCGACGATTTTATTGTCGCTAAAGATTTTTTTATCGTCGCTATACAATTAGCGACGAAATAATCGTCGCTAAATGTTTTCGAATTTTGACGAATTTTAAAGAGGGAAAAATCCCTCCCATTAAATTAAAACGAAATGATTTAGCGACGATTTAATCGTCGCTAAATGTGTGAAATTTACTTATAGCGACGATTTAATCGTCGCTAAATGTCTGGTTAACGTAAGTTCATTTAGCGACGAACTGAAATCATTTAGCGACGATAAAATCGTCGGTAAATGTCTTTAAATACCAGATCGCGACGCAGCTTCCCCATTCGCTCAGAAACCCTAAAACTTCCATTTCTCTCTCTACTTTCTCCCTCCTCCGCCGTGTGCCTCGTCCGCCGTGTGCCGCCGACGCTCCTCCGCCGTGTGCCTCGCCGGTAAGTCTCTCTCCTCACTACTTCTCTCTCTCTCCTCACATCTCTCTCCTAAAGTCTCTCTCTCCCATTACAGCTCCTCCTCCGCCGCTCCTCCGCCGCTCCGCCGCCGACGCCGATGCCGCTCCACCACCGATGCCGCTCCACCACCGACGTCGACGCCGCTCCCCTTCTCTGGCCGCGCGCGCTCTCCCTCTTTGTCCGATCGGTAAGTTTTTTTTTTTAAAACTATATATATATATATATATATATATTAGTTAGTTATAGGATTAATATATATTAGTTATAAATTTATTTATATATTAGTTATATATTAGTTATATATGATTAATATATATAGGATTATAAACTTTAGTTATAAATTTATTTTAATTAGTTATAGGATTATAAACTTTAGTTATATATTTGTTATAAATTAGTTATAAATGAATTATATATTTTTAGTTATAAATGTTTGTTATATATAACTAATATAATTTATTTAGTTATATAATTATAAATTAGTTATAAATGAATTATATATGTTTAGTTTATAAATTTTTTATAATTTATATTTTTAGAATTATATATTTGTTATACCAAATATAAATTTTATAAATTATAAATGAATTATAAATATTTGTTATAAATTTTATAAATTATAAATGAATTATATATTTAGGCACGGAGAATTAGCGACGATTTTTATCGTCGCTAAATACATTTAGCGACGATTTTAGGGTTATTACCGACGAAAAAAATCGTCGGTAAATGTTGTAGTGAAACTATGGGAGTCTATTTATCATAGAAAAATTGCATCAACTACCACTAGGACAAAAATAGTCATCCTGTGCAACGATTATCGCACCAAATACGTCAAAAGTCGCACCTAATAGTTTATTAGGTGCGACGTTAGGTGCGACAAAGTCGCACCTAAAAGCTCGTCGCTAAAGGCATTAGGTGCGACTTGTCGCACCTAATAATCAAATTTCCCACCAAAAGCTTAATTTAGCCAAAAATACTAGTAGCCACTTGTACAAATACAATTTTACCCTCAACATGATGTCAACAATTGATATATATTGTTGACATAGATGTCAATATTGTTGAAATAGATATCAACAATTGACATCTATGAGTTTTGGGTTCACCCATAAATTGTTGACATCAATTGTTGATGGTAAAATTGTATTTGTACAAGTGACTTAGTAGTATCTTTGGCCAAATTAAGCTTTTGGTGGAAAATTGGAGAAAACTTATCAAATGGTGATAGTTGAGACAATTTTTCTTTATCATATGCCATATTGGCTAGCTGCTAGAATATATGCCATGTAGGCAAGTTAGTTACAAACTGATAGGATCTGTTAGAAAGTGCATACAACTGATCGTGTGTGTTTATCATTTGAATCTAATGATAATAATCTTTTATTCTCCAAAACCTTTGTCAAGATATTTTTTCTCTCAATTCTAGCATACAATTATACTAGAACAAGTCCAAGCTTTTAAGTTTAGCAGTGTGTTGTTACATAATTAAAAATTTATGGGTGTGTTTATATATTAAACGAGGATTAATGGATTAAATAATGTTAGATCTTGCTGTATAATTTTTTGTCTTGACAAAATATGCATCTGATATTTGTCGTTAATAGTATTAAATATTATTTTCCATTGTTCTTCATCCCCTTCCCTTATTTTCAGGGTCATTTTTTTATTATTCAAAAAAATTAAAATGGTAGTTCTTTGGATTCGAAATCTAGCGTATGCAATGTGACTTAGTATCTTGAACTCTTGCGACGAATGATGTGCTCGTTTTTTTTATTGTGGGTAATGATTTTCATGCAATTCAACCTTGCGAAGTCAATACGCCATTCGTAACAATCGCATTTAATTTAAAATCGTATGGAAAACTCATTTTGAATTTTGTGCAGTTTCCATTGAATCGACGTTTACTTCGGTTTCATTTGTATTAAATACAAAATAAGTAATTAACTTGAATATTAAAAACAGATATCCGAGTAGGACTCATCATCCCGACATAATTCATTAAGAAGACATCAAAGATGAACTTTTGCCGCAATTGAATTTGGTCAAAAAGAGTGGTATGCTAATTAATGTTTGGGAATTATGGCTAATTTTAGTTATGTATGTGTGTGATATATATTATGTGTATATATATACACACACACGAAGTGGTTTCATTCGGACTACTACTCTTCACACGTCATTTTCAATTCAATAACTATTGGACTTGCTAGTTGGAAAGCGAGAAATAAAAAATAATACAAAGTTGGTCCATGTATATAATATCACCACCAAGAGAGGCTAAGCAAACGCTTTGTGTCCATAAAAAAATAAATTTAAAGCGACGTTTTCAGTTTCTTTGAAATTAAATTCGTCATATCTTAGGCGTGGTGGTATCACTAATATTGGCATCCACCACAAGCATTGCTTTCTAGCTTCCCTCAACGATAGTGCCCACAACCCATTAAATTCATGGAATAAATACTGAGATTGCATTCAATTATTGCTCCTACCATAGTATAATTTAAGCCAATGCTCTTAGTATATCACCATATTTTAAACTTATGATTGGGTTAATTATTCACTATGCTAACATAATATTGTTCCAATAATTAAAGACACAAAATACTTACATTGGTGTTTAATTATGTAATAGGGTCTTTAAATATATATTTAATTTTGTTTCCTAAAAAGTTAATTTTATTGCATTATGTTTTTTGGTCTTTTAAGCTTATACTATAATTATGTTTTTAATTACCATCCTTATAATATGTTGAATCCTAAATCTCTTAATAGGACAAAGTCCCTTTTTATATATCCAACTGTAAGAGAGTAATTTAATATCATTGACAGATAGCCGTTAAATGACTAGAGCCGAGATACCTTGTTGTACACATCATCGGTGGCAACTTAGTTATTTCAGGCTAGTTTGTATTAGCTAGTAAGTGTCATGTTTGTAAGCCTGTATATAAAGGCATTAGATGAGGTTTTACAAAGCAAGTCAGTCAGAAAACATCCTGGGGAAACACTTGAGAGAATAATCAGTGTAAGGGAAATATTCTTGGGAGAGTGTTTGTGAGGTGTTTGTGGAAAGGGCTGAGATAAACCTTGTTCATCGTTTTTGTATCTTGAATAAAAGAAAGACTCAGAAGTGCTGGATGTAGATCTTTATGATCGAACCAGGGTAAATCGTGTGCCTTGTGTTTTGTTGTTCTTTCTTGTTCATATAGGTTGGAAAATCTTTTTCCTTAGATTGCAAGTTTAGTAAGTTAGAACCTACAAAGTTACTACAATTGGTATCAGAGCTTTCTTGATCAAGAAAGAACCGAGATGGGCAATCCAAAGGTGGAGATAGAGAGGTTTGACGACAAGGGAGATTTCGGCTTGTGGCGTCAGAGAATGAGAGCTATCCTCGTACAAATGAAGGTGGCGAATGCTCTGCAGGGAGAGAAGGCTCTTCCGGTGACGATGAATGCCGAGGAGAAATTCAATGTAATGGAACTTGCCTACATCACTATCATCCTCTACTTGGGAGACAAGGTAATGCGAGAGGTTGCAAAAGAAACCACAGCGGCTGGGATTCGGTCAAAGTTAGAATCACTCTACATGACCAAATCCCTAACAAATCGCATTTACCTAAAAGGAAAACTGTTTTGTTTCCGTATGAATGAAGAAAAGGCAATCTCAGAAAACCTCGACGAATTCAACAAGATCATCATCGATCTTGCGAATATAGATGTTATGGTTGAAGATGAAGATCAAGTGGTTCTAATCCTGAACGCTCTACCCAAATCCTTCTCCAATTTCGTCGACACGATGAAGTACGGACGTGAAGCTCTCACGCTCGGAGAAGTTCAATCTGCGCTTAAATCCAAAGAGATTGAAATAAAGCACGAGAAGCGTTCATCAACCTCTGAGGCTTTTTTCACTCGAGGAAGGTCAGAGAAGCGAAACAAGAAGTCGTCAAAGAAAGAACGTTCAAGATCAAAATCGCAAGGAGATAAAGGATCTGATTCAGAGGACAAGCCTTTTGCATATAAATGCTATCATTGCCACAAGGAGGGACATATGAGGCGTAATTGTCCAGAAAGAAACAAGAAAGCTGATTTCTCAAAGAACTCAGGCGATGTAGCGATTGTTGATGAGGGATATGAAAGCGCAGAGGCACTTATGGTCTCCACTGATCAATCCCTGAAGGAATGGGTTCTTGATAGTGGAAGTACATTCCAAATGATCCCCAACAAGGCGTGGTTCGAAGATGTGACAGAGACAAATGGTGGATTGGTGATGATGGGTAACAACAAGACTTGCAAGGTCCTTGGCATTGGAACCATTGTTGAAGATGATTCTCCCATATAACCATATTAATGCGGAAAAGTAATTAATTACGCTAATCATGAGCTAATTAATTCATTGATTATATGACAAGATCTAGATTTACGTTAATTAATTTTATACGAGAGCATATATGTCAAGCAACCGATTTAAGAATAAACGAATACTTACATTGATTTTTGGTTCAGCTGCAGAACGCTTCTAAACTAATAGCGTACTCCTTGCGTCGTCTTGATGAAGGACTCGAGGATGACACCTTAGTCTTCCGAAACGTAATCTCCGAGACGAATAAGAAAGATGAGTGGGCACAATATTTATCTCACTAGATCACGAAACTAGGTGTTTCGAGATCTCGCTCTTATTTTACTAAGAATGGAAACGAATTTCCGAGGGGAAGGAGAGGCAGAAGTGCACGGCCAAGGGAGGCTAGAATGCACGAATTTTTTCTCAAATTAATTGCTTGATTTTTGTCTTCCCATGAACCCCTATTTATAGTATTAAAAGGAGATATTCATGGAACCTTCCAGAATATATTATTTCATTTTATTGTGTTCACACTAGAGGATTTAATCTACGCCCTTGGATCTCAACAAGTGAATCCTACTTTTTCTCTCATCCATCAGATCAATATCTATGGGATATTATTCTTTATTTAAATAGAGAATATTTTATTTAGTGAGATAATAAAGGAGAATATATTATTTTCCTTTAAATATATTCTCATGTATTCTCCTAAATACTTTCCTTTAAATAAGGAGAGAATAAAAGACAATATCTTATATTATTCTCTCTCCTTTATTTAAACAACTAAAGAGAAAATATTGGTAAATACCAACTTGAAATTGTCGAACTTGATGGCACACGGCCAAGGTGATTTGCGCAACTTCCTAGTGTCAAAACCCTAATTCGACTTTTCCATGTGTGCAAGAAACAAGCATTCAATACCTCTATGCCGTAACCTACGGATACACCTTCCGGTAGTCTATGAAGTCAAGTCTAATTATGTTGTTATTTGAATCATGATTGTTGAATGTTATTAACTGCATTGAATGGGAACTCTGGGGAACGTCAAAGAATCTATGATTTCAAGAACCGGACTCATTCTTGAATAATCTCTATATGTTCTGCTTGAATGATCTCCGTATGTTCTAACTGCCTTTGAAAAATAGTTGCGGGCCCAATTGCTTAAAACCCCATTAATCATTTATTTACTTGGTCCAACAATAAAAAAATAATTAATAATTGTTTATTTACTTGATCAAATAATAAATAAACAATTCTACCATAAATATTTATTTAATTATGCGAATACCCGTTTTTCAGAATTAATGCTGTCAATCATAATTACAGCAAGTGAGATGAATAATGATAAACATTATCCGAAAGTTCTTATCCGTATTTATCAGAGCTGAATCGGGGACTATGGACCTAGTAATAGAAGCTTAACAAATCCGATGAAAAAGACGAAATAGTCCTTTCCCTTTTTCATCAATTCGTCTAATCTTGGTCAAATACTCCACTTTGTAAGCCAAGACTGAACTCTCCTTTGTACTAGAATTATATTTACTCATCGTGACGAGTGTCCACTGATATAGTCAGTTCGTGATCAAGATCTTCCAGGTTCAACCCGTATCGAAAGAAGTCAATTTATTCCGTTATACTTCCCTTGATACATATCAGCCCTAAGCATTGTTCCTTCCCTAGCAAAAGATTCTTTCGAACGTTACTTACTTCGAAAGTGCACGCAATCTATCGGTTCTAGAATCAACCCTTAGGTGAGAGAACATTAACCTTCTTTCAGGAAGGCTGGATTCCGTATCTGTAAATCATTTCCCACTCGAATTATGCTCTGAGAAAACTCCCAAGACATAAGCTGTGATTAGCATGGATAGCCTTTTAGCGAATGAATCAAAGAGCTCAGTAACATAACCCAGTGTCCATGATCACTTCAGGATTTAGATCAAGTCTCACTGTGACCATCATACTGGCTTCGGTTAGTGTGTCGTAACGGTCCTTAAACGACACATCTATACCAAGACCTGTCCAAGTCGTACACTTACCACAAGTATAGAATGCTCCCACATAGTGATCAGCCTTCACCTATGTGTTCCACATATATGACTTTAGATATAGTTTTCCAGGCGTATATCAGTCATCGACCATGTTTTAGCACACCGCCCGAAATCAGGTGCCCATCACGTGACTCAGTTAGATACGGAGGCTATGGAATAATGAATGCTTAATAAATCTCAATAAATAAGAAATATATTCAAATAGATAATAAATGTCAAACTTTATTTTATTAATAATTTCAACGAGAATTTACATAAGTATCTTCTTGTGGGCAAGAATTCCTATAACCATCAGGCTAAAGACCCATGAAGGATCTGAGAGACTACTCCAAGAAGTCAGGTATGTTCCTGAGCTAAAGAGAAACCTAATATCTCTCGGGGTCCTTGATCAACTAGGCTATGCTTGGAGGTCTGAAAATGGCCATCTGAAAGTAACTAAGGGGTCAATGATTGTCATGAGAGGTATTGGGAGAAATAGCGTGTACTCTCTCCTTGGTACAATCATTATTGGGTCTGTCTTAGTTGCTCATAGCCTAGGAACTAACATGGCAAAACTGTGGCATCTTAGGTTAGGCCATGTTAGTGAAAGAGGGATGAATGAGTTGAATAAATAAGGGTATTTTGGAAAGAATCAACTCGGCAAGCTTGAATTTTGTGAAAATTGTGTTTATAGAAAATCTTGCCGGGTTAAATTTTCAAAAATTGTTCATAACACTCATGACATTCTTGATTATATCCACTCAGATTTATGGGGGCCCTCTAGGGTTCCCTCACATGGAGGCAATAGATATTTCATGTCTATTGTTGATGACTATTCAAGGAGGATCTGGGTAAATATAATAAAAAAAATAAGAATGATGCTTTTACATCATTCAAAGATTGGAAAATTATGATTGAAAATCAGACAGGGAAGAAAATTAAGAAGCTTAGAACTGATAATGGTTTGGAATTTCTGTCTGATGAATTCAAATCTTTTTGTAAGTCTTGTGGTATTGTGAGACATCTAACAGTTGCAGGTACACCCCAGCAAAATGGCCTTGCAGAAAGGTTCAACAGAACTGTTTTGGAAAGAGTAAGATGCATGATGATTCATGCTAAGTTACCAAAATCTTTTTGGGATGAAGCTGTTATGACTGCATGTTATTTAATTAACAGATGTCCTTCAACTGCTATAGAACTTAAAACTCCTATGCAATCATGCTTTCATGGTTGGTTCTGAATTGTTAGAGTCACTAAGCCTCCTACCAGGTTTGCTGAAACTAATATCATTGCTTATGCTTTCATGGTTGGTTCTGAATTGTTAGAAGAAGAACCCAAATCCTACTATCATGCTGTCAACAGCGTTAATAGGGAGAAATGGATTTAAGCCATGAAAGATGAAATCAATTCCTTAGATGAGAACAATACCTGGAAACTGGTTGATAAACCACCTAACAAGAAAATTGTTGGGTGTAAGTGGATTTTTAAACTCAAAGAAGGTATTCCAGTTGTTGAAAAACCAAGATACAAGGCAAGACTTGTAGCTAAAGGTTTTTCTCAGCTTGAAGGAATCGATTACAATGAGATATACTCACATGTTGTCAAGCATAGATCCATAAGAGTCATTTTTATCTCTAGTTGCTTATTTTGACACGGAATTGGAACAACTAGATGTTAAAACTGCCTTTTTGTATGGTGAGTTAGATAAACAAATATATATGAGTCAACCTGAAGGTTTTGAGATATGAGATAAGAAATCTAGAGTTTGCTTGTTGCACAAGTCTCTGTATGGTTTGAAACAATCTCCTAGACAATGGTACCTGAAGTTTGATCAATTTATGTCGAGTCAGAATTTCAAAATGAATGACTATGATTGGTGTGTCTATCATAAATGCATTAATTCAGATTTCATGATATACTTGCTGTTATATGTTGATGATATGCTAATAGTGTGTCAAAACAAAGATATGATATCTGTTTTAAAGGATCAATTGAAGAGCTGGTTTCATATGAAGGATCTTGGTCCAGCTAGAAGAATTATGGGAATGGAAATTGTGAGAGACAGAAAGAAGAGACTTCTAAGTCTTCACCAGAGCCATTACCTGAAGAAGGTCCTGGACATATTCGAGATGATGGAGTCAAAACTGTCTCAACTCCTCTGGCAAGTCATCACAAGCTGACTACAAGTCAGAGTGCAATAACTGAAGAAGAAAAGGAGTACATGGAGAGAGTTCCCTACTGTAATGCTGTTGGTAGCCTAATGTATGCTATGATCTGCTTTAGACCTGACTTAGCTCATGCTGTCAGTGTTGTGAGTAGATTCATGGCAAATCCAGGCAAGAACACTGGTCTGCAGTAAAATGGATACTTAGGTATCTAAATGGCACAATTGATACTGTCTTGAAGTTTGGAGACTGCTCAGAGAAAGAAGTAAAGGCTGAAGGATATGTAGACTCAGACTTTGCTGGAAGTATTGATACAAGGAAGAGTTTGTCAGGATATCTCTTCACTGTGTGTCAAGGAACTATCAGCTGGAAGTCCAATCTACAAATTGTGGTAGCCCTATCAACAAATGAGGCAGAATATATGGCTATTACTGAAGCAGTAAAGGAAGCTATATGGCTGAAGGGACTTATAAACGAGCTTGGTTTTGAGCAGCAACAAGTGAGTGTGCACTGTGACAGTTAAAGTGCAATTCATCTGTCAAAGCACCAAGTGTTTCATGAGAGGTCAAAACATATAGATGTCAAGATGCATTTTGTCAGAGATATAGTCAGTCAAGGAGGAGTGAAGATACTGAAGATCTCCACTGAAGAAAATCCTGCACATATGTTGACCAAGACAGTTCCAGGAAGCAAGTTCTCTCACTGCTTGGAACTGGTAAAGGTTGAGAAATCAATCTAAAGCACCTCGGAGCTGATAACTTCTGAGTCTTGAAGGAGGAGAAAGATACTGATATGAGCACAAGGAGGAGATTTGTAAGAGAATGATCTAATATCAGTGACAGATAGCCGTTAGATGACTAGATCCGAGATAACTTGTTGTACACGTCATCGGTGGCAACTTAGTTATTTCAAGCTGGTTTGTATTAGCTAGTAAGTGTCATGTTTGTAAGCCTGTATATAAAGGCATTAGATGAGGTTTTACAAAGCAAGTCAGTCAGAAAACATCCTGAGGAAACACTTGAGAGAATAATCAGTGTAAGGGAAATATTCTTGGGTGAGTATTTGTGAGGTGTTTGTGGAAAGGGCTGAGATAAACCTTGTTCATCATTTTTATATCTTGAATAAAAGAAAGACTCAGAAGTGTTGGATGTAGATCTTTATGATCGAAACAGGGTAAATCGTGTGCCTTGTGTTTTGTTGTTCTTTCTTGTTCATATAGGTTGGAAAATCTTTTTCCTTAGATTGCAAGTTTAGTAAGTTAGAACCTGCAAAAGTTACTACACCAACAAATTACAGTGTGTTATCTGCACGATACCCGATGTAAGTTTTTTTACTATCGAGATTTAAGTTATTCAAAAAACGAAAAGGATTTTTTTTAATATAGTGACAGTTCACAAAATGTCACCGTAGAGCATTAGCATCTGTAAAATCAACAAATGATAAGGTGTTTTTCTGCACTAGGAGATACTTGAGCCCGTCCGATAATTGTTCTATTATATACAAACTTGAAAGTCTAAAGTACGTACTCTTTTATACCTCCAAAGACCTAATTTGATTGACATTGGTTCATTGTTATGAGGTCTTTTCTTTACATGATGGCGTTGATTCAATCCCTAAAAAATACGAAATGTCTATATTATGGAAGTTTAAACGATTTCTTGCAGTTTGTGCTTCGATATGATCAATTATACGCTCTTTATAGTGTTCGCTAAACAACCAAAAATGTCAATGTGGAGCTTTGGATTTACCATTACACCTGTAAAATCAGGAAATGATAAGGTGTTTTTCTGCTCTAAGAGTATACTTGAGCCCATCCAATAATTGTTCTATTTTATAAATAAAAAAGTCTAAAAGGTATTCTTTTTCATCCCCAAGTACTTAAATTGGAAGACAAAAGCTCATTCTTATGAGTTCTCTTTTTTTGTATGATGGCATTGATTTAATCCCTATAGTTGAAGAAATCCTATAATTGAAGTTTAATTGATTTCTTTGCAATTTGTACTTCAATATAATCAATTATACACTTTTTATAGTGCTAGTTAAACAACACGAAATTTCAATGTAGAGCTTTGGATTTACCATAACACCTGTTAAATAAAAAAAATAATAAAGTATTCTTCTGCACTAGCTAGAAATACACTTGATCAAGTCTAAAAGGTATTTTATAAACTAAATATTTGGAAGTCTAAAAGGTACTCTTCCCCCATTTGGAAGTCTAAAATAAATTGGATAACAAAATCTCATTTTTACGAGATCCCTTTTTATATGATGGCATTGATTTAATCTCTATAGAAGATAAAATGTTATATTATTGAAGTTTGACTGATTTCATTGCAATTTCTACTTCAATATAATAAATTAGTGCTAGTTAAACAACACGAAATTTCAATGTAGAGCCTTGGATTTACGATAACACCTGTAAAATCAATAAATAATAAGATATTTATCTGCACTAGCTAGAAATATACTTGATCATGTCCAATAATATTTTTTTATTTATTTTATAAAATAAACAATCAGTATATGTCACGCACGTTACTGCGAAATAATTAATATATTTTAGTCTGGAGTAAGAAATATATAGAGACATGTCCAAAAATATATAGGTTTGAAAAAAAAATGTATGTAAAGTTTTTTTGGAGACATTTTTTATGTTTCCTGATAAAAAAAAATATATACGAATGAACACTACTTGTGTTTAAGGTCCAATCTCTTATTTTTTTTCTTTAAAAAATGTTTTTCGTAAAATAAATTTTTTTTTTAAAATGCTCATTGAACAGTGTTTTTTTTAGTAGAAAGAATTCATCTACTCTATGTATATAATATAATATTTGAAAGTCTAAAAGGTACTCTAACACCATTTGGAAGTCTAAAATAAATTGGATGACTAAAGCTATTATTATGAGGTCTCTTTTTGTATGATGGCATTGATTTAAGGAAATTTTGTACAAAATAGTCATTTGAAACTTATGATTAGCAAAATAATCAAAGTTTTAATTTTTCAGCAAAGTAGCCAAATTTACGTTTTCAAAATTTTTTGACAGCCAAGATTAAAATTTTTGACGATTATTATAAATAGTTTTATCACTTTCAAAAAAATTAATCTTGGGGTCAAATATTTTTTTTTTGAAATCAGATTACTGCACATTTTTGCTATTTCACTAAATTAAGACAAACCTTGACGCTAGCAAATTCATAATTTTAAATTGACTGTTTAGCTACATCACCCTTGATTTAATCCTTTATAGAAGAAGAATTGCTATATTATTGAAATTTAATTGATTTATTTGCAATTTGTTCTTCAATATAATCAATTATACACTTTTTATAATGCTAGATAAAACAAGAAATTTCAATGTAGAGCCTTGGATTTACCATAACACCTGTAAAATCAATAAATGATAAGGTATTTTTCTGCACTCGCTAGAAATATACTTGAGTCCGTCCAATAATCGTTTTATTTTATAAAATAAATATTTGAAAGTCTAAAAGGTACTCTTTCCACATTTGGAAGTCTAAAAAAGCTCAGGTCTTTCTTTGTATGATGGCATTGATTTAATCCCTATAGAAAAACATGATATATTATTGAAGTTTAATTGATTTCTTTGCAATTTGTTCTTCAATATAATCAATTATGCACTTTTTATAGTGCTAGTTAAACAACACGAAATTTCAAAGTAGAGCTTTGGATTTACCATAATATCTGTATCAATAAATGATAAGGTATGTTTCTGCATTAGTTAGAAATATACTTGAGCCCGTCCAATTTGATTTTATAAAATAAATATTTGGAAGTCTAAAAGGTACACTTTCTAGAACTTGTGTTATGGTGCGGCTATAAACAGATCTCAATAGAGGTTAAGGGCAACTCCAACCCATTTTCTATATTTGGTGTTAATTCAACACAATTTTTGTGTTGATTTAACAACAAATTTTTTTCCAACTCCAACCACAATACCAAATTTCACACTAAAAATACTATTCATCATTATTATATTATTAAAACAAAACAATCTCTTTATTAATAAATATTTCAATAAATAATTATAATGGTGATATTTTTTAATTAAGTGATTAAAATAATTTAGTACGTACCAATAATTTTCGCGGTTATTAAATTGTGTTTTAAGTATTTATTATGTCTTTTAAAATTATGTTATTGTTTTTAGTTTTTATTTTATTTTGTGTGTTTAATTTAAACTATGTAATCTATGTTTAAATTTTTATGTATTGTTATTTTGTTTTAATGTATTTTTGTAGTCAATTTATGAATTTTGGTGTTTTAAAAATATTTGTAAGGTTATGTATATATATATATATATATATATATATGTATAAATAAGTAAAAAAACAAAAAAAAAAAACAAAAAATTTTTGCCTTGTGAACAGTTCCACGCCAAATTTGGCGCGGCACTGTACAATACTGCAAATTTGGTGTTGGTTTTACAGTGTGGTTGGAGGAAAAAAAACGGCATATTTGATGTTATAGAGTGTGGTTGGAGATGGACTAAGGAGTTCAAGAACTAGGGGAATTTCAGAAATGGGTATTGTATATACGTATATAAATATGTGCGCAATAGATTATGCGTGAGAGATTGAGATGACCTATATCCATACATGCAAGTAAGAGTAACAGAGAAAGTTTGGTGGTGGTGGAACCATGAGTGGTTGGATTAATGGTGACGTTTTGGATGAAACTTAACACATTAAGAAGCGTGTTGGCGTGTGTGTGTGTACGCGTAAGAGTTTTAACTTATTCTCATACGAAATGTACATATTTATATCAAAACCACACATATAGTTGATGAAAACATTCCAGGAGGACAATACATATTAAATTTAGGGTAAACTTATTCAGAGAAGCTCAAAAGAATAGGCAAAGCACATCATTGAGGCATTTTTTTTTACCAAAGCTAGAGACAACTAGGAAGAGAACAAAAGTATTAAAAGAAATAACTGAATCGTAGGCCTTTAATCCGTGTACCTAAATATAGGTAGCTGCATATATATATATATATATATATATATATATATATATATATATATATACGCTTACAAGGACAGAGTTTTTTTTTTTTTGAGAGAAAAGGGGCTCTAGGCCATCTATTAGATTATGGGTAAAACACCCAAAGATACAGTTTTAGAATTTCTTGATCCAAGGAACAAAGGAGACCTCGATCAGAAAAGATCAACCGTTAACGCTAACGTCAACGCCAGATACAAATAAAAGCCCAAATTGTGCACAACAAGCACGAAGCGAATAGAGCAAATATCAAGCTCTTTCAAATATCCCTGAACGGATGGTGGAGAGATCCAACCAAACGTGGTCCATTGACCAAGAAGAAGATAATTCTTCAGACTGCATAGACAAAAGTCTAACAGAGTTCCCAGAGCGGGAAGTTGGACGATGGATAACCACCTCCAAACCAAAACATAATCCATCTTAACACAACATACAAGCAAATAAGGTAAATATTAAAAACCAAAGACAAAGAACTAAAAACCAAAACAGAAGCAATCTGCAAACCCAAACCAACAAAGGGAGGAGCGGCGGAGCGCACCTTCGAATGACAGGCCCCAACACCGCGACGAGACACCCCCAGCCGGAAGCCCGAACCAAGCGGCGGAGTGGAACCTGCGATGCCGGAGAACGACGAACAGCCACCCAAAACCCAAATCCCGAGGAGAGCCGCGGAGGGGGACTGCGAAGCCGCGAGGAGCAGACCCAAACAATGATGGACGGCGGAGCTGCGCACCTTTGAAGACGCGGAGAGGCTGCCGGAAAAAGCCATTGCTTGGATCGGAAAGGATGAGCAGATCTGGAAAAGTTCCAGGCAAACGAGAGAAAAAAAAAAGCGCAGGAAAAGAGAGCTTGAAAGGGCTCCCCCCAGGTCGGAGCTTGCCGCAGCAGCGGCGTCCGGACCCTGGAGGGGGCGACAGCGGCTCAAACGAAAACTCTAGGTTTACTGTTTGGGTCTCTGGTTCTGGAGAGAAAAAGTTGCGTATGTGAATAGCGAGCTTTTTATTCTTGTATCAGTAAGGACAGAGTTATATAAGGTCCATGATAGGTAAATGCTCCCTTAAATTTACTCCTAAATTTTTTTATCAATTTTATATCTCTAGCACATATTTATATGATTCTTTTGAATTTGCCCCCATGAATATTTTTTTTTTCAAATTTGTCCCCTCCAACTTCAATTTCTAATTCCACTATATATATATATATATATATATATATATAATGTTATGTATACAATTACAATGATATTAAAAATGTATACAAAGAGTTGGTGAAATTGATCAATAAATAAATCACGTGATGTGATAGCTTGAGCTTTGTCCTTTGTTATGGTTTGATCAATAAATAAATAAATAAAATAAAATAAAATGTTAACAATCTCTACTCTATAACATATTTGACATGCGGTTGGTAAATATTCTTTGGTACGCACGCGAAAATAATTACTGTAATTATCTTGCAAAATATGGAATTACATACCTTATATATTAATTACATGGATGTCAGCCAAAAGGGATAAGAATAAGGCAGGTACGTAAGCATGCATGTCTAATTCGTTAGAAGGATCTTTACTGCTGTGGAAAATTTTACACCACAATATTCTCACTAGTACAAAGTGAAGACACGACATGTTTCAGACGCGACTTGTCGCGTCTAAATAAACGTAACTATTAGTACTACAGACGTGACTTGTCGCGTTTGATAACTAATTTCAATAAAATTTTGAGCGCGATATTTATCCCGCTTTTTATTAATTTTATTTTGGTTAGAGACACGACATGTCGCGACAAAGTTAAATCTGAGTATTTAGACGCGAGAAGTCGTGTCTGTAGGTAAATAAAAAAAATATATAAATAGACATAATTGAATATGTAAAAATGGGGTAAAATAATTTTGAAAATTTTGCCTCTATATTTTTTGTCGCAAAGGTTATAGACGCGACATCTCGCGTCTGTAGGATATAAAGCCATCGAACTCAACTAAATACCTAAAATTTGGTAGAAATTTTGAGAAAATTTTGCGTCTAAAAAGATAGAGACGAGAGAAGTCGCGTCTGTAGGTTAAAGAAGAAATATATAAATATATGTCGATACCCAATTTCAAAGTAACCAGAATTCTCTCCCACGATTTCCACTCGCTCGATCAACTCATTCCGATCGATCCGTGCGCGAGCCAATTTCCCAGAAATTGACGGCCGTCTCCGTCCCGCCTTGGTTCTCTCGACCCTTCTCTCTACCACACACAACCACAGACCACAACAACGATCACCACGCGACTCATAATCTTCTTCTCCAACCATCTTCTTCTTCCTCCCCGCGCGCGGCCATAAACCCCCAAGACCTGTCTCAAGCTTGCGCGCGCTCCGGCTGAGAACAAGAAAATCGCCGCGAGCTAGACGAGGACGGCGGACCGAGGAAAGTCACCGGAGAATAAAGAGTGGACATCGGTGATGCTTTAGGAGGTAAGAATTGCGTTCAATTTCCTCAATTTGTATATGAAATTCCTTCAATATTTTCTAGGGTTTGAAACCCCTTTCTTGATGAATTTTGGTTGCTGAAATCCAAATTATCTCCGCCCTACGCGATAATCACTCTCTCAGGTCTAGCGATTCCCAAAAATCCAAATTATCTCCGCTCTGCGCGATTTCGGCCGCCGCTCCTCCGCTCGTTGAGGTAAGTCCATCTCTCTCCTTCTATCTGTGTCGCTCACTCCTTCACTCTCTCATTTTGTCTCAGAAGTCGAATCCCTCAATTCCCAGAAGTCTCAGGTTCGCCATCATTCCGCCGCTCGAGAAATCCGTAAATCGATCTCTCAGAACCCGCCCAAAAATTCGCCGATGTTCCGCCACTCGTTTTGGTGAGTTTCTCTCACTCCCTCTGTCCAAATGAAGAGCATTGTTTTTTTTGTCTGATCGCTTGTTGAATTTGATGAGTGTTGCCTAGATGTTTTTTAGTTTTGTATGATCGCCTAGAAATCCTCATTGTTATTTTATTTGATTTTTTTGTGCGTTTTTGCTTCTTATTTTTTCTCTGTGAGATCCTGTGTCTTGCTCTGAGTCTGGGCAGATATTAAACATTGGGTAAACAATAAATGTTCTACGATAGAATTGTGTTTGTGTAAATACTGAATGTTGTGAGCTTCATCTGCGGTTGTGCTTGTGTTTGTTTATATAGAAATTAGTATTATAATGAGCAGTAGGCCTGTAACCCGAGACCGACGAACTGAGGAAACCGACCAGCCAAACCACCCCGCTGACCCGCAATGTTCAGCGATAGAATTGTGTTTGTGTATTTTTTTTTTCTTGCACATGTGAGGCTACTCTGTTATGTGCAACAATTTTTCTCATGTTAAATACCTTGTATGTTATTGCTAAATGTCTATACATTTTAATTTGTGTTGAGCATGAGAGACTAAATCGAACGAATAGGAAATATATTCTTTTTATTAGTATGATAATGTTCTGGAATTAGTATAGAAATGATCTGGAATTAGTATATTGAATTAGTATAGAAAATATCTGTTGCACATTAGACAAGTTATATAAAAAAATCTTTTTATATAGAAATTAATATGATAATATTCTGAAATTAAATTATCTTATGCAAACATCAAGTGTCGATTATCTATCTTCTCTTTTTAGAGTTATAAGTTAGAAAAGTTTTTATTTTTATTTTTTTATTTTTTATATTTGCAAATTATTATTCATATCGTTTTCGTACATAGTTGTCACGAGATACTCGGTACTGCCTCGAGACACTCGATTCTCCTAGTTTGGTAAGTAAAATAATTTTTCTTTAGTAAATTATATTGATGGTGCTATTTTTAGCTTTGATTTAAGTTAACAATTAAATTATATATTAAATCGTGTTAGGTCTACGAAATAGTAATTAGGAATTTGAATTGGATAATTGTTTAATAATTAAATTGTTGAAACTTGTTGAGGTGTTTTGACCGAGCCGCGGAGACTCGGTTTATCTAGTTAGTAGTTAAGGATTGTTATTTGTGATTAAATACTTAAATTTGCAGGTTTTGGTTTTTTCAATAATATAGCAGAAACCATGCCAACTTTTAGGTAGAATTAAATACATTATGATTTCTAGTTGTAAAAAAATAACTATCTCTGAATTTTTAATTAGCGAAATGTCGAATCCAAATTGTGAATGGATTTCTGAGAATAATCGTGTGAGTTTGGAGTTTCGAAATAGTGTAGCAGAGTTTATTCGACTTGCACGACAACAAGTGGTAAATGGAAAAGTCAAGTGTCCATGCAAAACTTGCAACAACATGAAGTATCAAACCATCGACGATGTTGAAACCGACTTGTACATCCAAGGGTTTTCACCGAACTACAAACGGTGGTTTCATTATGGGGAACCAATAATTCCAGAGGTCATAGAAGAAGACGAGAGCATTGATGAAAGTGACGATGGAGGGTTGAATGACGATTTGCATGACATCATAGATCATGATGAATACGACCCAGAGTATGATTCGACCACGAGAGAAGAACGAGAACAAGAGCAATTGGAGGACATGTTCGCCGAGCTTGAAGCAGTGTTGTACCCTGGGTGCAAAGAGTTTTCGGCTTTGTCATTTTTGGTGTCGTTGATGCACATCAAAGTCACGAACCGGTGGACAAACAAGTCGTTCACTCAGCTTCTTCAACTATTGAGGAAGTCTCATCCGACTGGAAATCTAATTCCAGAAAAGCACTACGAGGCGAAGGCCAAGCTGAAACGTTTTGGCATGGGCTATGAGATGATCGACGTCTGCGTCAATGATTGTGCCTTATTTTGGAAAGGCGAGGAAAAGGCCGACTATTGTCCCGTTTGCAAAGAAAGTAGGTGGATGGTCAAATGGGCCGGAAAGAAGATTCTGCATAAGATATTAGGGTATTTTTCTTTAAAGGATCGATTGAAGCGATTGTACGCATGTCGACATACAGCCAAGGAAATGATTTGGCATAAGAAGGAACGTGTCGAGGAGCCAGGTGTACTTAGGCATCCTACTGATGGTTTGGCGTGGAAAGAGTTTTATAACAAGTATCCTGATTTTACAGCGGAGCCGAGAAACGTTCTTCTTGGACTTGCTGCTGATGGGTTCAATCCGTTTGGGGAAAAAAGATTATCATACAGTATGTGGCCTGTGGTGTTGACTGCATATAATTTGTCTCCTTGGTTGTGCATGAAGTCGGAGTACATGATGTTGACGTCGCTCATTCCAGGTGGTAAGTCCCCGAGAAAAGACATGGATGTTTTCCTCCAGCCGCTTGTTGAAGAGCTAAACGAGTTGTGGCAAGGTGTCAGGTTGCGAGATGGGGCCACCAATACGATATTTACAATGCGCGCTGCGGTACTCTGGACAATTAATGATTTCCCAGCACGAAGTAGTTTGTCGGGATTGAGTGGACAAGGGTATTTAGCTTGCCCCACGTGCAATAAAGACACACCAGCCCTCCGTGTTAGAAGCAAGATTTTCTATTATGACCATTGTCGATACCTGCCACCGAAGCACTCGATGAGAAAGAGTGAACACTACCAAATCTGCAACGAGAAAGGGAAGCCGCCAAAGTAGTTAAGCGAAAGTAACATACTCGAGCAGTTGTTATACGTTCCTCAGACAATACCGGGCAAACACCCCGAGTTTGGAGGAAAGAAGCGCAAACGCTCGCCGAACCATTTGAATTGGAGTAAAAAAAGTATTTTCTACGAGTTTCCATATTGGTCAGAATTGCAATGGAAGCACAACCTAGACGTGATGCACATCGAGAAGAATGTTTGTGAATATATTTTGGGAACTCTTCTCAGTATAGATGGGAAAAATAAAGACACTGTGAAATCGAGAATGGATTTAAAGGACTTGAAGATAAAGAGTGATTTGCACTTAAGAAAGTAGGGGATCATTGGGTTAAGCCGCCGGCGTCATTCACGCTAACAGAAGACGAGAGAAAGCATTTTATAAGTTTCCTTAAGTCTGTCAAGTTCCCTGACGGATATGCTTCAAACTTGGCAAAAAATGTTACCCCATACGGTAAATTGACAGGTTTGAAATCTCATGATTGTCACGTCATCATGCAACGATTGTTGGCTCTTGGTATTCGTCCGTTTTTGCTGAAGCCTGTGCGAGAGACTATTGCTGAACTTTGAAACTTTTTTAAACTCATGAGCGACAGAACGTTGCAAGTTTCTGCTATTGAGAAAGCAAAAGATGACATCATAGTGATCTTGTGTAAGTTGGAACGCATATTCCCTCCCGCGTTTTTTAGTATCATGGTGCACTTGGCAATACATCCACCCGAAGAAGCTTTGAATGGAGGACCTGTGCATATGAGGTGGATGTATCCATTTGAGAGATATCTTGGAAGGCTAAAGCATTTTGTGAGAAATAGAGCGAAGCTAGAGGGCTCTATTGCTGAAGCGTATGTTGTAGAAGGAGCTTTGACATTTTGTTCAAGGTATCTAATAGATGTCAATGATCGTCTTGGCCGAACGGATGTAGAAGCAGAACGTGAGCTTACAATTTTTCAGTCGCATAAGTGTCACCCTTATGGAAAGATGACTACGAAGCGATGGGATGAGAAGACCATCGAGCAAATAGAGTGGTACATTTTGAACAATTGTCTTGAAGTGGATTATTATATGATGTAAGTAATATTTTCAAATAGTGTAATTGGCTCTTGGTACCACATTTAACATTTGGTGGAATTATCAGTGAGCGCGAAGAACTGATGGAATGTTGGAATTGATCTAGGGTTTAAGAAAAAGTTTAATGCTTCGTTAAGCGACGGAATTTTAAAAATTTTATTTTTCAAGTAAAACAATGTTTACTAACCTAGACAAAGAGCAAGCACATGTAAATAAAAACTAATATGAGCATAGAAGTTTACTAACCTTTTTAGACGCTTGAACATTGAGAAGCTTTTGGAAAAAAGGTTGCAACGTTCGTCTCCCCTCGCAGCACGTCTCTCTTCCTTCCTCGGAAACTTGAGCAACCACGAAAGTTTCTATCACTAAATCACTCGAGAGAAAAAGGAATTAGTGAGTAGGCACTTTTAAACACTACGACTTAAGAACGAGTCTTGAAGTCGCAGAGCTAAAGACTAGGTCAAATGAGGACCTAGGTGCCAAAACAAAAAACCGAAATTGAATAGAGAGAGAAGAGAGGGGCGGCCAAGGTTCTAGAGAGAGAGTCTCTCAAAATCTCTAAAACTTGGATGAATGAAATGTGTGGAATGAGGCTCCTATTTATAGGATAGGTCTTACCTTCGATAAGGTAGTTTCCTCTTCTATAGAATATCACATATTCATGAGCAAATATTGCCCATTATCCTCTTATTCCACACGGCCAAGGCAGCCTTCTAGAAGGCTTGGATTTGTTTCCTTTTTTGTTCCTTGCCTTGCGTCTACTTGGCCGATTCCCTTAGTACATGTGTGGGAAATTTGTTTCCTCTTTTTCTTTTGGCAAGTATCATGATACATTTATGCACAAAATATTCTCTCTTTCTTTGGGTATGTTGGGCGCCTATTTCAATCTAGAAGGGGCTTCTAGAAGCTCTTTCATTTGTTCATGACAACATGAAAAATGCCCATTAAGAATTTTCAATAAAATTTTTATGAAATGAAATTAATCCACAAGGTCCAATAAGACTAATATTGGCCGAGTGACATTAAGTCATCAAATGACCTTGTCAAAAAATTTATTGACATTCATTTCATCCTATGTCTCAAAAGACAAAAATACTCTTTTGACAATTTTCGTTCTTGTTTTGACTTAGCTTCCAGTTTAACTATTCCTACTCGATGTGATTCGTGACAGTGGCCTCATGGACCCAAATGAACAAAGCTTGAGCTAAACACTTGGACTCAAAAGTTCACAAACCTTTTCCAAGTTTAGCTTAATGTCAACTGACTCTACTATAGAGTTGACACTGAAAATCTCTCGGTTCAAATGAATTTATTTTCTACTCAAGAATTCAACCTAATTGTAATGAGCGGATCCACTGAATATTATCTATGTTTACCCTTCATGAATATCATCAGCTAGTCGGAATTTACAAAATTACCATTTTACCCTTCTAGCTGTTATTTCCTCAACTCCTTTGTCGCTTGTGAATAAGTTAGAAACAGTGTATTGACGAGGAGCTAACAAGTCACATTGTTTCATCCAAAAGAGTCAGGACTCAATTTGGACACTGGCCAGTTCATTTATTCACACTTCAAGGAACAAAGCATGAGGTGATATACATTGCATTTCAGCAATCTTGTACATGAATTCCATATCTATGAGAACTTCACAAAGTTACTCAAGACATTCTCACAACTTAGTACTTCACCAATAGGCCTTGTTCGGAATCACATAGTGAGTCCGAACTCTGACTTTCTCAAATGAGAATACGTAAGGTGTGAAATGACATGTCTCATTTCAGGATTAAGGTAAGCACGATGCAATTCGTACGTAGTGACTTCGAGACATAAGAGGTTAGATGGTTTGTTCTTATCTTGTTTCTAGAAGTGCACTGGTCAATTCAGTACCTTCGAAAGATACCTAGAAGAACTATAGAGTCTCCAACTCTCAATGCCTCATAACCAGACATCATAGATTCTTCTAACAATCATACTGAGGTCAATAGTTCTTTGATCCTTAGATTGCGAATATATCATTTTAAGCAAACTACGAAGAGTTTGTTCATGCAAATCTACATTTGTCTCTTCGTAAGTTGTTTAGTTTGTTTATGGACAAAAGACTAATGTTTTATCATAAAGCTTCAAACAGACGAGGAAGAATGAATGAACGTTTCAACTTTTTATTAATGAATAAGCAATTACAAGCAAGAGTCTTTATGAGACTTTATTACATCAAATGTACAATATAAAGACTACAACTCTTCTTGTGGGCACCATTGACAACATGGAAGCAGAAGGTCGACCTGAGGTTCATAGAAAAGAATTCAAAGACTGGTTTCAGAAAAGGGTATTTGTTTTAGTATAATACTACATCATTCGATCAATAATTTTTCATAATTAGTTTGTAGTTTCATGTGTCATATTTTTGAACTTAGAGACATGGGCTCTCACGTGTCGGATGAGTTGTACGCATTAGCTATGAGACCACATTCCACAGCTCAAATATATCCAAATTGTGAGGTCAATGGGATTAAGTTTGTGACTTGTCTTTGTGATGACAGTCGGACTACTCAAAACAACGGCGTCAGATTTCCATTAGTTGACGGTCATGATTTTTACAGCAAAATGGAAGATGTCATCGTGATGAAATATACTAATAATTGTCGTGTCATATTGTTCAAATGTCAATGGTTTGGAGACAATGATCCTAAGAAACGAATACATAAGGACGGGATTTTTGGAACTACAAGTGTTTATGTGGCAAAAAAATGGTACCAAGACGAGCCATTCATATTGGCGACTCAAGCCCGACAAGTTTTTTTTATCTTAAAGACTTACATAATGATTTGCAATTGGAAGTCGTAGAGGAAAGTCATCATCGTCATGTTTGGGATGTTCCTTATATTGAAGATCGATCCACGTCCCAATTATTGGTTCAACCAACGGATTTAGAGCAACTGTCTATATGTCATGACACAGCTTTGCCTGAGGTTGTGATCGATGATGTTATCATTGAAGAAGACATCATTGTAGAGGATAACGATTTTATAGATGACGAAGAACTTGATCAAGATGTTTTCGTTGACCGCAATATTGATCGTCTTGATGGTGTGGATGATGATTTAGACTTAGATGACATAGATTATGTATATGATGACGATGAATGAGTAATTATGTTTTCTTGGCTTTATATTTCAAAATTAAATTATTGTAATTTTATTATTTTTAACATATTGTTTTGTTTTTAATGTATAGATATGTCGATGGCTACGGGAGAGGGAGGTAGCGGTGAGATGATCCATCCCATCATCGCGATGATAGTGGCCATGACGACAGGATGCCACCGACTAAGAAGCGCGGAATCACAACCGGCGTGACCTCTGAGAGAGCCAAGATGAAGATGAAGAAGGACGCTTTTCCCCGAACTACGACGCTTTTCTGCAGCCGAAAAAGGATGAAGAAACCGATTACATGATGTTCACGAACTTCTTAGGGGGTGTAGTTCGCGACGTCATTCCTCCGTATACAATTTCTCGGAAGGAGGTAACGCCAGAGCAGCAAAAACGACTATTGGAGTTGATGCACGAGCAGTATGACATTAGGCGCATAGATCCTGAGACAAGAGTCATTAAACGAGCAGGCGATGGACGAGAAAGAATCGATTAGGCTATCATCGCTGAAGCGAAGAAACGCCTACAAAATGTGAAGACAAAATGCGGAATTCCCTATAGGAAAAAATGTGGGTCAGATCAAGAGTACGCAATGAACAACCCTCCTTCAAATGTGAACACCCAAGCTTGGATAAAGGTGTTGGATCTTTTTGAGACTGAAGAGTACAATGTTTGTTTTCTAACTTATATATATTTGTAACGCTTTTTTGTTTTTACTAATTATATATGTTTGTGTTTATGCAGGCAAAGAGTGCTTGAAACTCTGCAACAAGCCAAGAAGAAAAGTGTCAGCCTGCAAGGGACGGACGGTGTCTTTCAATGCCCTTCGCCATAAGAAAGCACTACTACAAATTTGGTTTTCTGATGCGCATGACTATCAGGTGCGACTAGTCGCACCTAAAA
Source organism: Urtica dioica subsp. dioica (assembly GCF_054948205.1). Lineage (NCBI taxonomy): Eukaryota > Viridiplantae > Streptophyta > Magnoliopsida > Rosales > Urticaceae > Urtica > Urtica dioica. The sequence continues at coordinate 18,202,283 of NC_142756.1, forward strand.
GTCGCATCTAAATGACTTTCGGGTGCGACTAGTCGCACCAGATTGTCAACCCGAAGTCCAAAAAATTTCGCTAAAATTGTTTTTTCTTTTGAGTATCAGGTGCGACTAGTCGCACCTGGTAGTTCAAAAAACTATCCGGTGCGACAAAGTCGCACCTGATAGTTTAAAATTTTAAGCGGGCCAATTCTCCCCCTCATTTTTTCATTCAGTATTGACGTGGCATTCTGGTTTAATTTTTTTTAGATATTATCCGATGCGACTAATCGCACCTGATAATGCATCAGGTGCGACTAATCGCATCTAATAGAGGTTTCAGGTGCGACTAAGTCGCACCTGAAATTTAGGTTTTTCTATAAAACCAAATCTTCTGCACTTCGTCTTCTTCATTTGAGTCCGCCGATTTCACCAAAAAAAAACGTTCTCTCTCGCTCTGCAACTCTGCTCCGCCCTCTCCACCACCACAAACCATTACAACGACTTCCACAACCACCAACGTCTCTCCACAACCATTAAAGCCTCTCCGACAGCTCTCTCTCTCTCTCTCTCTCTCTCGCTGCCACCACAGCCTCCGCCGCGCTCTGCCATCTTCTCCGCCTCTCCACCGGTATTCTCTCTCTCTCTCTCTCTCTCTCACTCACTGCCTATCCCTCTCTCTCACTCACTGCCTCTCCCTCTCTCTGCTCGCTCACAGCCTCGTCGTCCGAGCCTCCGAACCTCGCCATGCGCTCAATCCCGGCCCCGCTGCCGAGTTCCTGTCCCCGAGTCCCAGCCTCTGAGCCGCTGTCCCCGAGTCCCAGCCTCTGAGCCGAGTCCCCGGCCGCGCGTCCTTTGTCTGCAGGTTAGTGTATATATTAGTTAGGTTAGTTTTATATAATCTGTTAGTTAATATGTTAGGTTAGTTAATATGTAGGTTAGTTAATGTGAAATATGTAGGTTAATATATAGTAAATGTAATTAGATAGGAATAATATGTTTAGGTTGTTTAATTTAATTTTGATTAGTTTATGTTAATTGTAATTGTAATTAATTTGATAACATGTTAATGTTTAGTAATATGTTTAGGTTAGTGTTTAGTGTTTAGTTTAATTTAAATTTGTTTTGATTTATTGTAATTTATCAATTAGGAATTGTAATTAGTCTAATAATTACATGAATAGGTTGTTTAGTTTAAAATTAGTTTAATGAAATTATAATTGTAAACTAGATTAGGCGGGATACAATATAATCACATGTAATAAGAAGTGTGATTCTGTGATTATGGTCCAAAATATTTTTTCCTGAAATCTTTCATCCATTAAACTGCCTCCCCAGGTCTGAAAACGAGGAGTAAATACAAACCAAAAGAGAAATCGAAAAGGCAAAGAAAATCAAAAGACAAGTAAGCGAAAAGTCACACAATTAACACAAAACATTAAAGTCGAATTAAGTGCAGTAAATGGCGTTTTTAGGAGCCGAAAAGTTTTCGTTTATAGACTCGAAAAGCGTTCCATGTAGATAACGTCCGTAGCTTCGAAACGAATGGCACCAATAGCAAAACTGATGCTCGAGTCAACCGGTGCGCCCCCTCAAAGTCGCGCGTGCTTGGACCGTTTCTCAAATCTTGGACCGTTTCTCAAATCGTTCCAGAAATGTCAAAGCGTGTTCGATGTGGGACTGTACTGCATCAGATTGGTATTACAATGTACATCATGTCGTTCCATAATATTTATTATGAATTTTTTTTAAAAATAAAAATAAAGAGCATCAGATGCGACTAGTCGCATCTGATGCTTTTGGCACTAAAGTATCAGATGCGACTAGTCGCATCTGATGCCTTTTTCCCTGCTTTTATAGAGCGTTTTGGAGACAATTTGGGTGCGACTTTAGGTGCGAAAAGTCGCACCTAAATGTGTCGCACCTGATAATCAAGACTTTCAGGTGCGACTTTTCGCACCTAAAGTCATCAGGTGCGGACTTTCGGGTGCGACTTTGTCGCACCTAAAGTCGCACCTGAAAGTACTTTCAGGTGCGACTTTTGCACTTTCAGGTGCGAAAAAAGTCGCACCTGATGACATGTTTTGTACTAGTGAAGTAAGTTGCTTTGCTTGACTTTAAAACCATTTTCAATATTTGATTTATATCCTTGTAAATTTTCAGAAAGACGAGGACGACAATCGGGACACCTTGCTTGGAAATTATCAGAAGGTCTATACCAAGAAGGGTGCGTGGACCTCGACCGAGAGCGAAAGGGCATATGTAAGTTTTGAATAACTTGTCTACTTAATAATATTTATTTAACAAATTTAAATTTATATTTTTAACGCGTACAGAGTAGGATGCAAGCGCTTGTCGACGAGCAAAGGCGGCATGCCACTGACCAAGGTTTACCAGAAGACTTGGAGGCGTGGGAGAGATATGCCATGCATGAGGTTCTCGGGGCCAGGTCTGATCATCTTCCGGGGATTGGCTCGATTGTCCCGAGAGGATCGGCTATTAATGCACAACGAATCAACGATAGTCAAGCTTCTTCTTCTGCTTCACGAGGACCGCCAAAAGTATTGATATCGATGTCGAGTTTCTTAGGAGAGCTCCTCGAAAACCTTCAAGCTGCAAGCATTCCTGGTATGCAGATTCCAGTCTTACCTCCCGATGTAGCACATATGGTATCACAGTTCTGTCTGTCGACTCAGCCAGGGAGTAGGACTGCCTCACAACAGACTCCTACACAGGCAAGGATGCATTCACCGCAGACATCTTCTCAGACGATTCTTGAGCCACCATCAATGACACGTCCGACTCATGCTACTCCTGATCCACCATCAGTGACACGTACCGCTCAGAAGGGTAAAGGGAAAACAACAACAAAAGGGAGCTCAAAGGGCAAATGATCGGGAGCATGGAAAGGAGCGGGACCTGGAGGAGGGTGACCGGGGGGATCCGAGACATAGATGTGCATCTTATAGACTTTGATATTTTGTATTATTTTGTTATGTATATCATATGAATATCGTATGACATATGTACGACGTTTATATCAGTTTTTATGAGATACTTACGACTTTTATGATATCATATTTATAATTTAAAATGCATTTTTGAATAATTTAAATTAATTCAAAAACTAATTTATACAAATTAATAAAAAAAAAAAAAAAATTGACGCGAGTAGTCGCGTCTAAAATATTTCCCGCTTTCTGGCAGTAACCTATTTAGACGCGACTTATCGCGTCCGAAGAGTTTTGTGAAATTTCTTCGGACGCGATAAGTCGCGTCTAAATCTCTCCCCCCAAAACGGGCGAAGCAATTGAGCCAACAACAAAATTGACATTTAGACGCGAGTTATCGCGTCTGAATTTCGTATCTACTAACAGACGTGACTTCTCGCGTCTGTTGAGCAACAGACACGAACATACAGATGCGACTGTAGTCGCGTCTGATGTCACGTCTATTGCTCCTTTAGACGCGACTTCCGGAGATTTAGACACGACTTTTATCGCGTCTAAAGCTCCATTTTGCCCTAGTGTCTTACGAAACATTAACCTAAAGGTTCTTTTTATTGGACGCTATTTCATAATTCTTTGAGCTATGTCACTAGTAAATAATTTTATAGTTGAATCTGTTAGCTTTTACAAAGTTATTTAGGATTTGACGTACTATGTAAATTCAATTGAATGTGGTAAGAGGCCAAAATATTCGAGAGCAGTAAGTGCAATCATGGTATTATTAAAAAAGGCCAAAATAATTAAGAGCAATAAGTGCAATCATGGAATTAAAAGAAGGGCAAGAAAGAGAAAACGCAACATATATATATATATATATATATATATATATATATATATATATATATATATATATATATATATTAAGATTTACATGGCAAAATCTCATTCCTAAACTCAAATATAAGTCTTAAAATGTTATAATCAATAAGTGTGTTAGCTCAAGTAGTTAGTCATATAGTTTTTGTACGTGTGACAAAATTGTGAGTATATATAATACATGTTATGTAGTTATTTTCACAAGGTAAAAATAACACTCTTAAAGCAAAAAAGTACACATCGAATCCACACACAAAGTCCAAGCTCATGAATAGGAAGCTCTAGTCAAACTCTTGAAATAAGATCCGCGAAACGACTCAGGCCAAGTCGGAGAAATCATTTAGAGACTTGACGAAATTTCGAGACCATTGAACGAGCTAAAATGGATAATCGGAGAGGTGCTCGAAGGAAACCCACAAACAAAATCCCTCAAGACGAATATTTAAATACAATCCATGAACTAATCATTTGGCCGCCAAAGAAAGTGACCAACCACTCGGCCGCCGAAGAAAGTGACCAACCACTCGGCCGTCAAAGAAAATGAGCAAACTCTTGGCCGGGAGAGAGAAACGGCCATCTCAACCTCTCGTCCAAATGAGACCACTCGTCCACGAGACCACTCTTTTGCCAACCACTTATCCGTCAACCACTCGGCCATGACCACTCATTCACTCGACAATGACTTCTTATCCATCAACCATTCATCCACTCAGCCATGACCACTCATCTGATCAACCACTCTTTTGCCAACCACTTATCCGTCAACCACTCAGCCATGACCACTCATTCACTCAGCAATGACTTCTTATCCATCAACCATTCATCCACTCAGCCATGACCAGTCATCTGATCAACCACTCATCCATCAAGCACTTAGTCATGACCAATCATCCATTAACCACTCAGTCGTGATCACTCGGCATCCCACCACTCATCCATCACCACCGAACTCATTGACTCATATAAATACCCATCCACTCACAACACAAGGTAGGTTCTCTAAACTTGTCAAACTATACACAATTGAGACCACGATTCTCTATATAGAATATATAGAGACGAGCGCAAATTGTTCACCAAAAACGTAATATAAACGACTAATGTTGAGCATCGGAGTACACGCAAGGGAAAACCCATCCACGTCCTCTAGTTCACGTTTCTTCTCTTTCAGGCAAAGAACATGACGAATACGAAGAAGGCGAAAAAATAAAAAATTGCGAGAAACCTCAAGAACACGATGAACTTGAAGGACTCGATGAACATGAAGAACACGTAGAGCACATAAATCATGATGAACCCGAATAATTAACATGATGAATACGAAGAACATGAAGAACCTGAATATCGCAAAAAATCTGAAGAACACGACGAACCCGAAGAACTCGATAAACGCGAGAACGCGAAGAACATGAAGGCAAACTATCGAAGAAGTGACGAGATGGAGATGGCGAGAAGAGAATAAATATTCACCACACTTAACTTATGTGCGGTCTTAGGGTCCGGCTTTAAACCGAACCACTGACGATTCTAAATGACAACCCCAAAATGGAGAGAAACATGTTAATTTTATTTGTTGGCATTGGTGCCCACAAGAAGAGTAGTAGTTATAACTTATATACACTTGATGTAATAAAGTCTCATGAAGACTCTTGCTTGTAACGGCTGAATAATTAATAAAGAGTTGAAACTTTCATTCATTCTTCCTTGTTTGTTTGAAGCTTTATGATAAACCTTAGTCTTTAGTCATTAAACAAACCTAACAACAAATGAAGAGTCAAATATAGATTTGCATGAACAAACTCTTCATGGTTTGCTTAAAACAGTATATCCACAATCTAAGGATCAAAGGGCTATTGATCTCAGTATGATTGTTATGAGAACCTATGATGTCTGGTTATGAGACATAGAGAGTTGGAGACTCTATAGTTCTTCCTAGGTATCTTCTGAAGATACTGAATTTTGTCCATAAGGATATAAAATGGTATAAATGTCAAAATAAGATTTTGGACATTGTCATATGATGACAATGAAATAAGTCCACACGCCCAACATCAAGAATTGACCCTTGAGGATTGAATTTCATTTTATGGAATTTTATGTGAAAATTCTACATGGGCTTTTCTTATACTGTCATGAACAAATAAAGAAACATCTAGAATCTTGTTCTAGAAGACAAATTTCGTGGCCCTCCATCAATCAAGAGAAAGGGAAATTATTTTGTGCATTGATATATGAAGACACTTGCCAAAAAGGAAAAGAGGAAACAAATTTATGGCACATGCCATATTGAAGTGGACGGCCAACAACTAGAGGAAAAGGGAAACTATTTCCAACCTTGGTATTATTATGGGAAATAGATATTGTGCTCATGAATATGTGATATTCAATAGAAAAGAGGAAACTACCTCTTCAAGGCAATCCCTCCTCCTATAAATACCATACCTCATTCACAATGTTGAACACACACAAGTTTTTGAGATTGAGAGCTTCTCTCTCTAGAACTTGGTTGCCCCTCTCCCCCTCTCTCTCTTCTTGCTCTTTTGTTTTGGCACCTAGGTCCTCATTAGACCTAGCGTTTTGTATTAGCTCTTTAGCTCTAAGATTAGTTCTTGAGTCATTGTGTTTAATAGTGCCCACACACTAAATCTCAACCAAACTCAATGACTCTAGTGGTAGAAACTATCGTGGTTACTCAGGATTCAAGAAGACATGAAGGAGGCAAGCTAAGTGGGGAGACGAGCGATCCAACCTTTTCAAAGGCTTCTCAACGCTCAAGCTTCAAACGAGGTTGATACCGAGTGAAAACTCTTTATAGTTTTTAAATTTTAAATTATATGTTCGTGTACTTTGTCTAGGTAGTAAAATCGTTTTACGTGTTTTAAATAATGTTTTTATTCCGCCGCTTGTTAGAAGCGATAAATTATTCTTAATCCTAGATCTATTCCAACAGTATCCACTAATTGAAATACACAAAACAATATTTAATAAATGTGCACGGAAAAGTAGAAAGATAATAGGGATAAGAGATTGTTATATAGGATGCATTAAGCAAGCGATAAAGTGTGTATTAACGCTAAGGATTAAGGGGGGCAAATGCGCCTGAACTTTTGAAATATAAATAACTTTTATCTTAATAACTCTCTCTCTCTACGCATTAACACGTGCCTTGTTGAAGAAAAAGAAACGTGGTGTTCTCTCTAGAAGAATCTGACTTTCTCTTGCTCTGCCTCGTTGACCCATCATCTTTGTCGCCTTTGTTGAAAGGTACGGGTGGTGTGTGAGACGTGTTTGCCGGTAGTTGGGGAAGGTAAGATTTCTTCTTGTCCCTGGTTGTCAGGGAATCATGGAGGATGTGTGCCAGAAATGGTCAGAGTTGGATCTTGCGGAGGAGGAAGGAGATACTCTGATTATCCCGGACGAGGTGTTGGGCCGGAGTACCTCTACCGGAAAAAATACTCTGCTGGGGAAACTACTAAGTGATAAAAAATTTAACAAAAAAGTGCTTAAAGCCGTCATGGGTGGTCTATGGAACACGGCTGGGAATGTTGAGGTTAAAGATGTTGAGAATGATGTGATGAGCTTTTCTTTCGATAAGCTGGAGGATAAACGGATGGTCTGGGAGAAAGGGCCGTGGCTTTTTGACAGAGCTATGCTAATCCTCTATGACCCAGAGGGTAAGGAAGGGGAGACACCCACTTTCACACAGGCTGAGTTTTGGGTTCAACTCCACGGACTACCTCACCTTGCACGGACCGCCAAAATTGGAGAGATTGTCGGAAAACAATTGGGGTCAGTGGTGAGGGTTGATAAGGACAAAGATGGCCGATGTCGGGATAACTTCATTCGACTGAGGATTGGGCTGGATGTTTCAAAGCCCCTCCGACGCGGAATCCAGGTGGCTTTAGGTTCCAACGCTGCGAAAACATGGATTGATGTCAAGTATGAGCGGCTCGCTGACTTCTGCTTTGCTTGTGGGAGAATTGGTCACAGTTGGAGACACTGTGCTGAGCCCGCACACAGGCCGGAGTCGAACCAAGACCCTGGAAATCGGAATTTTAGATTTGGGCCAGAGTTGAGGGCGGAGGCGCCCAACCGTTTCGCTAACAACACCTTCGTTATCCGAGGATCGGAGGCGAGCCGGTCTCGGAGGGAACGAACAGGGCTGAGAACAGATCGTTTGGCGAGGGCCGACAACTCTGGGCCGCGTCCTTCCAACACGCAGGCTGAGGCGGCGGAGATCCTAAAACCGAGGGGATCTTCCCAGCCAGAGAAACAGGGCGACGGCGAGACGTCCACTGACCCTCCCTCGAAGGTTGGCCCGTCTCCACGCACGCCCAATCGGAAGAAAGCCTCCATTAATGCTGGTGTTCCCAAGAAGCATAATCAGGGTAACGGATCCTTTACTCGCCCTGGGAACTCCAAGTCTGGTATTAATGACGAAGGTTTATTAAAGAAAGGGGATTTTGATGTCGCACGTGGAGAGCCCACTCAGGAAAACAATCCTAATCCTTCTAAGCAAGTTGGGCCGGGTTCCCTTGGCCCAGTTGTGAACAAAGGAAACTTTGGACTCAGTGTGGGGCCAAAAGAGCTCTCATTCTCCTTGGGCTCTGGTATGAATCCTGGGCCAGACATCCAACACGCAGAGGCTTCTCTTCCCCAACAGCCTCCTGGGACTCAGAACAACGCCGAATCCAATGTTGCGGCTCTGCTCAGGACTCCTGGCCACACCGCTGAAGGTCCGACAACCAAATCGTCTCCGTTGTTGGATAGTACCGCTACTGGGACCTCGACGAAAGGGCATGGCTCTTCTCGGCCGGAGCCTGGTGAGATATCGGCCCCCCACAACCCTTTCTCAGCTCTCCGGGTGCGTGGTGATGGTACCAAATGGAAAAAGATGGCGCGGGAAGAAGCTGGGTATGGCGGAGTTGCAGTTTTTGATTCTCTGGCGGGGCAGAACAGAACCAGGCTTCTTTCAGGAGTGGAGGGACAAGGAAACTCGGGCAAGTCCTTGGTCTTCATGGCGGAGGGGAAACAGTCTGGTCCCGGGAAGAAGAAGAAGGTTAGCAAATCTCGCAGGAGTCAGGATGGCTCCACCCCTTCTCCTGAGTCTGTTGAGAGCTGCAATCTGGGTATGAAGAGAAAGGTGTTGAATAGCCGGGCTTATGATTTGACGGCTAAAATGGCTCGCCGGGAAGTCTCTGAAGTTACTCCTGAGGTTTTGATATCTCCTGTGGGACTGAAGCCCCTGCAGGGGATAACCAATTCTGCTTCGAACCCCACCATGTCTCCGGTTGTTTCCTTGACCCTGGATTCGGCCGGAAACCCCCTCACTGATGAAGCGGCGCCCCTCGAAGTTGAGGGCCGCCGAGCGCAATGATAGGCGTTTTCTGGAACGTCCAGGGGTTGGGAAACCCCCGGACGAGGAGGACTCTACGCTCTCATACTGCTACTTATCATCCTGATCTCCTGTTTCTCTCAGAGACAAGAATGAGGAATGCGGCGGCCGAGAGAGTTAGAGTCTTTTTGGGGTACGATAGCTGCTTTACTGTGGAGTGTATTGGAAAGAGTGGTGGCCTCATGGTGCTTTGGCGAAGCTCTATAGGTTTCTCGGTCCGTTCTTTTTCCAGATTCCATGTGGATGGGCTTATTACAGACGAGGATGGGCATTTTTGGAATTTTCTGGGTCTCTATGGAGACCCGGTCGCGAGTCAAAGGAAGTTTACCTGGGAGTTGGTTAGGAGACTGAGACCGTGGCCGGAGAGCCCTTGGCTTGTTGGGGGGATATGAACGAGGTGATGTCCAACTCGGAGCTTAGCGGAGACCGTACGAGGAGCCCAGGCTTAATGGAGGACTTCCGGTTGATGATGGAGGACTGTGAGCTCAGCGACCTTGGCTTCGAGGGAAACTTGTTCACTTGGCGTCGTAGTGATACTCCAGGGAGTAGCGCAGGGAGGCTTGACAGATGCCTTGGTAACACTTCATGGCTCTCCCTCTTCCCCAAGGCCATCGTTCGTCATCTGGAGTTCTGGGGATCTGATCATAGACCGCTCTTGCTTAATACGACTGGCTGTGAAAGAGGCAATAGGGGCAAGGGTCCCCGACGCTTCTTTTTTGAGGAGGCTTGGTGTTTGGAAGATGGCTGCGAGGAGGTGGTTCGTTTGGCTTGGAACACTGATACGGGTGGCGATGGGGGGAATCGGATTACTCGCTCGATTAAACGGTGTCAGGATGCTCTTCAGAGATGGGGGAGGGCAAACTGGAGGCTGCTTCGGGATCGGATTGAGAGACAAAAGGTGGCTTTTCAAGAGGCAAGCAATAGGGAAGACGGCGACAACGTGGAGGAAATCCGGCGGGAAGAACGCCAGCTTGATGCGTTACTCGAAAAGGAGAAGGTCTATTGGCGTCAGCGGAGCCGAACCACGTGGATGAAATGTGGGGACAAGAATACGGCTTTCTTTCACCAGAAGGCTTCGACGAGGAAGAAGAGGAATTCCATTCAGGGGCTCTTCGACGATGACGGGAAATGGGTGGAAGGTACGCATGGTATTGAGAATATTATATCATCTTATTTTTCGTCTATTTTTTCATCTATGCAGCCTTCGATCGAGGCACTGGAAGTGATAGGCGACACTGTGGCCCCTACCATCACTACGAATATGAACGAGGTACTCCTCCGGCCCTTTACTAGTGAAGAGGTGAAACAGGCGGTGTTCGGTATGGACGCGATCAAAGCACCAGGAGCTGACGGGTTCCCGGCTCTCTTCTACCAGAGATATTGGAGTGTGGTGGGTGAGGCGGTGGTCGAGTATTGCTTATCTATCCTGAATGAGGGTAAGTCAGTCAAGGAGATCAACAACACAATCATAACTCTTATCCCGAAGATTGACAAACCGGAGAAGATGCGTGATTTCAGACCCATCAGCCTCTGTAACGTTCGCTATAAGGTAATATCTAAGTGCCTAGTGGAACGCCTCAAAAGCACTATGGATATCTCTATTTCAGAAAACCAAAGTGCTTTTGTAGGAGGTAGGCAGATTTTTGATAATATTATGATTTTCTATGAGGCTATCCATACTATGTCACGGGGTAGGTTTGGTAATGGTTCTTGTGCAGCTTTGAAGATAGATATGGCGAAAGCCTATGATAGAGTCGAGTGGCCTTTTCTGACGTTTATGATGACGAAGCTCGGGTTTGACAAGCGATGGATCGAGAAAGTGATGAGCTGTGTGTCCTCCGTCAGTTTTTCTTTCAACATCAACGGGGAGATCCGTGGTCGGGTGGTGCCGGAGAGGGGCTTGCGACAAGGAGACCCCCTATCGCCGTTTTTGTTTCTCTTCTGTTCAGAGGGCCTCTCGAGCCTTCTCCGGGATCGGGAACGTCGCCAACTTATCAGAGGAGCTCGGTTCGGTAGAGGGGATGTCTTCATCTCCCATCTTTTCTTTGCAGATGACAGCATTATGTTTTTCAGAGCCAATAAAGAGGAGTGCGATGAAGTAGCAAGTTGCCTCTCTGCGTACTCGGCGGCTTCAGGTCAGTTGATTAATTATGCTAAATCTGATATTTGTTTTGGTTCGGAGGTGGATGAAGGGATAGCGGCGGAGCTAGCGGCCTCCTTACAGGTTTCGGTTACCTCGTGTCATCACCGCTACCTGGGCCTCCCTACGGCGGTGGGGAGGAAGAAAGCTGACATCTTCGCTTTCCTTCGCGAACGGGTGTGGGAGAGAATCAAATCGTGGAGGGGGCTCTTCTTCTCGAATGCAGGAAAAGAAACTCTTATACAGGCAGTTCTCCAAGCTATTTCTAGCTATGTCGCGTGCTGCTTCCGCCTTCCTCAAGGCCTGGTAGATGGGATTCATAAAGCTATTGCTAGCTTTTGGTGGGGAGATACGAGCCATGGTAAGAAGATCCACTGGTGCAGGTGGTCGGAGCTTACAAGGCATAAGTCTGATGGGGGCCTTGGTTTTCGGGACATGGGTGTCTTCAATCAGGCGTTACTTGCTAAGAGTGTTTGGAACATCTTCAGACGACCGGATAGCCTTGTGGGAAAGGTGCTTTGTCAGAGTTACTACCCGAACGGAGACATCCTTAATGCCACTTGCGGGTCTACGGGATCGTATATCTGGAGAAGCCTCTGTTGGGGTAAAGAGATTATTCATAAAGGCTCGAGATGGAGGATTGGTGATGGTGAAACCACTTCTGTTGCTACGGATAGGTGGATTCCCCGACCTCCGACCTTCATGCTCAGTGAGGCGGCCCTTATCCCTGCGGAGATGCGGGTGGCCGAGCTCAGAGATATCAGGGGAGCTTGGGACGTCCCGCTTATTTCTGCTATGTTTTCCCCGGAAGATGTTGAGGCTATCCTCAGTATTCCGGAAAACGGAGGTGGAGGACCGGATAAACTTCGATGGCATTTCACAAAAGACGGAGAATATTCGGTTAAGAGTGGTTATAGGGTCGCGATGGACTCCACCATCCTAGAAGGACCATCCTCTCCGTCTGGGAATAAGGAATGGTGGATCAAGCTTTGGAGCCTTAAGATCCCGCCGAAAGTTAAGCATTTTATCTGGCGGGTTTGTCATGATAGGATTCCGACCCGTTATTCACTGCGCAAAAGACATATTATCACTGATGCTCGTTGTCCGATTTGCGAGTCCGAGGAGGAGGCTCTCTTCCACGCGCTGTGGGGATGCCCCTGGTCTAAGAAGATTTGGAAGATTGGAGGATTCAAAGACATCATAAGGAAGTTGGGAGCCGGGGATATCATTGGTTCGCTGCTCCTCTCCTCGACGGAACTGAAGGTATGTGATTTTGAATTTTTTCTTATTATTATGTGGGAAATTTGGAATCACAGGAACAATGTATGTGCGGGGAGGAAGGTGTGGTCACCAGGAGGTCTTCTTGACTGGGCTGGAGGCTTTATACGAGAGTATCGGGAGACATGCGGTGGGGCTAAGGGTGAGAATTGCCAAGTTAAACAGAAAGTGTGGGAGCCGCCCCCAGTTGATGTGGTGGCCATATCAGTGGACGCGGCTATATGTGTTAAAGAAAGACGGATTGGTCTCGGCATTGTGGCAAGGGATGATCGAGGGGAAATTCTTGGCTCGGAAATCAAGGTCATCAAGCTCGGTCTCTCCCCCCAAATCTCGGAAGAGTTGGCGATCCTTCATGGTATGTTCCTTGCTTTGGATATGGGTTGGCCCCGCATTATTATCCAATCGGATTGTCTTGAGGTCATCACGGCCATCAGAAAATCAGTGGCATCTACTACGGAACTAGGTACGGTTATTAATGATATTTTTCTTCTTTCCCCTAGATTCAATAGTGTGGTTTTTACGTTTCACCCCCGTGGTTGTAATAAAGCAGCCCATGTGCTTGCTAGTTTTGCGCTTAATTTTGACTCGGGCGCCAGATGGCTGGGATCGGCTCCTCCTTCCGTTTGTCAGGAGGCCGTGAACGACCTTCGTGGTATTAGCCTTTAATGTAACCACGGTATTCCTCCGCCACTTAAGTGAGGGTTTTTATAAAATTTTCTCGTGGTACTGCCCACGATTTTTCAAAAAAAAAAAAAAAAACTTTTATCTTATTATTTTATGAATTTTTATATTAGCACAATTATATGATTTTTTAAAGGGGCGGCTAAACAACTAGCCAAAACAACACCCCTATTTTAAAATTATAGCCCAACTATTAACATATTTAGGAAAATAGCCAATTTATCATGACAACATTCCAATATTCCAATACTACCCTTAGGTTAATATTATTAACTATCATAGTAAATAATATCGTCCATAACAAAAAAATTAATAAATCTAATTAACAATAACAAAAATTACAGTAAATCTTATTTACCGTAACAATAACAAAACTAAATCTTATTTACTGTAACATGAACAATAGCAAATTTTATTTACCGTAACAAGAACAATAGTCAATCTTATTTACCGTAACAAGAACAATAATAAATCTTATTTACCGTAACAAGAACAATAGTAAATACGATTAACCATAACATTTTTTAGTTAATTTAACAAGAAAAATATCAAAGATGAGGACTAGTTAATCTAACAGTAAATACGATTTACTAATTAATTTCGTGAACAATCGAGGACAGTAAATCCGACAGTAAATCATATTAACCATTGAGTAAATCACTCGTTTCTACGGTAAATATAACAGTAAATCCGATTTTATTTAGAACGATATACACAACATTACGATATAACAGTTAATCGTATTTATTTAGAACAGTAAATACTATTTACTAATTAATTACGGAAAAAATCGAGGACAGTAAATCATATTAACCAAGATCTCCGTTCGACTGGACCACCACCGGATCCACATCATCTTCATCGTGATCGTGGCAGTGAATCATGTCCCTAAACAAGTTAATCTAACAGTAAATACGATTTACTAATTATTTCTGTGAGCAATCGAGGACAGTAAATCATATTAACCATTGAGATAAATCATTCGTTTCTAACGGACTCCCCTGCCTCACATGATTCCGCTCCCGCCCCCACCAGCCAAGGACGCCAAAGACGGAAAAGTTATAAAAAACGGAAGAAAAAAAAACCCGCCTCAAAAGACAAAGCGGCGGCGGCGGTTTCATCGGACAAAGATGTCACTTCCAACGGCACTCCTGAATCGTCTGAACCCGAAGCTCCCGTGGAGGCTGAGATGGATCGGAGACCCCTCAGCCTGTTGGCCTCACTCTCGGTTGTGAAGGATCGGAGACCTTTCAGCCTCTTGCGAAGCCGAGCCCTAGCCAGAAGCATGGCGCTGGGAAGCCTTTCGCTCGAACTCACCGGCGCCGGCGAGCTCACATCCTCGCTGGAAGAAACCTGGCTCGAACTCTCCTCGAGCCGAAACGACCCGCACTCCTGAGCAACACAACACAGACCAAAATTATCAGTAGCTATTTACGATAAGAATGACATAAACTGAGTGATCAATTTCTGATTATCACGACATATACTTTGAAGCCCCAAATTAGTATCTTTGGAATTAAGAGAGAACTGATCGGGACAAACCTGGTGAGAAACACGGGTGAAGGAATTGCGAGAGTTAGGGTATCGCCGGAGAGGATCGCACCCGTCGGAATCGTGGCGGTGGAGATTCCGACGATCGTTCGCCGTCAGAATGTGCTTGAAGCTCCGAGTGTGCGGAGGAGGAGGAGGAGAATCGAGGTCGAGATCGATATTGCTCCGACCGATTTGAGTCATTCGATTGTAAAATAGCTCCGAACTGTTCGTCATGCAACAAAGAAGAAACAGAAAAACACACAACCTCGCAGGAATCGATACAGTTTTGTAAAGCCCTAATTATCGACGGTGCACGAGGCTTGGATCAGGCGGCGGAGAGTGTGGTTCGTGCCGGAGAATAGTCACTTCTCGATGCTTTCCCGGTCGTAGGTTATCCCGTCGTCACTGTCACAGATCTCTCATGAACTCCAGCGAGATTGGGCAGAGAAAAAATGGAGGCTGTCATCTTTGATGGAGAAGCTGAATTTAGAGAGAAAAGGGCATTTTTGGTACTCGGTCTAATATTGGCTATTTAGCTAAATAAACTAATAAATTGGCTACTATTTTAATATCCCCTCTATAGTTAGGCTAGTTATTAACAAATCTCTTTTTTAAATTGATTCTCCTTCCCCGCCCACTTTTTTTTTTCTTTTCAAATTTACCTCCTTATTGATTTACGGCTGTATCACAATGTGGCTAGCTAAGCATATATATGTACACACATTTGAGGTAATTAAACACGAAATGTCACATGATACCGTGTAATATATTATATTTACTACATTTTTTATTTTAGACATTCACATTGCTTCATACATACATGATCTATTGAATATATAAAGTATTTATTTTAACCAACGATTGTGTTTTTTGAGCAACATTCATATCGTATGGGTTTGAACAGTCATTTTCTGAAACAACAAAGACTCTTGATTGTTTAAATTCACGAATTGGCATTTTTATCTATATAAAACGCGTTGTATTTTATAAAATTACTCACTAACAATTCAAATTTCTGTTTTTCTTTCTTTCTTTTCCTCGCACATATATTTGCTCTTGCCTGTTATTTGGATTTCACTTTCTCTTACTGCGGCCCAAATAGTTTCTCATATCTTATACAAGACTTCTGAGACGCTGGAGAAGTGCAAATGATATTAAAGAACATGTTCCATGCGTGATTCGAGATCGGAAATACCTACAAACGTACGTGTTCGATCTTGATACAACTTTAGTCTCTTGTTGAGACGAAATCGATATCGAAGTGAAATCCATCGTCTTATATTAAGTAGTACTTGGTAAATGAACTTCTTCTTATTGTTCTTCTTTTATTTTTATCTGATCTTGTAGGGTTAATAATGGCAAAATACATATTATTTACCAAAAATAATATTTATATACTCATTCTTTTGTTGCGCTTAGAATAATACCTAATGTTATAGTTGCGCCATAGGTACTTCATTCTTTAACTTGGATGGAAAAACACGTGACAGCATCACATTTAATTATAAAATTAATATCTCTTAAATTAGTTAGACATTAATGTATCATTTTATAATATAAAAAATTAAAAATAAGAAAAAATTCGTTCTCCTAAGATGCAAAGTTGTTAATTTTTTAAAAACTAAATAAACATGTATGAAGAATTTGTTGCAACTAGCAAATCTCCTAGTTTCTTTTAACATTCTAGGCAAAATTTCATTTTATTAAAAAAAATCCACCAGACCCCTAGTAATTACTCTTTAAGTAAATTTAATTTACAATTTAGTTAATTAATTTATTGCGGGTCTGGTGGGTTATTTTTTTTTTAATAAAATAAAACTTTAGCTATTTTTTAAAAGGAAGGTGGCCTATTAGGTACTAGTCTAATTGCCCCAACATTTATTACATTATTTGATAATGCAAAAACAAATTATAGAAAAAAATTCTCTCTGGATTTTAATAAAAATAATTATGATATTTAATTTTTATTATTGTAAAAAAAATTATTGATAAATTTTATAAAATGGTGGAGAAAATGACGAAGTTGTCGTATTGAAAAAGAGCAGAGTGAGGGATGGCATTTCCTTTGTAGGGATAGCCCCCAAAAAAATGATATTTAATGTTTTATCATTGTAAAAAAAGTTATATCATAGAATATGTAATTACTCTTTAGTAGTTTAAAATAATTATTCAATGTTTTGTATTA
This sequence comes from Urtica dioica subsp. dioica, assembly GCF_054948205.1. Classification (NCBI taxonomy): domain Eukaryota; kingdom Viridiplantae; phylum Streptophyta; class Magnoliopsida; order Rosales; family Urticaceae; genus Urtica; species Urtica dioica. The sequence continues at coordinate 18,219,292 of NC_142756.1, forward strand.
TAAACCGATATACTTAATTTTTAAATGATTTGAGGGAAAATATAATAAATTTTTGGTAAGCATTAGGTATAAAATATTGTTCACAGATTTGTTTTTAAATCTTTGTATTATAAAAATATAATTAATTTTGAACTAATTTTAAGAAAAATGTATTAATTTTTCAGTATATTTGAGATTGTCACGAATTTTTATGTTCATGTAACATGGAGGAAGTACTTACAGCACAACTAAAAGGTGACATTAAGTATTATTGTCGATGAAAAAAAAAATGTATATAAATATCATTTTGAGTAAATATTAAATATTTTTACGGCCATTAACCCTATTTTTTTAGATGGGTTTGGATCCGGATCGGCTGGATGTCAGGTCCACATTTGTATCGTATTTGAGGTTCTCTTGTAGCTGTCATATCGGCAATGCTGAGTCGCTGATGGCTAAGGCAATATCGCATCACCTCCGTTTAGGTATATGGCTGCCTTTGGCTTCATCAAAGTCAATAGGAATATATAATTATAAATTTATTTTTTAATACGGATCATAGAAGACTTGGTGTTTGTAGTGACTGATTAAAAAAAACTCTAGTCTTGATAAATTAAATGAGAATCTTATAAAATAATAAATAAAGAAAAGGGGTCACCATGCATTCACACTACTACAAAACTAGGATTCTATACAACGCTTAAAAACAGTTGTAGAATGATTCTACAACGCTTCTCAAGCGTTGTAGAAGCTTCTACAACGCTTAAAAATCCGTTGTAGAATCCAACAGCTTTTTACAACGCTTAATTATCCGTTGTAGAAACTAAGATTCTACAACAGATATTTAAGCGTTGTAGAAGCTTCTACAATGGTTTGAATCCATTGTGTAATTTTTAAATATTTTCAAACATCTCGCCGTGGCGAAGTATATTTCTCGCCGCGGCGAGATATTCTACAATAGATCTTCAATCCGTTGTAGAATCATTTCGCCGCGGCGGACATTATACTTCGCCGCGGCGAGTTGTTTGCCGCGGCGAAGTACGTTCCGCGCCGCGGCGACAACATTCTACAACGGATTGTCAAACCGTTGTAGAATCATGTCGCCGCGGCGGGAATTATACTTAGCCGCGGCGACGTAGGTTTTGCGCCGCGGCGAGGGGATTCTACAACGGATAAAAATCCGTTGTAGAAGCTTTCTGATTATTTTTTTAAAAACACGCCGCGGCGACGTTGTAGCTTAGCCGCGGCGTGGTGTATATCGCCGCGGCGAAACCAAAACATCGCTGCGGCGAGATTTTGATGTATGAATAATGTGCTCTCGGTATCTTTTTTGTCGCGGCGACTCTTATTTTTCGCCGCGGCAAACGTTATTCGCCGCGGCGAAATGTCTAAGTCACCGCGGCGAAGGCTTCATTTTGAAGCCGAAATCATTTTTTACACGTACTAAAACCCGGTGTAAAAAATACGGCACCTGAAAATAACCTTCAATCCAAAAAGTAATATCTACATCTTCAAAACATTCAAAAGAAATATTTACATCCAAAATTGAATACAAAAACTAACTAATCATCACAATGAATAAATGTTTGTACATAAGTTACCCATTCTTCCCTAACTCTCTCTAAATCCTCTTTTGTATAGTTTTTCTTACTTTCTAATTTTCCTACACCTCCTACGACTATATCGCGCATATACGAAATAACAAAATACCCGCATTCCGTGTTTCCGGTTTGTCTCGGAGCGTTCCAAGCCTTGATGTACGTTGACTGTCCGTTATTATGGGCGTTTTGGTGCTTGAGCTTGAAATCCACAAAAACCCTATAACACGGAAATCATAAGAGAAAAAACCTCTACAATGATTTATAATAAAAAATAGTTTAAAAAATCAAAATATTACATTTTTATCAATCGAGTTAAATCGATTGGAATTTTATTTCTTAACGGGTCGAAGAACATAGCACTATCTCTCCAAGGGTCAAGGACAACGAGCAGCCAATGCGCACCTTTATTGTACGGCATCAAAGCTAGTTCACCAAATTTGCATTTTCGTACTATGTTTCCAACGTCCGTGACTCGTTTGACAAATAAGCATCCTCGTCGTTGTTTTCGATGTACGAACTTAAGCCCGGATTTATAAAACAATAGTCTCGACTCTTCTTCGCCTTTTCTAGCCTCGAGCGTAGATAGCTATGACAAAAAAGTATTTGATTGATCAAAACACTAAATATTGAATATTTATATTAAAAACACAGATAAAGAAAACACTTACTCCATATAGACCGTTATGCTCCCCGCGCCAATTTCCAAGTATTGCAAAAAGTCGGAAACATCTTCAAATGACACCGGAATCGGGATAGCCGCGAGACTTGGACTAACATTGACCATAATCACATCCCCTTCCGGTAACATTACTTTGTTGGCATGTTGAGCGAGCAATCGAAACTTTGGATTAATCATCTTGTACGGAATCTTCTTAGCATCATCGATGCTAGGTTCACTCTCAAAACCGAGCTTTGAGAGTTGTTTGACAACCGGATCGCGACTCTCTATTCCCGTGTCCATTTCGATCAATCTCTTCGGCCACGAGACAAATCCTCCTATGGCATCTTCAATGGTTTGAGCTTCTTTGGTGGGAATTCGCAATTTTGCTTTTTTAATCAAAACCCCCAAAACGGTCACACGTACATTCCATTCCTTCAAAGGTAAAGAGTGAACTACGCTCCCATTTAAGTATGCTCGCCCATTTGCAACATGAATCATGCCTCCTTTCACAACATCATCTATGAAAAGAAGACACTCGACGCTTTCATCCGAAGTCGGTGTCACCAGGGTGGTTGGATTCAATAAGCAACTAGCACGAACACTATTGGGTTTTTCCACAACAATACGATCGATCTTCGGACGATCATCAACAATGATAGGATCGATCTTCGGACGATCATCAACATCGTTGTGTTCTAAGCGAATCAAAAATATTATCAATAACTTAATACCAAAACATTTATCTTTATTAATAAATAGATAAAAAAAAATTAAACATACCTAAAGAGACCGCTTCGTTGACGTGTTCTTCAATATTTGCCATCTCTTTATCATCAACAACCTTCGCGTTGAAATTCTCTTCCACTTGCTCGACACTAGGCGACTCGACATTAATGCTACCATTTCCACCGAAGGCCTTCATCACCAAAGACTTTAACTCGCTCATTTTCTGACGCATCTTCATTACTTCTTCGTTGGGCGTTGGAGGAACAAAGTACTTAAAACGCGACGTGTGTTTGGATTGACCGCAAACTCGCGACGTTCCCAAAGCTTCTTGCAAAACACTATTTCCCGATTCCGGCAACCATGTCCCTTGGGATGCTTGTTGTGATAACGTTTTCTACACATAAAATTATTTGAAAATAAAATTACAAGGTTAATTGTTATAACAAAGGTAAAGAACTTACGATTTTTTCTCCCATCAATTTGTCTTTCTCATCATTGTAGTTGTCTACGTCTTTCATTCGCGAGTCAATCCAAAGTTCCTCTTTCGTAGGCCATTCCCCCGTTTCCTCATGCTAGTAAGAAGTAATTATATAATAAATTTAAAAATAATTGCAACATTTGGAATAACTAAAAGAAAAAAATGAATCTAACCTTTTCTTGATCAAGCTTTTGATATCCATTTCGGCCCGTTCGAGATTTGTACACACTTTTTCCGATATTTGATTTCCCATGTTCCGATGTTTGTTTGAACATTTCGGTTCGTCTATACTCAACAAATGCTATCCAATCTTCTTCGGTGATACTTGCATAGAATTTCAAAATACAAGCCGGTCTCTTTAAGGCGATTGGTTCGTTGATTATGTCTTTGAGTAGATTGTTGTATATCTCATGACGAAATAACCTTGCCGCTTCTCCGACTCTCATAAGGCAATCGTGTTTTTGTTCGATAGGAATCGTAAATCCTTCTTGCATTTCGTTCTAAATCCGTTCTTTAATTTGGGCGTTGTCTTTACATCTTCAATCACGCATTGAAAGTGGAACGTGTTCTCTTGCTAACACGCCAAAGTAACTCGACAACTCATCACCCTCTTTACCGATTGGTTGCCATTTATCATCAAATTGTACCGGGATTTTTTTACCAAGTGTTTTAGCCTTATTAACCCGACCCATAAGAGTGTTTCTTCGTTTTCCTTGTTCATCGGAGTTAAGCGCTAGTTGTCTTCTAATTTTTCTTTTACCACTACCGCTAGAAGTAGTAGTAGTGGACGACATGGAATCTAATATACAAAATTCAAAACATAATCTCAATTTCTAACTCAAATCCAATCTGATTCCAACTCAAATACAACTTCAAATCAATATCAAACTCAAATACAACGAATTCAAATCCAATATACTAAAATCAAATACAAATTCTTCCTAACTTCAAATAAATACCAAATTCTAACTAAATAATAACATAAATCAAATTAAATTCAAAACAAGTTGGGAAATAACATACCCGTTGAAGGCAAGGACGTGGCGAGCGAGAGGCGAGGTGGAGCGGGGCGGGGGCGAGGTGGAGGCGGGGCAGGGGCGAGGTGGAGGCGGGGCTGGGCGAGGTGGAGGCGGGGCTGAGCGATGTGGAGGCGGGGCAGGGGCGAGGTGGAGGCGGGGCTGGGCGAGGTGGAGGCGGGGCTGGGCGATGTGGAGGCGGGGCTGGGCGAGGTGGAGGCGGGGCAGGAGCGAGGTGGAGGCGGGGCTGGGCGAGGTGGAGGTGGGGCTGGGCGATGTGGAGGCGGGGCAGGGGCGAGGTGGAGGCTGGGCGGGGTCAAGGCGGAGGCAATGAGTGAGGGTGAGGACCGGAGAGAGAGGGGCGGGGAAAAGAGTATGAGGGCCGGAGAGAGAGGGGCGGCGAGAAAAAAGGGTGGTGGCCGGAGAGAGAGCGACGGCGAGAAGAGAGAGAGGGGCGGAGAGAGAGCGACGGCGAGAAAGAGGAGTAGAGAGAGAAGAAGAAGAATAAGAGAGGAGTAGAGTAGTCTTAGAAATGAAACAATGAAAAAAAACGCTTAAGTCTGAAAAAATAGGCGGGACGTTTGAAAAAAATGAAAATTTTTGGTTTTAAAACGCTTCTACAACGCTTATTAGAAGCGTTGTAGAAACCTCGCCGTGGCGACGTGTAATTCCCGCCGCGGCAAGATGTTTCTACAATGCTTATAATAACCGTTGTAGAAGTCTCGCTGCGGCGACGATGTAATTTCGCCGCGGCGAGTCAAACCCAGAAAAGTGACGCCGAGGCGAGAAATATTCCTAGCCGCGGCGAGTACAGAATTCCTAAACCTAAACGTCCTCGCCGCGGCGAGTTGTTTCTACAACGCCTTTAACATCCGTTGTAGAAGTCTCGCCGCGGCGACGATGTAATTTCGCCGTGGCGACTCAAACCCAGAAAACTTATGCCGCGGCGAGAACATAATTTCAAAATTGCATCCTCTCGGTAAGTTTCGCGCCGCGACAAAATGTATTTCCCGCCGCGGCGAACATATCTTGCCGCGGCGACATGGGTACAGTGTCGCGGCGAGATCATAATCTCAAACATGCATCCTCTCGGTAAGTTATTCGCCGCGGCGAAATGTATTTCCCGCCGTGGCGACTAAACATCGCCGCGGCGACGTTTATACATCGTCGCGGCGGGAATTTATTGGTTGGACGTCGCCGCGGCGACGTGGAATTTCCGCCGCGGCGAGTTGTTTCTACAACGCTTATAATAACCGTTGTAGAAAGTCCTCGCCGCGGCGAAGCCATATTCGAGCCGCGGCGAGAAACACGAGGCTGATGTTATATATTCTCATTTCTCTTTTTTTTTTCACTTAGAACTCTCATAACCTCTCTCGAAAAAGATTTCCAGCACCTTTTCGACTCATTCTACTCCGTCCTCATTTACAAGTCTCATCTACACATCCAAATCTAGTAAGTTCTTCTTTAATTTGCTCCAAATGTTGTTCTCTTGTTAGTTTACTAATTAGAATGATTTTTTTTTTTTAATTTTATTTATAATTAGGGTTTTCTATGAAGATGAGAAAGTGGATGTGGGAGAATAGATTAAACGAGATATATCGTAAAGGTGTAGATGAGTTTTGTGATTTTGCTAGAGAGAACATGGTAGATGTGAAATCTATGCGTTGTCCTTGTATTCAATGAGGAAATCATAGACATTTTTTGATTGATGTCGTTCGGACCCATTTGTTTGTATATGGAATAATGACCTCGTATCAAAGATGGTACTACCATGGTGAGGTTTTTCGTTCTACGGTAAACGAGGATAACAATGATGTTCAAGATGATATTGATGATATGTGCGGAATGATGAACGATTTGGAGGATGATTTTGTTGAGCGACCGGAATTGTTTGAGTCCATGATGAATGATGCGGAGACACCATTATATGAAAGGGTGTACAAGCTTTTCGAAGTTGTCGTTTCTAGTTACATTATTTCATTTAAAGGCGTCGGGCGGTTGGACAAACACTAGTTTTACTTTATTGTTGGAAACACTAAAAGAAGCATTTCCGGAAGATAATAAAGTTCCTTCAAGTATGTATGAAGCGAAGAAGACTTTGGGCACATTAGACATGAAGTACGAGAAATTTCATGCGTGCCCAAATGATTGTGTTTTATATAGACATGAGTATGAAGATCTGAATGAATGTCCGACGTGCAAAGAGTCAAGGTGGAAGAAGGGTAAAATTCCATGTAATGGGGTTAAAGGAGTTCCAGTCAAGGTACGTACATTTTCATTATTTGATTAAGAAATACATGTAGCTCATATTCATTATTAATTATTGAATTTCTTTAAATATATTTCAGTCATTATGGTACATTCCTCCAATGTCGCGCTTCCGTCGAATGTTTAATAGTGTCAAACATGTGAAGAACATGGTTTGGCACTCCGAAAAGCGTATCGATGATGGTATGTTGAGACATCCTGCTGATGCTTCACAATGGAAATCCTTCGATTTAGAGTATAAGGATTTCAATGTTAATACTCGAAATTTGCGCCTTGGTCTAGCGTATGATGGTATGAACCCGTTCAGCATGATGAGCAGTAAATATAGTGTTTGGCCGGTTATACTCGTGAACTACAACCTCCCTCCAAAGCTATGTATGAAGAGAAAGTTCTTGATGTTAACGCTTCTGATTTCAGGACCGAATCAACCAGGAAATATTATCGATGTCTATTTGGCGCCGTTGGTCGATGATTTGAAGATGTTATGGGAGAAAGGGATAGAAGTCAAAGACGCTAACCGTGGAGATTCGTTCAACTTAAGGGCAATGTTAATGTGGACTATTAACGACTTTCCTGCCTATGGAAACTTGTCAGGATACTCTGTGAAACGCTCGATTGGTTGTCCGATTTGCATGAAAGACATATCTTCCATCAGGTTGAAAGGCACTCTACCACCTAATCATTCACTTTTTTTTCCAATATTTAACCTGTTCTCCAACTAAAAATGATCATTCAATTAAAATTTCTACAATCAATAAAACAAACCAAACTAGTCTTAAACATATAACATCAAGTTTCAAACATATATGAAATAAAACACACCAAACGAGTCTCAAACAAAGACTGAAGTCTCAAATAAAGACTGAAGTCTCAAACACAAATAAAACACAGTAATCTAGTCATAAACATAAACAAACCAAGCAAGTCTTAAACTGAAACTTAAATTTAAAAAGAGTTTGAAATTTATATGGAAGAGTTGGTGTTGTTGGTTCTTGAAATTTACTCGTCATTCGGTGGTGGTGGTGCTGGGTTCGCCGGATATTGAGGAGGTGCCATATGCGGTGGCCACTGTGGTGGTGCGCACAGATAGTCGGAGTACTGAGGATATTGAGGAAATAACACCTGATTCTCTTGGGTGATGTCCCACCGAGAGTAGAGATCATTCAATTGATTGATGTGAGAGGCGCCATACTCCGCTTGTTGGTGCATGTACTGTTGCGTGTGTTGGAACCCGCCGACAAGATAGTTGGAGCAATGAGCAATGTAGTCGATGGTGACGGGGTTGATTATCAGAGGTGCTGGTAAGCGCAATAGGGGCTCCGCTTCCCCCTCTTCCCCCGCTTCCTCCGCTTCCTCCACTTCCTCCGCTTGTGGATCCTCCCTAATCTTGTACCGCTCGATAATGGAATCCGTAATAGGCCCCATTGGACTGTTGATCGTATCCTTTTTCGAGCGTGGTACCCCCGCATTTGTACAAAGATCGGTAATGATCGACGGATTTGGCAAACCGTGTCGTTCATTAGTATAGTCGAGTTTCTTCATCCAAGTATAGATGAATCGACCGACGTTAACGGAAAGGCCTTTAACAATGCAGAACAACACCTGGATACGATCCTCGTCGAGAGTGGTGAAGTGCTTGATCAGATAGAGACGAGCGCAAACAAAGTAAATCCACACTTTAGCGATCCTGGTGAGTTGGTCACGCTTGAGTACCCTTTTTCCTTTTTCAGTGACCCAATCCTCTCCCGGAATGCACAACACCTGCGACATCTTATGATGGCTGCAACTTCTTAGCCATTCTCGATAGCCCTCGTTCTCGAAAGGCACATGTGGGGTCCCAAGAAGATCGTTGATAGCTTCGACACTCATATCGACCGGTTTCCCACGGACCGTCACAACATCACCTTGGGAGTCCGGCAAGTTTGCGTAGAATTCGTACACGAAGTTGACGTTCGAATCGAACTCGGGTACATCACAGTACCTCCCCCAATCATGACCAACTATGCTGTTGCGGATTTGCTTTCCTATATCCGACGTATTGCTTACATTGAATCATCTCTCATGGATAATGTTACGCGGCAAGATTTTGTCGTAGCGTTCCTCCGCGACCTTGCTAGTAAAGATACTCGAGTTGTATTCCTCTTCGGGAGACTGTTGACGAGGTCGCTTGCTTTTTCCTTTACTCTGACCTCTGGAAGAGCTCGGAGCCTTGGAGCCCGCCGTGTTTTTAGTTCGACGCATTTTCAAGCTCCTACAAAACATAATCATAAACAATTCTACAATTAACATATAACAAATTATATATCAATTCCAACAATATATATTTAAACATGACAAATTAAAACAATTCCAACAATCACAAATAATTCATAAACAATTCGACCAATCACAAATTCATGAACAATTCGATCAATCACAAATTCATAAACAATTCAATCTCAACATTAATATACATAACCATTTTAACCACTAACCTATGTAAAAATATGTCAAACACAATCCGGACATTTCAATTTAACTCAAATTCTCATTCAAATTCATTCATATCAACAAAACCCTAATTTCACTAAATTCACTCATTCAAATTCCACTAACCTAAATTCACTCATTCAAATTCCACTAACCTAAACCCTAATTTCTTGTTCTAAAAAGAGAAAATCAAACAAAACCCTAAATTTGTGAATTAAAAAAAAAATCAAACTATATGCAATTCGGGTAAACAACAAGAAATCCATATCAACAACACGAAATTAAATCAATAACCACCTTAAAAAACTTTTAAAATCATACCTTACAATGAGGCGGCAAGAGAGAGAGAGAGAGAGAGAGAGAGAGAGAGAGGCGCGAGAGGAAGCACGGCAAGGACTCGGCGAGAGAAAAATGGCGGCGAGGACAAGGCGAGAGAGAGTTGGCGGCGAGGACAAGGCGACGGCGAGATTTTGGGCGGCGAGGACGTGGCGAGGGATTTTGGAAGAAAAAACTGGAGAGATGCCGAAAATGGTTGTCTCGTGTTTGGGTATTGGAAAAAATGAGAAAAAAAACTGAAAACGGCCTTTTATAGTGAAAACCTAAAAAACCTCGCCGCGGCGAAACTATGTCTTCGCCGCGGCGAGATGTTCCTACAACGGATATTATAATCGTTGTAGGAACGTCTCGCCGCGGCGAGATTCCTCACTCGCCGCGACGAGACAGTTTCTTAAAAAACTGCTTGGCCACGGTATCCAACTCGCCGCGGCGGAGAATATTTCTAGCCGCGGCAAGATATCTTCGCCGCGGCGAGATATATACCTCGCCGCGGCGACGAGTTTCTACAACGCCTTTGTTTAGTGTTGTAGAAACCACCCGCCGCGGCGAGAGATGAATTTCGCCGCGGCGGATTACATTTTTTTACAACGCTTTCACTGTGCGTTGTAGTAAGTTCTCGCCGCGGCATAAAACACATGGCGCCGCGGCGTGGATTCTACATTGGATTGTTAAAGCGTTGTGGGAAATCTGAAACACCAGGTTTCTACAACGCTTAATTATATGCGTTGTAGAATCTCCATTTTTCTATAACGCTTAACCATATGCGTTGTAGAAACTTGGTGTTTCTACAACGCTTGTTTCTACAACGCTTATCCATAAGCGTTGTAGAAACACCAAGTTTCTACAACGCTTGTCATAAGCGTTGTAGAATCCTTAGTTTCTACAACGCTTGTCATAAACGTTGTAGAAAGTGGGTTGTATAATCCAACATTTGTAGTAGTGTCACCTTATTATTAAATATTTGTAATTTATATATGTATACAAAATAACTTATGCGACATAGAAAGTTTTACATAATTAGTATGTAATAAGTGATAATATAATTTTTATTTAAAAATATTTCAAGATTGAATTGATGCAACTAGGAACGTTTGAAACTAATATTTGGTACTTGATTTGCATGCATGATGAATGTATATATTATTTCCCGTGAGCAAAAATTAGTTAAACGGCTGAGGTACATAGGACCGTGGGGGCACATTCCCCTAGATTCTTTTTAATTTAATTTTTCCCCGTATAAATTTTTAATTTTCAGTCTAAGTTAATTAGACTATTTTTCATATATACTTCCCTAAAAAATTAAATTACGTTTATTAAAGTTTCGGGGAATCACGTAATATATTATTACCTACGTACGAGAATGATTAATGCTACTATACATAAAAGAAAAGTAGCTGAATATATATATATATATATATATATATATATATAATATATATAGTATATGATATATACATATATTATTAATACGTGGAGAAGAGAAGTCCAGAAGATGAGGAGTAGGGTTGTCATAAATGATGATGGTGAGGTCAGAGCAATTGGGTATAGGTTGGGCAATGCAGTACGTCAATGGCGGTATTGGTTGGGTCGTCACTGACTCAGTGAGTCACACTTGCTCTCTCTCACTCATATACAGACACAGTCTTTTTTTTTTTTTTTTTTTTTTTTTGTTCCTTCTTCTTCTTCTTCTTATACGGTCCACCGGCGCAATTGAAGGTCTCAGTTTCACTCCTTCTCTCTTTATTAATTACTTCCTTTGTCTCCACTTTTCTCTCATCTCAGCTGCCCTTATTTAATTACAAGCCTCCAAAATAATTACCGGGTCAACACTCGCCACCATTTTTGTGCCTGAAAATGGCAATTCTTTATTCTTTACTTTCTGTACATATGTGTCAATGACAAAATAAGTACTCGGAACTATATTTCATATTTAAAATTATTATATAAATTATACAGGATCATTTATTATGAAAAAATATAATAAATTTTGTATTTGTAACTATGTGTTGAATTAATATGGTAGAAAAAAATAGAGATTTAACTACAACAAACAATGGCAACAGCCACAATTTTTATTCTCCAACAGCCACGACTTTCATAGCAACAGCCACGACTTTCATAGCAACAGCCACGACTTTCATAGCAACAGCCACGACTTTTGTCGCGGCTGTTGCCAGTTTTTGTTGTAGTGTTTGTAACTAATTAGGCCACTTTAAACATGTGATTTTGGATCTAGCCTATGTTTGACAATTTTTAGGGATATAGCCAAATGACTTATGTGGCAATAATTAAGATCTGATTTCCCCTTATTTATTAATAAATTCGTCACTTTCTCTCTCCTATTTTTTTTCAAATAATTTTTTTTTCATCAAAACTTAAAAAATTCGTATCTTTCTCATACGAACTCGAAATTGAGTGATTTCAAATCCTACAAATTCGTGGCGTCGAGATCTTCAAAAATAGACCCAATGTGTTTGATGAAAAATTATGTGTAATGCATCATATTTACATTTCCATTTTTTTATAATTTCAAAAAATTTCCGTTATTTCCATATTTAAGGTAGATTTTTCTACACCTATGGTATTAAACATTATTTTTCATCAAACACAATTGATCTATTTTTTAAGATCTCGGTGTCACGAATCCGTAGGATTTGGAATCACTTAATTTCGAGTTCATATGAGATACATATGGTTTTTTGAAGTTTTTATGTAAAAAAAGTGTAGGAAAAAAATAGGAGAGAGAACATGATGAATTTATTAATAAATAATGGTAAATAAGACCTTAATTATTGCCACATAATCATGTTGGCTATTTCCCTAAAAGTTATGAAACATAGGCTAAAAACAAATTTCATAGTTTCATTTTGACTATTTCGCTACAATGCCCAAAAAAATATGGACATAAAAATATGTAAACATTGTTGTTGCTTGATGATGTAATGGAAAATATGTGATTGTGAGGAGAAGAAAAAACATACAAATGTACATGTGGTTTAACTAATTGTTTATATATATAGGTATATATGAATATATATATATATATATATATATATAAATATAATACAAAAATTTATTGCAAATAGTCATTTGTCTTGTTCAATTTAATATTTTAGTCAAAATTTTATTTTATTAAAAATAATAGTTTATCAGGCATACAGTACGTTTAATTTATATAGGATTTATATAATTAATTTGTATTTCTAAGTTAAAACTATGTGTTAAATTAATATGGTATAACAAAATATGGATATAAAAATATGTAACATTGTTGTTGCTTGATGATGTAATGGAAAATATGTGATTGTGAGGAGAAGAAAAAACAAACAAATGTAAATGTACACATGTGTTTAATAATATATAAATCTAAGATTTTAGTCAAAGTTTCATTTTATAAAAAAAATCTATCAAGTTTGCAGTAAGTTTAATTTATTTTTTAATTAATTAATTTATTACGCGTTTAGTAAAAATTTTTTGATAAAATAAAATTTTGTCCACTTTTTAAACATTGCTATATATATATATATATATATATATATATATATATATATATATATATATCTTTAAAAGAAAAAATTAGAACCAAAAAGTCTATTAAAAATGTACACGAGACCCTCCTAATGTTCTCAACTGGCTAATTAATTAGTTGAGAAATCGTACCCCACTTAGTTTAGTTTCACTATTCCAGTTGTGACTTTTTATATCCATTTGAATTTAAATATGTTTGACGAGTTCATGGTCGAGACTTGGTTCGTTTCATTGAGTTGCTTTGGTTTCTTTTTGTCAAGATTGACTTATGGAGACGGTCTCGTAGACCTTGGCTGATTCATTGATCAATATTATTTAATTTTATAAAAAATCATTGATTAAATGATCTGCTGACATATATCAGAATTTCTTCTGTCTTTTCGGTCTTGATAAATATATAATATGACTTTATCAACTAAACATCAATTGTCTGGTGGCACGCCAACTAAATGGGTCCGCCATTTTTCAATACTTTTCTTGATTAATTTTATTTAATATAACTTACAAGTAATAATCTTCACATTTCAATGTGTAACACACACACACACACAACAGAGAGAGAGAGAGTGAGAGGAGTCAAAACTGATTGATTGTATTGACTTGACTGATTGATTACACTCTAACTGTTTGATATAAATACACGAGACGAGGTCTAATCTGAGCCGTTCATTACTAACAAACTGTATCCTACGGTATACACTTAATACGCCCCCCTCAAACTAGACATGGTCAGTAATCATGTTTAGTTTGGACGAGAGAAAGTCAAACTTTGGGTATAGTGAGGGCCTTAGTGAAAATGTCAGCAACTTGCTCTGTTGTAGGAATGTATCTGACTTCGACGACCTTGCTGGCTACCTTCTCACGAATAAAGTGGACATCGATCTCGATGTGTTTGGTACGAGCGTGAAAGACAGGATTTGCAGCAAGTGAGCCTGCACCCATGTTGTCGCACCATATCACAACTGGACCAGGTGTTGGGAATATTGCCCACTTGAAGATAATGATTACTAAATTCGATAATAAAATTACTTTATTAGCATTATATGATTAGTGGGTTGAGTTCTAAACAATTAGAATCAATAACAACTATCTTCCATAGCCTCCGTATCTAACTGAGTCACGTGCTGGGCACCTGAGTTCGGGCGGTGTGCTAAAACATGGTCGATGACTGATATACGCCTGGAAAGCTATATCTAAAGTCATATATGTGGAACACATAGGTGAAGGCTGATCACTATGTGGGAGCATTCTACAGTTGTGGTAAGTGTACGACCTGGACATGTCTTGGTTGTAGATGTGTCGTTTAAGGACCGTTACGACACACTAACCGAGGCCACTATGATGGTCACAGTGAGACTTGATCTAAATCCTGAAGTGATCATGGACATTGGGTTATGTTACTGAGCTCTTTGACTCATTCGCTAAAAGGCTATTCATGCTAATCACAGCTTATGTCTTGGGAGTTTTCTCAGAGCATAATTCGAGTGGGAAGTGATTTACAGATACGGAATTCAGTCTTCCTGAAAGAAGGTTAATGTTCACTCACCTAAGGGTTGATTCCAGAACCGATAGATTGCTAGCACTTTCGAAGTAAGTAACGTTCGAAAGAATCTTTCGCTGGGGAAGCAACAATGCTTAGGGCTGACATGTATCAAGAGAAGTATAACGGAAAAATTGACTTCTCTTGACACGGGTTGAACCTGGAGGATCTTGATCACGAACTGACTATATCAGTGGACACTCGTTACGATGAGTAAATATAATTCTAGTATAAATGAGAGTTCAGTCTTGGCTTACAAGGTGGAGTATTTGACCAAGATTAGACGAATCGATGGACAAAAGAGAAAGAACTATTTCGTCTTTTTCATCGGATTTGTTAAGCTCCTATTACTAGGTCCATAGTCCCCGATTCGGCTCTGATAAAGGCGGATAAGAACTTTCATATAATAATGTTTATCATTATTAATCTCACTTGCTGTAATTGTGATTGACAGCATTAATTCTGGAAAACGGGTATTCGTAGAATTAAATAAATATTTATGGTAGAATTGTTTATTTATTGTTTGATCAAGTAAATAAACAATTATTAATTATTTGTTTATTGTTGGACCAAGTAAATAAACGATTAATTGAGTTTTAAGCAATTGGGCCTTGCACACATGGAAAAGTCGAAATTGGTTTTTTTGGCACTAGGGTTTGCGCAAATTTCCCTTGGCCGTGTGCCATCAAGTTCTAAATTTTCTAGTTGGTATTTACCAATATTTTCTCTTTAGCTCCTTAAATAAAGGAGAGAGAATAATATAAGATAATGTCCTATATTTTCTCCTTATTTATAGGAAAGTATTTAGGAAAATAATATATTCTCCTTTATTATCTCACTAAATAAATTATTCTCTATTTAAATAAAAGAATAATATCCCATAGATATTGATCTGATGGATGAGAGAAAAAGTAGGATTCACTTGTTGAGATCCAATGGCATAGATTTAATCCACTAGTGTGAACACAATAAAATGAAATAAAATATTCTGGAAGATTCCATGAATATCTTCTTTTTACTACTATAAATAGGGGTTCATGAGAAGGCAAAAATAAGCAATTATTTTAAGGAATTTTGAGTGAAAATTTCGTGCCTCACTAGCCTCCCTTGGCCGTGCATCTGCCTCTCCCTCCCCTCGGAAATTCGTTTCCATTCTTAGTAAAATGAGAGAGAGATCTCGAAACACCTAGTTTCGTGATCTAGTGAGATAAAGACTGTGCCCACTCATCTTTCTTATTCATCTCAGAGATTACGTTTCGGAAGACTAAGGTGTCATCATCGAGTCCTTCATCAAGACGACGCAAGGAGTACGCGATTGGATTGGAGCGTTCTGTAGCTGAACCGAAAATCAATGTAAGTACTCGTTTACCCTTGTATCGGTTGCTTGACTTATATGCTCTCCTGAATTAAATTAATTAAACATAACTAGATCTTGTTAATTATAACCATAATTTAATTAGTTTATGATCAGCGTAATTAATTATTTTTCCGCATTAATATGGTTATATGGTGGAATAATCTCAAACGAGTCGCATCGGAGCGATCGTTCGTGTCCGATACGAGCTCGATTCCCCAACAAGTGGTATCAGAGCTAGATGTTATGATTAATTAATCGATTCGTTCTTGTAATGAATTTCATCCAATTCAATATATGATATGTGAATTGTGATTCGTGGTTTGATCGTAGAATATTTTATTCTCGCTTTTCTAGATTTTTTCTAATCCCGAAATTCAAAGGGTATAGGTTTTATGTAATTATTATTATTATTGTTGTAATCCGATGGTGCGACGTTCTTGATCACGACGATCGGCGAGAGACGGACACAAAACGAAGAAGCATGACGGACGAAGAAAGCCTCCACGACTATGCCACTAGAAAACTTGTCACAAAATTTTGTGACAAGTCAAAGCCGTCCTCTTCGTGTCGGGCCACGCTCTCGTGGCGGTGGCGGACCGGTGCAGCCTCAAGTCTAATCTTGACCTAGGTCAAGATTAGAGGATTCGTCCGGGCCTCAGCCCGGAAACCCTAGTGGGCCCACTGGCCCACTCATTAAAAAAAAAATTTACCGAATTTTTTTTTTAAGTTTTTAAATGTTTTATTTAATTAATTGTATGAGCTGAGCCCTAATGATTTTTTATTTAAAACATTACAAAATAAATGATTATGATATCGATTTATTTTAATGGGACATTGGAATGGGCCCTTACTTAATCAATTTTTTCGATAAAAATTAGAAAAATTAAATAATTTGGTATTGATTTATTTTTCTAAGGGACATAAGAATGGGCCCAATTGAATCCATGGGCCAATGTGATTGGGCTCATCTTGATTTACTTTATAGAATCAAATAGGAAACGATCAATCCGAATCAAACCATTCTTGCATGCTCTTGCTTGTTTATTTAATTACTATGCCATGCTTGTATGCTATAACTTAGATCATGTATCGTATGTTAATGGTTTTCATGGGCTTTCATTCATTAAAATTGTCTAATTGGATTAGGATAGTTAATTAATGAATGAGTTGAACGGATCGGAGAGCTTTGTCACCAAGCCGATAAGTGGCTAAGCTGAGAGGTAGTTAAGAAGACCTAGTGTCTCACCTTCTCTACTGGGAGCTTTTTCCGTGATGGAATACTTTTAGGATAATCAAGACTAGATGTCACGAATTCCTAATCACTAAGCTATATCGAAACATCTGTTTTTAAGGGTAGCTTAGAAACACTCTAGTTTTTAATATGACTTAGTTAACTCGAGTGGAACACCTAGATTAAAGTTAATGCTAGGAAAATTAAAATACTGAAAGTATATTGAGTCGTAGGTCTCCAACATTGACACAACACCGTGAGGATGAAAGATCCCCTCGTGATCGGCGGTTTTCTAAACATGGTGGTCAGTTCCATTCGGAAGGGCTTTTCTGATTCCAATACCAAGGTTGTGTCTCTGACGATAGGTGGGAGGGTTGATCTCTGCGTGTACTAGTTACGCTAGTGCGTATGAGCTAGATTTCTTTCACTGAAATGTTGGGTTGACTCATGCATGAACCAACCGGGTGGTTGCTGATGTGGCCAAAGATTCCTATAAAATTGGTAGTTAGTGAGCATAGTTATGAAGGTACATGTACTATGATTGCTCATTAATCTGAGATGGTTCTCATTTTCACTAGGTGCACTCTGTTATGTCACCAGAGTGAAACAGACTGTGGCTATTAGTCGAATTACATTGGAATATAAAAACTGGGTTCTTTTGTTTAGTATTTTATCCCGTGCATGTTTGCATTATAGTTTTTATTTCCTAAATTATATTGATGGTTGTTTCTTTTCATATTGTTAATAAATGTACTTTTATGTTTTTAGTAATCATGTCGAACCCTATTATGGCCCTGTTGTCGAAAGACGTCCTGACTGGAGATAACTTCCCTAAGTGGAAGTCGAATCTCAACATTGTGCTTGTGAGTGAAAGCATTCGCTTTATGCTCACTGAAGACAGACCTCTTCTTCTTGCTCATGGTGCCTCCAAGAACTTGAGGGAGGACTATGACAAGTGGACTACTGCCAATAACAAGGTGGTGGCCTACATGCTCGCAAGCATATCTGATGCGTTGCGAACTAAGATGGTAGGGAAGGAGACCGTTGTAGAGATCCTTGACTTGTTGCAACAAATGTTTGGGATGCAAAGCGAGCAAGCCCGCATTAAGCTCACCCGTAAGTGCACTAGCACTGGGATGACTGTGGGAACTCCGGTGAGGGATCATGTCATGAAGATGACTAACTACTTCACCGAAGCTGAACTCCATGGGGCACAGATGGATGAGGTTACTCAGGTGGGAATAATCCTGAATTCCCTTTCAAGTGACTTCATACAGTTTACGTCCAACTACATCATGAACAAGTTGACGTATGGACTGTCTCAGCTGTTGAATGAACTACAGACTTTCGAGTCTATCACTCGACATGGGAAGAACAAAGGGTCAGCTCTCTATGCTGACAAGAGTTCTTCGCCTAAAACCAAGAAGATGTTTACTTCTGGTGCTGAGTCATCTAAGGCACGTCCGAATACTTCAAAGAGGAAAGGTCCCGCTAAGAAGGAAAGGAAGAACTTCAAGAGAAGTAGAAAAGGAAAAGAAAAGAAGCGAGAAAGCATTGGTAAATGTCACCACTGCAACACTGAAGGCCATTGGAAGAGACATTGTCCTTTGTACTTGGCTGAGCTTGAGAAAAACAAGAAGAATGCTGGTATGGTACCTTAAAATTCATGATTAAAGATATCCTAAAAATGTTTTGAGGATAATTATTCATGAGCATACTTATTTTCTTGTTGCAGAGCAGATCTGATGGAGCACACATGTGTAGACGAGCTTGCTAAACAATGTCGGATTCAAGCCCGAATTGTAGAGAAGTTCATGCTCCGTTTGAAAATCTAATTTCCCGCTAGTTTTATTACTTTCATTTTTGGATTTTTTTTTTGAACATGAGATGTGTCATTTAATAATCCGAGGTTTTCTGGATTGTAGCCTTTATGGCTATTCCAGAAAGGATGAATCTTTTTTTCTTTATGTTTTATTACATTATTTATGAACACATGGTTGTGTCTTTAAATATTTCCTTCTATTGAATGCCTTGATTGCTTTTATGATATTTGAATATGCATGAATTCTTATGTCCTTATGAAAAAGATATAGAATATGAAGGTCACGTTTTTCCGTTCATATGCTATATAGAAGCACAATAAATAAATATAAATATTTTCTAAGTTATTATCTCTGTTAGATTTTAATTAGCTTTTATTGCTTCATTAAATTCTTATGTTGAATATGTTTTATTGTTTAAGAACTATTTAGAGCTTTGAAAGCGTCTAAATAATTATTACCATTATTCGACAATGACTTGTGCAAATAATAAGTAATAAAGGAGACACAACTAAGAGTTAGTGTTGATGATGAATTAAATTAGTGGGAGCATCCTTAATCGGAAGGTATATGCTATTATTCAATAATTATAGTGGAAGAGTAATCAATGATTACCTTGACACATAAATCAATGAATTGAAAGGAATGATAATTTTGAATTATCTTGTCGTTAAAATCAATAACCTAGTGGGAGCATCCTAGAATGGATCCTTGTCACTCTCATCAACAATAAACTTTTCTTAAATGAAAAGACATGATCTTGAGATATCACTCTCGATCAAACTAACTTGTCTGAAAGTTATTAGCCCATATTTAATAGATCTACCTGTTAAGCTATTAGCTTAAAGGAATAGAGAGGTCTATAAAAGGATTAATGAAATGGTTTAAGCTTTATAAGCTATAAGGTAAGGGATTGAGCCCTTAAGGAGAGACATTATCATCAATGATACTCTTCTTTCTGATACCACGAACCACTTCATTAGGGATCTTCAAAATTAAAGATGAACTGCCTTTGAGGATGAAGTTCCAATAACATAAAGACATGGATCGAAGTAGTTATACTACTAAACCTTTTGAAAAATGAAAGGTAGATCCGAAGTACTTAACAAACTAATCATGATTGTACATGGATGTTTGTTATAATCGATATTTTGAGAATGGTCGATAAGTGTAGCTCCTAAACAAGTGTCATGAATAAAGTCATTAATATTATAGTTCTAAACCTCCTTATGACACAAGTAAATTGACTGAGCTAACTGTTTCTAAAATTAAATTTAGAAACTACATGCTCGTTCCATTATGTCTCAAACATACTTATTGATATAAGGTATGATCTCAATGTTGAGGCTATCAACATTGTCTTTAAAAAGGACTAATAATTAGACCTTTGACAATGTCGTATTTCCGAGAATAACTACATGTGTTGTAAACACTGTAATTTCTGAAAATAGTTAGATACTTAGTTATTTAAATATAGTAAATCCTTAAAGTCCTGTGTATATATTGAATATGAACACGACAAACAAGGATGAACTATAAATAACCAAGTAATGGAAATAGGTCAATAAAGTTCTTATTTAAACACGTTCAATAAATCACACTATAGTAAGTGGTGATGAGATCAAACTATGCAATGGTGTAACCTGTTTTGGTACCAAAGGGATGTACACTTTGATAGGGAGACTTGTTATCTTTAGATATAAAGTCTGGTGTATAATCTAAAGGTATGCGAAGTGTTAATTTGTTCTAAAGTAAATTTATTTACTATGGACAATTTGACTTGAGCTTAAATGGTAAGTCAAAGATCACTTGCAAAAATGCATGAACTAGAATAATGGGACATATGTCAGATCGACATAAATGATAGAGTATAGATAAAAGTGGGAATCTCAATTATAGGTCAAAGTCTAAACCATCTATAATGATGGCAAAGAATTAAATTGGCTGAAGGAAACTTATCTTCTCTGGTCAAAGTGGGAGATTGTTGTATTGCCCACTTGAAGATAATGATTACTAAATTCGATAATAAGATTACTTTATTAGCATTATATGATAAGTGGGTTGAGTTCTAAACAATTAGAATCAATAACAACTATCTTCCATAGCCTCCGTATCTAACTGAGTCACGTGCTGGGCACCTGAGTTCGGGCGGTGTGCTAAAACATGGTCGATGACTGATATACGCCTGGAAAGCTATATCTAAAGTCATATATGTGGAACACATAGGTGAAGGCTGATCACTATGTGGGAGCATTCTACACTTGTGGTAAGTGTACGACTTGGACAGGTCTTGGTTGTAGATGTGTCGTTTAAGGACCGTTACGACACACTAACCGAGGCCACTATGATGGTCACAGTGAGACTTGATCTAAATCCTGAAGTGATCATGGACACTGGGTTATGTTACTGAGCTCTTTGACTCATTCGCTAAAAGGCTATCCATGCTAATCACAGCTTATGCCTTGGGAGTTTTCCCAGAGCATAATTCGAGTGGGAAGTGATTTACAGATACGGAATCCAGCCTTCCTGAAAGAAGTTTAATGTTCACTCACCTAAGGGTTGATTCCAGAACCGATAGATTGCTAGCACTTTCGAAGTAAGTAACGTTCGAAAGAATCTTTCGCTGGGGAAGCAACAATGCTTAGGGCTGACATGTATCAAGAGAAGTATAACGGAAAAATTGACTTCTCTTGACACGGGTTGAACCAGGAGGATCTTGATCACAAACTGACTATATCAGTGGAAACTCGTCACGATGAGTAAATATAATTCTAGTATAAATGAGAGTTCAGTCTTGGCTTACAAGGTGGAGTATTTGACCAAGATTAGACGAATCGATGGACAAAAGAGAAAGGACTATTTCGTCTTTTTCATCAAATTTGTTAAGCTCCTATTACTAGGTCCATAGTCCCCGATTCGGCTCTGATAAAGGCGGATAAGAACTTTCATATAATAATATTTATCATTATTAATCTCACTTGCTGTAATTGTGATTGACAGCATTAATTCTGGAAAACGGGTATTCGCAGAATTAAATAAATATTTATGGTAGAATTTTTTTATTTATTGTTTGATCAAGTAAATAAACAATTATTAATTATTTGTTTATTGTTGGACCAAGTAAATAAATGATTAATTGGGTTTTAAGCAATTGGGCCTTGCACACATGGAAAAATCGAAATTGGTTTTTTTGGCACTAGGGTTTGCGCAAATTTCCCTTGACCGTGTGCCATCAAGTTCGAAATTTTCTAGTTGGTATTTACCAATATTTTCTCTTTAGTTCCTTAAATAAAGGAGAGAGAATAATATAAGATATTGTCCTATATTTTCTCCTTATTTATAGGAAAGTATTTAGGAGAATATTTAGGAGAATAATATATTCTCCTTTATTATCTCACTAAATAAATTATTCTCTATTTAAATAAAAGAATAATATCCCATAGATATTGATCTGATGGATGAGAGAAAAAGTAGGATTCACTTGTTGAGATCCAATGGCCTAGATTTAATCCACTAGTGTGAACACAATAAAAGGAAATAAAATATTCTGGAAGATTCCATGAATATCTTCTTTTTACTACTATAAATGGGGGTTCATGAGAAGGCAAAAATAAGCAATTATTTTAAGGAATTTTGAGTGAAAATTTCGTGCATCACTAGCCTCCCTTGGCCGTGCATCTGCCTCTCCCTCCCCTCGGAAATTCGTTTCCATTCTTAGTAAACTAAGAGAGAGATCTCCACTCATCTTTCTTATTCGTCTCAGAGATTACGTTTCGGAAGACTAAGGTGTCATCATCGAGTCCTTCATCAAGACGACGCAAGGAGTACGCGATTGGATTGGAGCGTTCTGTAGCTGAACCGAAAATCAATGTAAGTACTCGTTTACTCTTGTATCGGTTGCTTGACTTATATGCTCTCGTGAATTAAATTAATTAAACATAACTAGATCTTGTTAATTATAACCATAATTTAATTAGCTTATGATCAACGTAATTAATTATTTTTCCGCATTAATATGGTTATATGGTGGAATAATCTCAAACGAGTCGCATCGGAGCGATCGTTCGTGTCCGATGTGAGCTCAATTCCCCAACACGAGGATCTAAGCTGATGCCGAGTTCGGAGAAAAGAGACCTCAGTAAGATGATCTCGCTTGTGACTGAAGCGAGGGCTCGATACTCTGACTCAGTGGAGCTGCGAGCTACAACGTCCTGCTTCTTTGAAGACCATGTATTTGGACCAAGGAAGACACATAGTCCACTCGTTGAACGCCTATCGTTGATGTTTGAGGCCCAGTCAGCATCAGAGAACGCCGTCAGAGTAAGACGCCTAGCTGCTGTGAAGCGCAAACCCTGAGATGGTGTGCCAGCCAGGTATTGAAGGAGTTTCTTAGACGCTGCCCAATGTTTGACTGTGGGAGCTTGTAAGAATTGACTCAGCTTGTTCACGGTAAAAGAAATGTCTAGCCTTGTCATCGTCAGGTATTGTAATGAGCCTCTAGTGCTTCTATATAGGGAGGGTTGGTCAAACGGATCTCCATCACTTTGTGCAGCTTTGTACTTGAACACATGGGAGTAGGACATGGATTTGCCCTAGTCATGTTTGTCTTGGCTAGTAGATCACAAAGGTACTTTTTCTGTGTTAGACTTAAGCCAGTCTCATCTCTGAATGCCTCAAAACCAAGAAAGAAACTGGTTGAGCCTAGACTCTTTAACTTGAATGATTTGTCCAAGTCTTGGATTGCTTTGGCGATGAGTTGTGGACAGTTCCCGGTGACCAGAATATCATCCACATATACAAGCAAGTATATGCATGTTGACCCTTACTTGTATATGAAGAATGATGTGTCTGATACTGAGTTGATGAAGCCCCAAGAAAGCAAGGCTAGATTGAGTTGCTCGTACCAAGCGCGTGGTGCTTGTTTGAGGCCGTACAACGCCTTGTGAAGTTTGCAAACATGCTCTGGTTTGTTCTGATCAACATATCCCTCAGGTTGGTAGGTGAATACTTCTTCATGTAGAATGCCATTTAGAAAGGCATTGTTTACATCGACTTGCTTGATGTCCCAGCCATGCGTGGCTGCAAGGCTAAAGATCACTTTCAGAGTTGAGGGTTTGACCACTTGGCTGAACGTCTCAAAAAAATCAACTCCTGGTGTTTGTTCAAACCCCCGAGCTACAAGTCTTGCCTTCAACTTGTTTAGGGATCCATCTACGTTCTGTTTTGCCTTGAATATCCACTTGTTGGAGACTATGTTTGAAGCTTGACTTGCTGAGACCAATGATCATGTTTTGTTGTCATGCAAGGCATTATACTCTACATCCATGGCAGCTTTCCACTGTGGGTTAGAAAAAGCATCATAAACAATAGCTGGTTCCTCTACAATATCACATATTTTTTATTCAACAGAAAAAAGCCTTGGTTTTGTGATGCATGTTTTTGCACGAGTTAACATGGGATGTGAGTTTTGATTGTGATGTGTCTGTGGTGGGGGCAGTGATGTACTGATTTGTGGGTATGGTTGTGACAGGGAGGTCAACTGGAACTTGAAAGGGTAAGGCTATTTGAAGTGATCCTGTATTGTTTGTAGGGTTCTGAATTTCTTGGGATGAGTTTGTGGCAGGACTTTCAGTATGGCCTGGGGTGTCTTGGTGTATGTTGTGTCCAGAGGATTGTTTAGTGTTTGTATGACTGTGCATAGGAGACTGAGGTTGTGTTTAAGTAATATTTCAAAGGGTGACTTGTTGTGTAAGTTTTCAGTTGGTAGACGGTTGATTGTGTAAACAGATGTGACAAAGAATCCCACCAGAATTTGTAAGGCATTGAAGCAGTGGATAGAAAGGTGAGAACCATTTCAGTGATGTGTTGGTGTTTTCTCTCAGCACGCCCATGTTGTTGGTGAGTGTGAGGACAAGGATGTCTTAAAACTATTCCTAGTTTTTGTAGAATAGGGACAAGAGACCTGTATTCACCCCCCACCCCCCCCCCCCCCCCCCCCCCCTCCCCCCCAATCTGTTTGTAAGGTTTGAATTTTTGCTTTGAAGTGTCTCTCTATGTAGTTGATGAATCTAGTTACAATGGATTGTGTTTCACTTTTGATTCTCAGTGGGAAAATCCAAGTGAATTTTGTGTAATCATCAACAAAATGAATGTAATATTTGTACCCATCTAGAGACATATCTGGTGATGGACCCCACAAATCTGAATGGATCAATTCAAAAGGTGCTTTTGTTTTTGTTTCAACTCTACTGGAATGAAATTGATGCATTTTGCCAATAGCACAGTTTGAGCAGAAATTCAATTTATTAATATCAAAAGAGTGTTTGACAGACTTTAATACAGTACAAAGAGTATGTTTTGATGCATGACCAAGGCGTTTATGCCAGGTATTTACATCAGTAATACTCGAGTTGTTTGAAGTATTACACACAAGAGACTCTAGTACAGGTACATGATCAGACTTTGAAATTGACTCATTTTGACAAGCATTACTACATGACTTCACAATAGTACACACAGGTTGTTTGACAGACTCAGACACAGGATTGCAATCAGTGAACACACTTCCATTCAGAGACGAGACAAAGACTTGAAATTTTGGCTTGAGAGGCACAACAAGTTTTGAGAGATCTAGTTGGTACAATCCGTCTCTAAGAGTTGCAACAAGAAGGACTCTCATCGAAGCTTTGTCCTTTATGAGGCATTGATCATCACATAATTCAATCAGCATATTGTTGTGTTTTGTGAATTGAGAGATACTAAGCAGGTTTTTGGTTATATTTGGCACATGCATGATGTTTTTGAGAAGTAAATTTTTCTGATTATCCTTTAGTGTTGAATCACCTATATGTAAAATTGGAAGAGAGGAACCATTACCTACTATGAGCTTGTTCTATCCTTTGTAGTCTGCTTGAATGTTGAGGTTGGATAGATCCGACGTGACATGGTTTGTGGCACCACTGTCCAGGTACCACTCTTGATTTGTCTGATCTTCCTGACTCGTCATGTAAGCCTGTGCTCCACCTTGATTATACACTTGTGAGTTGTTGTAGGTTTGCTGAGGAGAGTTTTGAGTAGAGGCTTGCATTGTGGATCCTTGAAACGCCAGATCGAAGCGATGGTAGCATTTTATGGCAAGATGACCTACTCTTCCACACAGCTGGGATGTAGGTTTGTTGCCGTTGTTACCTCGACCTCCAGATCTTCCACGACCACGACCACAGCCACGGTTGCGTCCTCTACCTCTATTGCTTCGACCTCCTCTGAAGGCTAGATTAGCCATTGGTGCACCAGAAGGATATGAGTTTGACACTGAATTCTGAGCTTCAATTCGCATTTCTTGTGACTGAAGTACAAATTGAACTTCTGGAATCGAGAGAGATTTGGATCGACTGGTGAGATTGACAACAACTGGATCGTATTCAGCACCGAGACCATCAAGAACATACAGCACAAGATCATCGTCTCCGATCACAGATCCAGCACAGCTCAGATTCTCTGCGATTGTCTTCATCTTGAGGATGTATTCATCAATGCTTAGATTGCCTTTCTTCATTGTATGAAGTGCAAATCTTAATTGCATAACTCGTGCTTTCGACTTAGTTTGAAAGATCTGACTTAGGGTGGTCCAGACCATCGCCGAATTGATGCATCGATTTTACATGACTGAGCATACTCTGTCATATCGACGCAAAGAGCCAGCTGAGAAGGAATTGATCATGTTTGAGCTAGAGTACATACTCTGGATTTGGCAGTAAACTCGTGATGCCATCGAAGCTGTCGACTTGAAGAAATTGAGGATGACATTTGAGCGTTCCAAGAAGAAATCCTTCGAGTCCATGAGCTCTTGCCGTGGAGATCACCTGAGTACTCCAGAACTGAAACTTGTTCCGATCTAATCAGAGACTTAGAGGATTGACGTGCGGTACGAAATTCTGATACACTTGCATCTGTGCGGAAGCTTGGATCTGAGGATCAGCGATTGTTGGAGACACATTAGTATTCGCCGTCGAAAACGCCATTGTTGCGTTTGAAGCTAGATTTGTGAAACTAGCTCTGATACCATAACAGACTAACAGACTAGAGAGAGAGAGAGAGAGAGAGAGAGAGAGAGAGAGAGAGAGAGAGAGAGAGAGAGAGAGAGAGATGAGTCAAAACTGATTGATTGTATTGACTTGACTGATTGATTACACTCTAACTGTTTGATATAAATACACGAGACGAGCTCTAATCTGAGCCGTTCATTACTAACAAACTGTATCCTACGGTATACACTTAATAATGTGAAGTACTTAATTTTTGAGAAATTATACGGATTAGACAACATGAAATATTGGGATTACAAAATAACTACATTATAATTTTTTTTTAAACAAATAGCCTTTAAGCTAAGTCGAGTGGTGAGGTGAATTATTTGATGCCAGACATATTCTTATTACTTAGTTATTTTTTAATTTTGAAATTTTAAAAAATCTTGTTTTATATTCACAATCCTTAACTGTTAAGATCTCTCTCTCTCTCTCACACACACACACACACAGACACACACACACAGAGATTTCTAAAATAATTTTTGGTCGGACAGAATGGTGGCAGAGAAAGTGAGGTCGAAATCTCGAGTCGAAGGTGGAAAGACGAGGTGTACATGATGATGGTGGTGTTGGGAATATTGCGGATTGGCCACTTGAAGATAATGAACAAATGATTACTAAATTCGATAATAAGATTACTTTATTAGCATTATATGATTAGTGGGTTGATTTTTAAACAATTAGAATCAATAACAACTATCTTCCATAGCCTCCGTATTAAATTGAGTCACGTGCTGGGCACCTGAGTTCGGGCAGTGAGCTAAAACGAGGTCGATGACTGATATACGCCTGGAAAGCTATATCTAAAGTCATATATGTGGAACACATAGGTGAAGACTGATCACACTACTACAAATACAGTTTTCCGGTGCGGTTGACTTTTGGGTGCGACTATTCGCACCTAAAAGTCGCACCAAAAAGACTTTCAGGTGCGAATAGTCGGACCAAAAAATCAATTAAGCGCTGGAAAATTTTCGTGAAATTTTTTGAATTTGGGTGCGACTAGACGCACCCAATAGTGTGGTACTACTATTGGGTGCGACTTAGTCGCACCCAATACTGTATCCAAAGTTATAGGTGCGACTAAGTCGCACCTAAATGTCCTAAAAATTTTCGCGGCCAAATCTTCCCCCTTTTTTTACAAAATGTCATTGGGTGCGACTTTGTCGCACCCGAAACCACTGACACAGGTTATTGGGTGCGACAAAGTCGCACCCAAATTTAAAAGTCTTTATATATAAAGCATGCTCGATGGGTTTTCATTCAAACACCCAAAAAAACCTCTGTGCCTCTATCTCTCTGTCTCCGAGTCTCTCCTTCTCTCCCACCCCGTCGCCGCCACCACCCCGTCGCCGCCGCCACTACCACTCTCTCTCAGCCTCCGAGCGCCACCACTACGCTCCTCCGACCGCCGCCACGACCCTCTCTCTCTCTCAGCCTCCGTCACGAGGACCGCCGCCACTGCCCTCTCTCTCTCCCACCTCGTCGCAGCCACCACTCCGACCGCCACCACTCCGACCGCACCACTACGCTCCTCCGACCACCGTCACTACGTACCATCTGTCTCTCTCAGCCTCCGTCACGAGGACCGCCGCCACTACCCTCTCTCTCTCTGGCCACCCCGTCACAGCCACTACTCCGACCGCCATCACTACCACAAGGTGAGGATTCTTGACCTAGAGTTGATTTTGGATTTTTGAGCTCCGAAATTCAAATTTGGTGTTTCGGATTTCAAAGATGATTTTTGTGAAATTGATTGGTTTTGGTTGCTCATTGAACTCGATTAGTGATGGTTATAGCTTGAATTTGTGGATTGAGTTTGGATTTCCTTGGTTTGTTAGTGATTTGGCCGAAATTTGATGAACTAGGGTTTGAAGTGTCGAATTTTGGGGCTTTTGATTTCTGCGTGTTGATTGATTCCGACGAGCCCCTCCGCTGCTGCCTCTCCGACCAGCTCCTCCGACTTGTCCCCGAGCCTCCGACCAGCCCCTCCGCTTCATTAGGTATTTTTCGTAATTTGATTAGTATTTTGATTACTAGTTTAGTTTGATTAGTAGTTTAGTTTATAATTAGTTAGTTAGTTTGTAATTGATTTGTAATGAATTAGTTAATTAGTTTGTAATTAATTTATGAAATGAAATTTGTTCTACTTAGTTTAGGTTAATTGAAATTGTAATTAGTTTAATAATATGTTTAAGTTGTTTAGTTTAAATTTGTTTAGGTTAATTGAAGTTGTTAAATTGAAATTGTAATTAGTTTAATAATATGTTTAGGTTGTTTAGTTTTGATTAGTTTAGGTTAATTGATAGAAATTGTCAAATTGAAATTGTAATTAGTTTAATAATATGTTTAAGTTGTTTAATTTTAATTTGTTTAGGTTAATTAAAATTGTCAAATTGAAATTGTAATTAATTTAATAATATGTTTAAGTTGTTTAGTTTTGATTAGTTTAGGTTAATTGAAATTGTCAAATTGAAATTGAAATTGTAATTAGTTTAATTAATAATATGTGTTGAATTGTTAATCATGAAATTAAAATTAGTTAAGTTATTGTATAAATGAGTTGAGAATATTGTATTTTTGTTGTAAACGAGCCACGGAGGTTCTGTTTAGGGTTTAGTTGATTATTATGATAGTTTTAGATGATTTGTATATGCTTTTAAATGAGTTTGCAGGTTTTTGGTTTGTTAGTATTATAGGGGAAACTCTGCCGAATTTTAGATTGAGTTTCTAGCATATTATTCTCAAATAACATAAAATTCATAATCTCATCTTCATTCATTGATCTTCGTCCCGTAGCAATAAGTAATCGACTTCATTCGTCTTCGTCACTTAGCAACAACTCTTAATAATTGTTCTTTTTTCATTTCGTTTAGCGAAATCAATGTCCAATCCAATTAGAGATTGGATCACCGAGAACAATCGGTTGTCCTTGCAGTATAAAATCGGAGTTAATGAATTTATCCGTGCTGCAAGAAGATTTCCGAACGATAATTACGAATATCGATGTCCATGCAAGCCTTGCAACAACGTGAGATGGCACGACATTGGAGTTGTAAGGCATCATCTGCTAAACAAAGGGTTTACCCCGGGCTACACAGAATGGTATCATCATGGCGAGATCGTGCGTTCCGTCGGTCATCTTGAAGAAGTCCCCATCGGAGAAACAACCCAGAGAGGAGTAGGAGGAATACATGCTGCTGTGGAGGATATAAGAGATCACGAGGATTTCGATGGTGTTATGGAGCCGGCTCCGAGCGATGTGCGTGCGGAGGAGCAAGTGGAAGACTTGTTCGCTGAGTTGGAAGCGGAATCGTACCCTGGATGCAAGGAGTTTTCTTCATTGTCATTCTTGGTTCAGTTGATGCACCTCAAAGTCACGAACCATTGGACGAACAAGTCGTTCACAGAACTGCTGCAGCTTTTGAGGAAGTCTCATCCAGTCGGTAATCGAATACCAGAGAAGCACTACGAGGCAAAAGCGAAGCTGAAGCGTTTTGGCATGGGATACGAGATGATCGACGCGTGCATTAATGACTGTGTCCTATTCCGAAAACATCTCGCGAACGTCGACATGTGTCCGATATGTAACGAGAGTAGATGGAAGCCAACTGGTAAGAAGATACCGCAGAAGATATTGCGATATTTTCCCTTGAAAGATCGATTGAAGCGACTGTACGCATCTCGTCACACGGCGCTTCATATGGAGTGGCACGAAAGAGATCGCGTCAGGGAAGCTGGCGTTCTACGACATCCTGCTGATGGTACCGCGTGGAAGAATTTGTTGTCAATGGTGCCCACAAGAAGAGTAGTAGTGTCTATTTGTGTACATTTGATGTAATATAGTCTTACGAAGACTCTTGCTTGTAATTGCCTATTCATTCATTAATAAAGTTGAAACGTTCATTCATTCTTTCTTTGTTTGAAGCTTTATGATAAAACCTTAGTCTTTTAGTCCATAAACAAACTTAACAACTTACGAAGAGACAAATGTAGATTTGCATGAACAAACTCTTCGTAGTTTGCTTAAAACGATATATTCGCAATCTTAAGGTCAAAGGACTATTGACCTCAGTATGATTGTTAGAAGAATTTATGATGTCTGGTTATGAGGCATTGAGAGTTGGGGACTCTATAGTTCTTCTAGGTATCTTCCGAAGGTACTGAATTGACCAGTGCACTTCTAGAGACAAAATAAGAACAAACCATTTAACCTCTTATGTCTCGAAGTCACTATGTATGAATTGCATCATGCTTACCTTAATCCTGAAATGAGACATGTCATTTCACACCTTAGTATTCTCACTTGAGAAAGTCAGAGTTCGGACTCACTATGTCATTCCGAACAGGGCCTATTGGTGAAGTACTAAGTTGTGAGTATGTCATGAGTAACTTTGTGAAGTTCTCATAGATATGGAATTCATGTACAAGATTGCTGAAATGCAATGTATGTCACCTCATGCTTTGTTCCTTGGAGTGTGAATAAATGAACTGGCCAGTGTCCAAATTGAGTCCTGACTCTTTTGGATGAAACAATGTGACTTGTTAGCTCCTCGTCAATACATTGTTTCTAACTTATTCACAAGCGACAAAGGAGTTGAGGAAATAACAGCTAGAAGGGTAAAATGGTAATTTAGTAAATCCCGACTAGCTGATGACATTCATGAAGGGTAAACATAGATAATATTCAGTGGATCCGCTCATCATAATTAGGTCGAATTCTTGAGTAGAAAATAAATTCATTTGAACCGAGAGATTTTCAGTGTCAGCTCTTTAGTGGAGTCAGTTGGCATTAAGCTAAACTTGGAAAAGGTTTGTGAACTTTTGAGTCCAAGTTTTTAGCTCAAGCTTTGTTCATTTGGGTCCATGAGGTCAGTATCACGAATCACATCGATAGGAATAGTTAAACTGGAAGCTAAGTCAAAACAAGAACGAAAATAGTCAAAAGGGTATTTTTGTCTTTTGAGACAAATGATGAAATGAATGTCAATAAATTTTTTTGACAAGTTCATTTGATGACTTAATTTCACTCGGCCATGACTTGATCATTGGGCCTTGTGAATTAATTTCATTTCATAAGAATTTTATTGAAAATTCTAAATGGGCTTTTTCTTATGTTGTCATGAACAAGTGAAGAAAATTCTAGAAGCCTTTTCTAGAAGCCATAGGCGCCCAACACTACCCAAAGAGAAAGGGAAATTATTTTGTGCATAAATATATTTAGATACTTGCCAAAAGAAAAAGAGGAAACAAATTTGCATAAGGATGCACAAGGTATTTCGGCCAAGAGAGTAATAGACAAGCCAAGGAACAAAAAAGGAAACAAATCCTAGCCTTCTAGAAGGCTGCCTTGGGCGCCCAAAAGGAATGAGAAATAAGGGTTATTTTGCTCATGAATATGTGATATTCTATAGAAGAGGAAACTACCTTATTGAAGGTAAGACCTCTCCTATAAATAGGAGCCTCATTCTTCTCATTTTATTCCTTCCACATAAGTTAGAGATTGAGAGCTTCTCTCTCTAGAACTTGTGGTTGCCGCCCCTCTTCTCTCTCTCTCTAGTTTATTTTCGATTTTTCTTGTTTTGGCACCTAGGTCCTCACTCGACCTAGTGTTTAGCTCTGCGACTTTGAGACTCGTTCTTAAGTCGTAGTGTTTAAAAGTGCCCACTCACTGATTCCTTCTTTTCGAGTGATTTAGTGATAGAAACTTTCGTGGTTGCTCGAGGTGCCGAGGAAAGAAAGAGAGACGTGCTGCGAGGGGAGACGAGCGTTGCAAACTTTCCACAAGCTTCTTCAAAGTTCAAGCTTCAAGAAAGGTTAGTAAACTTCTAGCTCATATTGGTTTTTAATTACATGTACTTGCACTTGTCTAGGTTAGTAAAAACTGTTTTACTTGTAAAAGAAAATTTTTAAAATTCCGCCGCTTATGGAAGCGTTAATTATTTTCTCAAACCCTAGATCGATTCCAACAAATGGTATCAGAGCTATGGTCAAAGATATGCATGTACATGTTTTTAAAATTATGAGCTTGAAAATCGTTTTCGAAAGTTTACTAATTTTGTGACAAGTTAGAATTGTAATTTTAGATTTTTTTTTTAATTTATTGCTCTTGTATTTAAATTAAAAATCATGTTGATTTTCTATGAGTTTGGGATGTTTTTAAAACACATTAGAATCAGTTCTAAAAGTTTTTAATTTTTTATATTGAAAAACGTGTTTTAAAGGTTTGAGAATTTTCGGTAAATTTTGTGACTAGTTACTTTGTCTTTCTAGTTTCTTTTATTTACCGTATTCGTTTTATGCTTGTTGTTATTTCTTTTATTCTATGTTATTACCCTGCTAATAAAACACAAATAAAAGCTTTAAACAACATCTTAAAACGTTCCGTTACACTCGATTCTTTTTCGCACCTAAAAAGGACCAAGCTTTAATTTATTTCTTTTTCTTCGAGCTGGAGTAAACCCGCATTAAAAGTGGCATAACTCTCTGCTCAGAAATCTAAATTTAATGATTCTTGAATCAAATTAAAGCTCTGTCTGTCCTCTGTCCAATGCCACCGGTTTCGGCTCAAAAGGACATCGGAGCCGCCAGATATGGCGATTTTACTCCAAGGTGCGCGGCTGTCTGAAACTCCAGTTTTTTAGAAATCCGGATTTTCAAACCCCACTACCATGAGTTATAGAACTCTAATGAGAAAATTTTCTTGAGCAAAAATGTTTTTCATATGATTATAAACATGATGTGTAAGATTAAAATGTTTTGATTTTTGAAAGTTTAATTGAAATTGAATTTTTACAAAACTAGTTTGAATTTTGAAAAACCGTTTTCACTTTCAAACTTGAAAATATTTTGTCATCCAAATCAAATAAATTTTCAAAATGTTTACAAAACTATATCTATATCACATATGTTCAAAATCTATATGCTCTTGAAAATTTGAGTGGGAGGTCTCCATGTAGACAAGCCGAAAAATAAAAAGATGTGTAATCTCAAACTTTCAAGTGTTCGAGTGAGTTGAAGTTCACACTTCCCTCACGCACTTTCCCGAAATAGAAAATAGGAAAAGATCGAGTATGTACCTTGTGCCTTTATGCACTAATACTGCTCTGAACATGTCGATCTAGGATTCTCTTCTAGTTGTCCGCTCTGTCGCTCTCTAACTAGGAAATCTGTTTCCGAACTTATAAGAGTCGATGAACCAACTCCAAAAACTAAGTGGGAGGGTTATATTCGTTGTTTGTAACCCACGATCCCCAACACTAATGAAAGATGCAATAACGTGGGACTAAGAGCCGCTCTTGCGACCCTCACTTAAATGGGAGTACTCCAAGGCGTTATTGCTTCGATCATTGCTCAATGAGCTACGTCCGAGAGTGAGACGATGATGGCAAGGCCTCCCCTTGGGGGGTTGTTTTTCAAAGTTGACCTTTTGGACTAAGTGGTTGGTTGCACACTTAGGCTCAATCCCTAGTAATCCTCCCTTGAGGCTCTGCGAAAGGATGTGAGTGATCAAACCAATTTACAAGGTGGCTAGTCAAAATAGATGTATTGACATCTTGGCTTAGCATTAATGATGTGTCATTTACTTATAAAAGGAGATTTTTTGCGGCCTTCTCTTGAGGGAGTAAATTATCG
Source organism: Urtica dioica subsp. dioica (assembly GCF_054948205.1). Classification (NCBI taxonomy): domain Eukaryota; kingdom Viridiplantae; phylum Streptophyta; class Magnoliopsida; order Rosales; family Urticaceae; genus Urtica; species Urtica dioica. The sequence continues at coordinate 18,254,027 of NC_142756.1, forward strand.
TTTGGTTTATAACACCTTTGGATTTTATAAAAGTCTTAATAAAACTTAAATCCTAAACCAAAGACTAATCATAAACTTGTTTCAACTTATATAGGCAATATGTCTCTCAAACATCTCTCAATCTTTCTTTCCTCGATCAAACTCGAAAACGATAACTACGTAGATTCGAAACATAACCTCGACATAATCCTTACCAAGCACAAATGGGTACTCACCACCCCGTGTCCTCCTCTGACGCATAATGATTCAACTCAAGAGGACAAAGACGCCTTGGCGGCCTGGCTCTGTTCCGATGAGATTGTGAGGTGCTATTTATTAGCATCAATGAACAATGTGTTGCAACAACAACATCGTGACATCGAGACTGCCGCCGACATGCTCACCAATCTCCATGAGATGTTTGGAGGGCAAAGGCGTCAAGCAAGGCAAAAAGCAGTCCGACAATTTATGAACTGTCGCATGAAGGCTAGGACTCCTGTTAGGGACCATATGATGCTGATCATTAGTTACCTAAATAAAATGGAAATCCTAGGATCTGAGATTGATGGGAAGAATGCCATAGATGTGATCTTAGAAACTCTCCCCGCATCTCTTGATACCTTCAAGATGAACTACTCCATTAACAAGCTAGAGTACACTGTTACCAAGGTTATGGAGGAACTTCACACTGCTGTAGGTTTCACTAAGAGAAAGAGGAATCAAGGAGAGGCACATGCTACTGAGCAAAAAGCCTCCGCCTCTGGAACTGTGAAGAGACCTTACAAGGCCAATAAAAAGAACTGTCCCGCCTATCTCAAAGCAAAGGAACATAGTATTGTACTAGTTACCGAAGCATGCTTAGTAGCTGATAATGTATCATCGTGGATTATTGACTCCGCTGCTACTAACCATATTTTTTGTTCCTTGAATGGTTTCAAGAAATCCAAAAGCTTAGAGGAAGGCGAGTTCTGTTTCAAATGGGGTGATGGGAGCCTGGTGTCTGCAAAGGCTGTGGGATCCGTGACGCTGTCTTTTGAAGACCGCACTTTAAACTTGAATAATGTTTATTTTGTTCCTACCTTTGGGAAGAACTTAATATCCGTTGCTCGTCTTCGTGAGCAAGATTATTGTTTAAAGTTCATTAAAAATGGAATTCGTATTTCGTTTCCTGATAATTCTTTTGTCACTGATGCATGTATGAAGAATGCTATTTTTTACATCTATCCCACTCAACCTTCTCTTTTAGACACTGAAATAGATAATGATCTTATTAGGGAGCCAAAGAGGATCAAACTTTCTGAATCCTCCGATCTAACAAAATCAACATACCTCTGGCACTTAAGACTTGGTCATATCAGTCTAGATAAGATTAAGAGACTTGTGAGGGATGGTCCACTCCAAGCCTCTGCAATAGGTTCACTACCTACTTGTGAATCCTGTATAGAAGGAAAAATGACTAAGCGACCTTTCTCCGATAAGGGTCGAAGAGCCACTGAGTTGCTGGAACTAGTACATTCTGATGTATGTGGTCCGCTCAACCAACAGGCACGTGGAGGATACGAATACTTCGTTACCTTCACCGATGATTACTCACGATATGGGTTTGTCTATTTGCTCAAACACAAATCCGAGACCTTTAACGTATTTAAGGTCTTTAGGGCTTTAGTGGAAAAGCAAACTGGCAAAGTGATCAAAACCCTTCGATCTGATCGAGGTGGTGAGTATATGTCTGGAGAGTTCGATGACTTTCTTAAAGAAGAAGGTATCGCTTCTCAGCTTACCGCACCTGGCACACCTCAACAAAACGGAGTGTCAGAGAGAAGAAACCGAACTCTTATGGAGATGGTTAGATCAATGATGAGTTACTCATCACTCCCTCCTTCCTTTTGGGGATATGCCCTCGAAACAGCCGCTTACATTCTGAACCAAGTTCCGTCTAAAACGGTTCCTCGTACTCCTTATGAACGATGGACTGGCCGTAAAGTGAATCTTGGCCGCATCCGAATTTGGGGTTGCCCTGCACACGTACTGAGGCAAAAGACTAGCAAGTTGGCTAGTAGGTCAGAATTGTGCCTGTTTGTAGGATATCCGAAGGAAACCAAAGGTTTTACTTTCTATAGTCCCGAGGACGATAAGACTTTCGTTAGCACGAATGCTCATTTCCTTAAGGAGGACTTTATGAAAGATGCAAAACCTAGAAGCAAAATTGTGCTTGAAGAAAAGTTGGGTGAGGAAGCTTCTACCTCATCTGTAAGAACTGTTCTTACCCCAACTGAAACACAACCTAACTCATCAGAATCTCGTCAAGTAGTACTTAGACGTAGTGGGAGGGCTACTCAAAAGCCTGACAGGTACATGTCTTAGGGAGACTCTCTTGTAGCCGTGTCCGACATGGATGACCCTGTTTCCTATAGCCAAGCGATGGCTTGTTCTGAATCAAACCTTTGGCTTGATGCCATGAAAGTTGAAATGCACTCGATGTATGTCAACAAAGTCTGGAAACTTGTAGACCTTCATGAAGGGATTAAACCCGTATGGTGTAAGTGGATATACAAGAAGAAAAAGGGTCCTGATGGGAACGTCGAGACGTTCAAAGCACGACTTGTGGCGAAGGGTTATACCCAACAAGAAGGGATTGACTATGAAGAAACCTTCTCTCCAGTCGCGATGCTTAAATCCATCCGCATACTCCTATCCATAGGTGCAGCTCTCGACTATGAGATCCGGCAAATGGATGTCAAGACAGCCTTTCTGAATGGCAATCTTGACGAGCGCATTTACATGGCTCAACCAGACGGTACTATATGTCGATGATATACTACTCATTGGTAATGACGTGGGTAAGTTATCTGAGGTTAAGGTCTGGCTAGCAAAGCAATTCGATATGAAGGATCTAGGAGAAGCCGCGTACATTCTGGGGATCCAAATATTTCGAGATAGGAAAAACCGGACCCTGTCGCTCTCTCAAGCATCTTATATTGATAAGGTGATGGATCGCTTCTCGATGGAAGACTGCAAGAGGGGTCAAACACCCTTTAGGCATGGAGTTTCACTCTCTAAGGACCAGTCTCCCAAGACTGCACAAGAGATTGAAGACATGAGGAAGATTCCTTACGCCTCTGCCGTAGGAAGCCTCATGTATGCTATGCTTTGCACTAGACCTGATATATGTTTCGCCGTTGGCGTACTTAGCCGTTTTCAATCCAACCCTGGACCCGAGCACTGGATTGCTGTTAAGCATGTTCTTAAGTATCTTCGAAGAACAAGGAACTTGATGCTTACATACTCAGGTACTGACCTGACTATGACGGGATATACCGACTCCGATTTTCAAGCGGATAAGGATTCCAGGAAATCCACTTCGGGATCTGTGTTCATCCTTAATGGTGGAGCTGTTGTGTGGAGAAGTATTAAGCAATCTTGCATTGCTGACTCCACAATGGAAGCACAATATGTGGCTGCTTGTGAAGCATCCAAAGAGGCTGTATGGCTTAGAAAATTCCTTAAGTATTTGGAAGTTGTTCCGAACGTCGACGAGCCCATGACCCTTTATTGTGATAATAGTGGGGCTGTCGCTAACTCAAAGGAATCTCGAAGCCATAAGCGCTCTACACATATTGAGAGGAAATACCATTTGATTCGAGAGATCGCGCAACGCGGAGACGTGGAGATGAAGTAGATCTCTGGCAGATCCATTCACCAAGGCCCTAGCGAACATGGTCTTCGACCAACTTCGAGAGGGATTAGGCATGTAGGACTACTCACATCTTCTTTGAGTCAAGTGGGAGTTTGTTGTCAATGGTGCCCACAAGAAGAGTAGTAGTGTCTATTTGTGTATATTTGATGTAATATAGTCTTACGAAGACTCTTGGTTGTAATTGCCTATTCATTCATTAATAAAGTTGAAACGTTCATTCATTCTTTCTTTGTTTGAAGCTTTATGATAAAACCTTAGTCTTTTAGTCCATAAACAAACTTAACAACTTACGAAGAGACAAATGTAGATTTGCATGAACAAACTCTTCGTAGTTTGCTTAAAACGATATATTCGCAATCTTAAGGTCAAAGGACTATTGACCTCAGTATGATTGTTAGAAGAATCTATGATGTCTGGTTATGAGGCATTGAGAGTTGGGGACTCTATAGTTCTTCTAGGTATCTTCCGAAGGTACTGAATTGACCAGTGCACTTCTAGAGACAAAATAAGAACAAACCATTTAACCTCTTATGTCTCGAAGTCACTATGTATGAATTGCATCATGCTTACCTTAATCCTGAAATGAGACATGCCATTTCACACCTTAGTATTCTCACTTGAGAAAGTCAGAGTTCGGACTCACTATGTCATTCCGAACAGGGCCTATTGGTGAAGTACTAAGTTGTGAGTATGTCATGAGTAACTTTGTGAAGTTCTCATAGATATGGAATTCATGTACAAGATTGCTGAAATGCAATGTATGTCACCTCATGCTTTGTTCCTTGGAGTGTGAATAAATGAACTGGCCAGTGTCCAAATTGAGTCCTGACTCTTTTGGATGAAACAATGTGACTTGTTAGCTCCTCGTCAATACATTGTTTCTAACTTATTCACAAGCGACAAAGGAGTTGAGGAAATAACAGCTAGAAGGGTAAAATGGTAATTTAGTAAATCCCGACTAGCTGATGACATTCATGAAGGGTAAACATAGATGATATTCAGTGGATCCGCTCATCATAATTAGGTCGAATTCTTGAGTAGAAAATAAATTCATTTGAACCGAGAGATTTTCAGTGTCAGCTCTTTAGTGGAGTCAGTTGGCATTAAGCTAAACTTGGAAAAGGTTTGTGAACTTTTGAGTCCAAGTTTTTAGCTCAAGCTTTGTTCATTTGGGTCCATGAGGTCAGTGTCACGAATCACATCGATAGGAATAGTTAAACTGGAAGCTAAGTCAAAACAAGAACGAAAATAGTCAAAAGGGTATTTTTGTCTTTTGAGACAAATGATGAAATGAATGTCAATAAATTTTTTTGACAAGTTCATTTGATGACTTAATTTCACTCGGCCATGACTTGATCATTGGGCCTTGTGAATTAATTTCATTTCATAAGAATTTTATTGAAAATTCTAAATGGGCTTTTTCTTATGTTGTCATGAACAAGTGAAGAAAATTCTAGAAGCCTTTTCTAGAAGCCATAGGCGCCCAACACTACCCAAAGAGAAAGGGAAATTATTTTGTGCATAAATATATTTAGATACTTGCCAAAAGAAAAAGAGGAAACAAATTTGCATAAGGATGCACAAGGTATTTCGGCCAAGAGAGTAATAGACAAGCCAAGGAACAAAAAAGGAAACAAATCCTAGCCTTCTAGAAGGCTGCCTTGGGCGCCCAAAAGGAATGAGAAATAAGGGTTATTTTGCTCATGAATATGTGATATTCTATAGAAGAGGAAACTACCTTATTGAAGGTAAGACCTCTCCTATAAATAGGAGCCTCATTCTTCTCATTTTATTCCTTCCACATAAGTTAGAGATTGAGAGCTTCTCTCTCTAGAACTTGTGGTTGCCGCCCCTCTTCTCTCTCTCTAGTTTATTTTCGATTTTTCTTGTTTTGGCACCTAGGTCCTCACTCGACCTAGTGTTTAGCTCTGCGACTTTGAGACTCGTTCTTAAGTCGTAGTGTTTAAAAGTGCCCACTCACTGATTCCTTCTTTTCGAGTGATTTAGTGATAGAAACTTTCGTGGTTGCTCGAGGTGCCGAGGAAAGAAAGAGAGACGTGCTGCGAGGGGAGACGAGCGTTGCAAACTTTCCACAAGCTTCTTCAAAGTTCAAGCTTCAAGAAAGGTTAGTAAACTTCTAGCTCATATTGGTTTTTAATTACATGTACTTGCACTTGTCTAGGTTAGTAAAAACTGTTTTACTTGTAAAAGAAAATTTTTAAAATTCCGCCGCTTACCGAAGCGTTAATTATTTTCTCAAACCCTAGATCGATTCCAACAGAATTTGGACGAAAGATACCCAGGTTTTGCTGCAGAGCCTCGGAACGTGCGGCTTGGGCTAGCTGCGGATGGATTCAACCCGTTTGGGGATATGAGCCTATCATACAGCATGTGGCCTGTAGTATTTACGGCGTACAACTTGCCGCCTTGGTTGTGCATGAAGAAAGAGTACCTGATGCTGACGCTTCTGATCCCGGGGCCCCATTCACCAGGAAAAGACATGGACGTTTTTTTGCAGCCTGTGGTTGAAGAGTTGAAAGAACTGTGGGAGAATGGAGTCCGCGTTCGTGATGGAGCCAGAGATGAAGTGTTTCGGTTGCGTGCCGCGTTACTTTGGACGATAAACGATTTTCCGGCTAGATCGTATTTATCGGGATGGAGCGGCCAGGGGTATCTCGCTTGCCCTACGTGCAACTTTGACACGCCGTCCCTAAAAGTCAGAAACAGGATCGTCTACTACGACCATCGTCGGTTCTTAAAAAGGCGTCACCGATTGAGGAAAAGCAACGATCACTACAAAGATAAGCACGAGAAACGAAATAAACCCGAGAAGTTGACTTCGCAAGACATACTCGCTCAGTTGGCTGGTGTTTCTTGCACGACTACTGGCAAACACGCTGCCTCTGTAGGCAAAAAACGAAAGCGAGCTGAGAGCGAACTGAATTGGACCAAGAAAAGCATCTTTTACGAGTTGCCGTACTGGTCTGAGTCGCAGTTGAAACACAACATGGACGTGATGCACGTAGAGAAGAACGTGTGTGAGAATCTTCTCGGGACGATGCTCAGCTTGGAAAAGAAGAACTATGACACCGAGAAGGCGAGGCTTGACTTGATGGACTTGGGCATCAAGACCGCTTTGCACTTGGAACCAAATGGGGGTGGGTATTACAAACCGCGAGCGTCGTACGTTTTGACCCTTGAGCAGAGACAGCGATTTACAGAGTACTTAAAATCTGTCAAATTTCCCGATGGTCTCGCTGGGAATTTTAAAAAAAATGTGACAACTGATGGGAAGCTCACAGGTTTGAAGTCGCATGATTGCCACGTGATCTTGCAAAGATTGTTGGCTGTTGGTATTCGTCCTTTTGTGCCACAACCAATACATGATACGATCACTGAGCTTTGCAACTTTTTCAAGTTGATAAGTTCGAGAACATTAAGAGATGAAGATCTTGAAAGAGCGCAAGAGTCTATCGTCGAGATCTTATGTAAGCTTGAGATGATATTTCCACCTGCTTTTTTCACGATCATGGTTCACGTGGCGATCCATCTACCAGAGGAAGCGTTGCACGGCGGCCCGGTGCATATGCGGTGGATGTACCCTTTTGAGAGATACCTTGGGACGTTAAAACATTTTGTCAAAAATAGAGCTAGACCAGAAGGCTCTATTGCTGAAGCTTATGTTGTAGAAGAAGCTCTAACGTTCATTGCAAGGTATATTGAAGATAAGAAAGTAGTTGAAGAAGTTCAAGTGCGAGAGCTCTCCGTTTTTCGATCCGAGATGTGTGTGCCTTATGGGATGATGAACGCGATAGTATTAGACGATGAGCAAAGAGAAAAAGCGGAGTGGTACATCTATACCAACTGTCCTGAAGTGGATCCGTATTTGGTGTAAGTAATCGATCCACTTGCTTCTCTAACTTATTTCATTGTTGTATTTTCTTTAAGCAATGTTTTAAACATGCAACAGCGAGCATTTGGATTTCCTGAACGAATCTGGAGTTCGCGATATTGAAGCGGAGCATAGAAAGGGATTCAAAGATTGGTTTGCGAACAAGGTAATAACACAATAACCAGGTTTTTTATAAACACACAAGTGCTAACCAATACTTTGTTTCGTAATAACCAGATTTTTGAAATGAAAGCTAGTGGCTCTGACGTGTCTGACGAGATCTACTCGCTTTCTATCGGTTCCCTTCAAGTCGCTTATCAATATCCATGCTGCTTTGTTAACGGCGTGAAGTTCATTACTCATCGTCGCGATAATCAACGAGTCACTCAAAATAGCGGTGTATGTGTGCCTATGGATGATTTCACTTACTACGGTCGTATGGAAGACGTCATAGTGCTGAATTATAGGTACGACTGTCGTGTTGTATTATTCAAATGTATATGGTACGGTGACAAGCACGATTCTCGGCGACTAGTTCACAACGATAAGACTACTGGAGAAACGAGTGCTTTTACCGCGAAACAATGGTTTACAGAGGAGCCGTACATACTCGCAATTCAAGCGAAACAAGTCTTTTACATCAAAGATCTTGTTTTAGGTGGTAACTGGGAAATCGTTCAGGAATGCAATCATCGAGGGATTTGGGACGTTCCTGAAGTCGACCCCACCACCTCAGCCTCGATTCCGTTGACAATAGAATTGTCAAACATCGATCGTCTGAATCATCGACATGAAATCGAAGATGCTGAGCTAGTAAATATCGTTGACGATGGTGAGGAAGACGATGATGATCATGAGGAATGCATCGTTTTTGAGGGAGAAGATGTTGATGTTGATGTTGATGTTGATATAGGTAGTGATGACGATGAATGAGAACTATCTATGTAACCACGGTTTTCCTCCGCCATATGTGAGGTTTTATAATAAAATATATCCGTGGTGTCACCCACGTTTTTGTATGATGTTGTTTCCTTTTGTTTTGTGATGTATGTTCACAAATGTTGTTTTATTTTATACGATGTCAATTTACAAATGTTGTTTTCATTTTATAGGATGTCGACCGCTTCAGGTTCTGGTGGAGATTCGCCACAGAGACCGGATTCTCAAGGTCCGCCACAGGAACCTGATTCCCAAGGTCCTAAGAAATCAAGGGGACCAATAACCGGCTCGACGTCCGCGCGACCAACACAGGGTGTACCGGGTGCGAAGGTGGTCAAGTGGGACCCAACAAACCAAACATTCTATCAAGAGATAAGGAAAGAAAATAAAAAGGTTGGACTATTTAACAACCGCCTCGGTGCTTTGGTGAAAGCACATATCCCGCCTACGACTCGTGACTGGAGTGAAGTGACGCCCCAGATGTTGGCTGCTATTTTGAGCGCACTTTATTCCGAGTTCAGATTTGTGTACACGGATCTTGACACCGGCGAGGATCTGCCTGCGGATTGCTATCAGAATACGATTGATCAGGCTATCATTCGGAATGCCAAGATCAGGCGACGCAACCAGAAGTCCAAGCTATCAGAGAAGTTCAGGTTGGAGTTTTGTGGGAGCTAGGAAAACGCTAAGGCGGAAACACCACCGGGATATAAGAAAGAGGATTGGGAGGCGGTGGTAGACGAGTTCGCGACTGACGATTGGAAGGTACGTAATGTATGATTGTAATAAATTATAATATCTTTATTAGATTGGATAATGACAAAATTAATTATTTGCAGAAAAAGTCTAATCGCAACAAGGAGAATTCGAAGAAGAAGAAGACGAGGTCGACTCAGGGATCTCTTTCTTTCTTGGCTCATCGTCATTTGAACGTAAGTTATTCTAATTTTGAAGTACTTAATTTGAAATAAATTCAGTACTTATATTTTCATAACAATTACAGAGTAAGGATGATGGGACTTTGGGCTCCGCGTTAACGACGTGGGAGCAAAAACACCATAATAGAAAAGGTGAATGGACGACAGATTGGGCGAGACGAGCACATGTAAGTCATATGTGATAATTAAGTGTACGTTACTTACATAATAATTAATTTTTAATAATTTTTTTATGTGTAAAGGCGCGGATAGTTACTCTACTGGCGGATCTTCAGCGACAAGCAGAAGAGCAAGGCGTAGTCTTTGACCAGGACGCCGCAGAGGAGCACGCGATGCACGAAATTCTCGGGAACCGTCAAGATTGGTACGTTGGAATAGGTCCAACGGTCCCGAGAACATCTTGGGCTATTGCTCAGGCTCAGGACGAAAGCTCGTCGTTAGGCTCAGGCTCGTCGCGGCGTTGTGTTCCAGATCTAGTGGTTGGCGAGCTCCAAGCTCAGGTGGCGGCACAACAACTCGCTATGGCGACACAACAACAGCAGATGGAGGAGATGCAGCGACAAATGTTCGCGTTCACGCAGCAGTTTTCGCCCTTACCTCAGATGTCGTCCGGCACGATGCCACAGATGCCTCAGATGTCGCCCGACATGATGCCACAGATGCCTCAGACGACGCCGTCGCCTTAGATGCACCCTATGCATCAGACAACGCCGCCATCAGTTTCAATGGCAGATGCTCAGACGACGCCGCCAGGTTCAGCAAATTACCAGCGAGAGCGTACGAGCGGCAGTGAGCGTACGAGCGGAAGTGGACGAGGAGGTAGCAGCAGTTCTGGAGGAAGATTTGGCGGAAGAGGGAGTAAAATGTTCAAGGATTGGTTTACAAACCGAGGAAAAGGAAAGGGAAAAGAATGAACATTTATTTTAATTATTTGTCGTACATTATAATAATTATTGTAATCGAACAACAAATGGTTAGTTTTTATTATGATTATAAATATTAATTAATGAATTTTCTAATTAATAAACTATTTAGTTATTTGATTACAATTATAGAATTCATAAAAATAATAAATAAAAAAAATCTTAAAAACAACTATCGGGTGCGATTAGTCGCACCCAAAAACTTGGCGCGAGGGCCATTAGGTGCGACTAGTCGCACCCAATGACTTGGCGCGAAGGCCATTCGCACCCAATGGCCTTCGCGCCAAGTCATTGGGTGCGACTGGTCGCACCTAATGGTCTTCGCGCGGACTTTTTCGAACATCTTTTCTGACTTATGGGTGCGAATATAGGTGCGAATATCCGCACCTAAAAGTCGCACCTAAAAGTCATGACCATCGGGTGCGACTAGTCGCACCCATAACCTTTAGGTGCGAACTTTCGGGTGCGACTTTGTCGCACCTAAAGTCGCACCTAAAGGTATCAATGGGTGCGACTTTTGACCTTTAGGTGCGAAAAAAGTCGCACCCAATGCTGTTTTTTGTACTAGTGTCACTATGTGGGAGCATTCTACACTTGTGGTAAGTGTACGACTTGGACAGGTCTTGGTTGTAGATGTGTCGTTTAAGGACCGTTGCGACACACTAACCGAGGCCGCTATGATGGTCACAGTGAGACCTGATCTGAATCCGGAAGTGATCATGGACACTAGGTCATGTTACTGAGTTCTTTGACTCATTCTCTAAAAGGCTATCCATGCTAATCTCAGCTTATGTCTTAGGAGTCTCTCATATCATGATTCGAGTGGGAAGTGATTTACAGATACGGAATCCAGCCTTCCTGAAAGAAGGTTAATGTTCACTCACCTAAGGGTTGATTCCAGAAACGATAGATTGCTAGCACTTTCGAAGTAAGTAACGTTCGAAAGAATCTTTCGCTGGGGAAACAACAATGCTTCGGGCTGATATGTATCAAGAGAAGTATAACGAAAAAATTGACTTCTCTTGACACGGGTTAAACCTGGAGGATCTTGATCACGAACTGACTATACCAGTGGACACTCGTCACGATGACTAAATATTATTCTAGTATTAAAGGAGAGTTCATTCTTGGCTTACAAAGTGGAGTATTTGACCAAGATTAGACGAATCGATGGAAAAAGGGAAATGACTATTTCGTCTTTTACATCGGATTTGTTAAGCTTCTATTACTAGGTCCATAGTCTCGGATTCGGCTTTGATAAAGGCAGATAAGAACTTTCGTATAATAATGTTTATCATTATTAATCTCACTTGCAGTAATTGTGATTGACAGCATTAATTCTGGAAAAAGGGTATTCGCAGAATAAAATAAATAAGTATGGTAGAATTGTTTATTTATTGTTGGATCAAGTAAATAATCAATTATTAGTTATTTGTTTGTTGTGGACCAAGTAAATAAATAATTAATTGGGTTTTAAGCAATTGGGCCTTGCACAAAATATGAAAATCGGATTTGAGAATTTTGGCATGGGAGTAGCGCAAATTTGCCTTGGCCGTGTGCCTAAAATCCGACTTTTATGATATTGGTATTTACCAATATTTTCTCTTTAGTTGTTTAAATAAAGGAGAGAGAATAATATAAGATATTGTCTTTTATTCTCTCCTTATTTAAAGGAAAGTATTTAGGAGAATATATGAGAATATATTTAAAGGGAAATAATATATTCGCCTTTATTATCTCACTAAATAAAATATTCTCTATTTAAATAGAGAATAATAACCCATAGATATTGATATGATGGATGAGAGAAAAAGTAGGATTCAGTTGTTGAGATCCAAGGGCCTAGATTAAATCCTCTAGTGTGAACACAATAAAATGAAATAATATATTCTGGAAGGTTCCATGAATATCTCTTTTTACTACTATAAATAGGGGTTCATGAGAAGGCAAAAAGAAGAAGGATTTTGACCTAATAATTTCGTGGCTGTCCCTCTTGGCCGTGCAAAATTTTCTGCCTCTCCCCCTCGGAAATTCGTTTCCATTCTTAGTAAAATAAGAGCGAGATTTAAAACACCACGTTTCTCATCTAGTGAGATAAAGACTGTGCCCACTCATCTTTCTTATTCATCTCGGAGATTACATTTCGGAAGACTAAGGTGACATCCTCGAGTCCTTCATCAAGACGACGGAAGGAGTACGCGATTGATTTATGAGCGTTCTGTAGCTGAATCGAAAATCAATGTAAGTGTTCGTTTTTCTTCAAATCGGTTTCTTGATAAATATGCTCTCGTGAATTAAATTAATTAAGCATAACTAGATCTTGTTAATTATAACCATAATTTAATTAGCTTATGATCAGTGTAATTAATTATTTTTCCGCATTAATATGGTTATATGGGAGAATCATCTCCAACGAGTGGTATCAAAGCGATTGTTTGTGTATGATACGCGCTTGATTCCCCAACAAGTGGTATCAGAGCTAGATGTTATGATTAATTAATCGGTTCGTTCTTGTAATTAATTTAAATATGGTTTGAATGAAATTATATATGGATGTGAATTTCATGCAATTCAATATATGATATGTGGATTGTGATTCGTGGTTTGATCGTAGAATATTAGATTCTCACTTTTCTAGATTTTTTGTAAACCCGAAATTCAAATGGTATAAGATTTATGTAATTATTATAATTATTGTTGTAATCCGATGGTGCGACGTTCTTGATCACGACGATCGGCGTGAGACGAGACGGACACACAACGAAGAAGCATGACGGATGAAAAAAAGCCTCAATGACTACGCCACAAGAAAACTTGTCACAAAATTTTGTGACAAGTCTCGACCGTCCTCTTCATGCCGGGCCGCGCCCTCGTGGCGGCGGCGGTCCGGTGCAGCCTCAAGTCTAATCTTGACCTAGGTCAAGATTAGAGGATTCGTCCAGGCCTCAGCCCGGAAACCCTAGTGGGCCCACGGGCCCACTAATTAATTGTATGGGCTGAGCCCTAATGATTTATATTTAAAACATTACAAAATAAATGATTATGATATTGATTTATTTTAAATGGGACATTGGAAATTGATATTGATTTATTTTTCTAAAGGACATAAGAATGGGCCCAATTGAATCCATGGGCCAATATGATTGGGCTAATCTTGATTTACTTTATAGAATCAAATAGGAAATGATCAATTCGAGTCAAACCATTCTTGCATGCTCTTGCTTGTTTATTTAATTACTATGCCATGCTTGTATCCTATAACTTAGATCATGTATCGTATGTTAATGGTTGTCATGGGCTTTCATTCATTAAAATTGTCTAATTGGATTAGGATAGTTAATTAATGAATGAGTTGAACGGATCAGAGAGCTTTGTCACCAAGCCGATAAAAGGCTAAGCTGAGAGGTTCTTAAGAAGACCTAGAGTCTCACCTCCTCTACTGGGAGCTTTTCCGTGATGGAATACTATTAGCATAATCAAGACTAGATGTCACGAATTCCTAATCACTAAGCTATATCGAAACATAAGGGTAGCTTAGAAACACTTGAGTTTTTAATATGACTTAGTTAACTCGAGTGGATCATCTAGATTAAAGGTAATGCTAGAAAAATTAAAATACTGAAAGTATATTGAGTCGTAAGGTCTCCAACATTGACACAACACCGTGAGGATGAAAGATCCTCTCGTGACCGGCAATTTTCTAAACATGGTGGTCAGTTCCATTCGGAAGGGCTTTTCTGATTCCAATACCAAGGTTGTGTCTCTGACGATAGGTGGGAGGGTTGATCTCTACGTGTACTAGTTACGCTAGTGCGTATGAGCTAGATTTCTTTCACTGAAATGTTGAGTTGACTCATGCATGAACCAACCGGTGGTTGCTCATGTCGCCAAAGATTCCTATAAAATTGGTAATTAGTGAGCATAGTTATGAAGGTACATGTACTATGACTGCTCACTAATCTGAGATGGTTCTCATTTTCACTAGGTGCACTCCGTTACGTCACCAGAGTGAAACGGACTGTGGCTATTAGTCGAATTACCTTGGAATATTAAAACTGGCTTCTTTTGATTAGTATTTTATCCCGTACATATTTGCATTATAGTTTTTATTTCCTAAATTATATTGATGGTTGTTTCTTTTCATATTGCTAATAAATGTACTTTTATGTTTTTAGTAATCATGTCGAACCCTATTATGGCCCTGTTGTCGAAAGACGTCTTGATTGGAGATAACTTCCCTAAGTGGAAGTCGAATCTCAACATTGTGCTTGTGAGTGAAAGCATTCGCTTTATCCTTACTAAAGACAGACCTCCTCTTCCTGCTCATGGTGCCTCTAAGAAGGGAGGACTATGACAAGTGGATTACTGCCAATAACAAGGCGGTGGCCTACATGCTCGCAAGCATATCTGATGTGTTGCGAACTAAGATGGAAGGGATGGAGACCGCTGTGGAGATCCTTGACTCGTTGCAACAAATGTTTGGGATGCAAAGCGAGCAAGCCCGCATTGAGCTCACCCGTAAGTGCACTAGCACTAGGATGACTGCGGGAACTCCGGTGAGGGATCATGTCATGAAGATGACTAACTACTTCACCGAAGCTGAACTCCATGGGGCACAGATGGATGTGGTTACTCAGGTGGGAATAATCCTGAATTCCCTTTCGAGTGACTTCATACAGTTTACGTCCAACTACATCATGAACAAGTTGACGTATGGACTGTCTCAGCTGTTGAATGAACTACAGACTTTCGAGTCTATCACTCGACATGGGAAAAACAAAGGGTCAGCTCTCTATGCTGACAAGAGTTCTTCGCCTAAAACCAAGAAGAAGTTGACTTCTGGTGCTGAGTCATCTAGGGCACGTCCGAGTACTTCAAAGGGGAAAGGTCCCGCTAAGAAGGAAAGGAAGAACTTCAAGAGAAGTGGAAAAGGAAAAGAAAAGAAGCGAGAAAGTATTGGTAAATGCAACCACTGCAACACTGAAGGCCATTGGAAGAGGCATTGTCCTTTGTACTTGGCTGAGCTTGAGAAAAACAAGAAGAATGCTGGTATTGTACCTTAAAATTCATGATTAAAGATATCCTAAAAATGTTTTGAGGATAATTATTCATGAGCATACTTCTTTGCTTGTTGCAGAGCAGATCTGATGGAGCACACATGTGTAGACGAGCTTGCTGAGCAATGTCGGATTCAAGCCCGAATTGTAGAGAAGCTCATGCTCCGTTTGAAGATCTAATTTCCCGCTAGTTTTATTACTTTCATTTTTGGATTTATTTTTGAACATGGGATGTGTCATTTAATAATCCGAGGTTTTCTGGATTGTAGCCTTTATGGCTATTCCAGAAAGGATGAATCTTTCTTTCTTTATGTTTTATTACATTATTTATGAACACATGGTTGTGTCTTTAAATATTTCCTTCTATTGAATGCCTTGATTGCTTTTATGATATTTGAATATGCATGAATGCTTATGTCCTTATGAAAAAGATATAGAATATGAAGGTCACTTTTTTTTTCCGTTCGTATGCTACATAGAAGCGCAATAAATAAATATAAATATTTTCTAGGTTATTATCTCTGTTAGAATTTAATTAGCTTTTATTGCTTCATTAAATTCTTATGTTGAATATGTTTCAGAACTATTTAGAGCTTTGAAAGCGTCTAAATAATTATTACCATTATTCGACAATGACTTGTGCAAATAATAAGTAATAAAGGAGACACAACTAAAAGTTAGTGTTGATGATGAATTAAATTAGTGGGAGCTTCCTTAATTGGAACCTAGTCACTAATATTCGTATTGATTGAGTGAGAGCATCCTTAAATGGAACCTAGCCACTAAATAACCAATATTATTGAGTGGGGGCATCCTTAATTGGATTCTAGTCACTATTGTTCAATAAAAGAGTTGGAACTTTCTTTAATGAAATCTAGCCACTTGTTGTTCAATAAATAGCAACATCTTACATAGGATTAAACCCATCATTGAAGATGGCATCCTTAACCGGAATGTATATGCTATTATTCAATAATTAAAGTGGAAGAGTAATCAATGATTACCTTGCCACATAAATCAATGAATTGAAAGGAAGGATAATTTTGAATTATCTTGTCGTTAAAATCAATAACCTAGTGGGAGCATCCTAGAATGGATCCTTGTCACTCTCATCAACAATAAACTTTCCTTGAATGGAAAGACATGATCTTGAGATATCACTCTCGATCAAACTAACTTGTCTGAAAGTTATTAGCCCATATTTAATAGATCTACCTGTTAAGCTATTAGCTTAAACAAATAGAGAGATCTATAAAAGGATTAATGAAATGGTTTAAGCTTTAATAAGCTATAAGGTAAGGGATTGAGCCCTTAAGGAGAGACACTATCATCAATGATACTCTACTTTCTGATACCACGAACCACTTCATTTGGGATCTTCAAAATTGAAGATGAACTGTCCTTTGAGGATGAAGTTCCAATAACATAAAGACATGGATCGAAGTAGTTATACTACTAAAACTTTTGAAATATGAAAGGTAGATCCTAAGTACTTAACAAACTAATATCATGATTGTACATGGATGTTTGTTATAATCAATATTTTGAGAATGATCGATAAGTGTAGCTCCTAAGCAAGTGTCATGAATAAAGTCATTACTATTATAGTTGTAGACCTCATTATGACACAAGTAAATTGACTGAGCTAACTGTTTCTAAAATTAAATTTAGAAACGACATGCTCGTTCCATAATGTCTCAAACACACTTATTAACATAAGGTATGAGCTCAATGTTGAGGCTATTGACATTGTCTTTAAAAGGACTAATAATTAGACCTTAGACAATGTCATATTTCCGAGAATAACTACATGTGTTGTATAACACTGTAATTTATGGAAATAGTGAGATACTTAGTTATTTAAATATAGTAGATCCTTAAAGTCATGTGTATATATTGAATATAAACACGACAAACAAGGATGAACTATAAATAATCAAGTAATGGAAATAGGGCAATAAGTTCCTATTTAAACACGTTCAATAAATCACACTATAGTAAGTGGTGATGAGATCAAACCATGCAATGGGGGAACCTATTTTGGCACCAAAGGGATGTACATCTTGATAGAGAGACTTGTTATCTTTAGATATAAAGTCTGGTGTATAATCTAAAGGTATGCGAAGTGTTAATTTGTTCAAAAGTAAATTTATTTACTATGAACAATTTGACTTAACCTTAAATGGTAAGTCAAAGATCACTTGCAAAAATGCATGAACTAGAAAAATATGAAAATGGGACATATGTCAGATCGACATAAATGATATAGTATAGATAAAAGTGGGAATCTCAATCCTAGGTCAAAGTGTAAACCGTCTATAATGATGGCAAAGAATTAAATTGGCTGAAGGAAACTTATCTTCTCTGGTCAAAGTGGGAGATTGTTGGGAATATTGCTCACTTGAAGATAATGAACAATTGATTACTAAATTCGATAATAAAATTACTTTATTAGCATTATATGATTAGTGGGTTGATTTCTAAACAATTAGAATCAATAACAACTATCTTCCATAGCCTTCGTATTAAACTGAGTCACGTGCTGGGCACCTGAGTTCGGGCGGTGAGCTAAAATGAGGTCGATGACTGATATATGCCTGGAAAGCTATATGTAAATCATATATGTGGAACACATAGGTGAAGACTGATCACTATGTGGGAGCATTCTACACTTGTGGTAAGTGTACGACTTGGACACGTCTTGGTTGTAGATGTGTCGTTTAAGGACCGTCACGACACACTAACCGAGGCCGCTATGATGGTCACAGTGAGAATTGATCTGAATCCTGAAGTGATCATGGACACTGGGTCATGTTACTGAACTCTTTGACTCATTCGCTAAAAGGCTATCCATGCTAATCACATCTTATGTCTTGGGAGTCTCTCATAGCATGATTCAAGTGGGAAGTGATTTACAGATACAAAATCCAGCCTTCCTGAAAGAAGGTTATTGTTCACTCACCTAAGGGTTGATTCCAGAACCGATAGATTGCTAGCACTTTCGAAGTAAGTAACGTTTGAAAGAATCTTTCGCTGGGGAAACATCAATGCTTAGGGCTGATATGTATCAAGAGAAGTATAACGGAAAAATTGACTTCTCTTGACACGGGTTGAACCTGGAGGATCTTGATCACGAACTAACTATATCAGTAGACACTCGTCACGATGAGTAAATATAATTCTAGTATTAAAGGAGAGTTCATTCTTGGCTTACAAAGTGGAGTATTTGACCAAGATTAGACGAATCGATGGAAAAATGGAAAGTACCATTTCGTCTTTTTCATCGGATTTGTTAAGCTTCTATTACTAGGTCCATAGTCCCCGATTCGGCTCTGATAAAGGCGGATAAGAACTTTCGTATAATAATGTTTATTATTATTAATCTCACTTGCTGTAATTGTGATTGACATCATTAATTCTGGAAAATGGGTATTCGCAGAATAAAATAAATATGTATGGTAGAATTGTTTATTTATTGTTGGATAAAGTAAATATTCAATTATTAATTATTTGTTTGTTGTTGGACCAAGTAAATAAATAATTAATTGGGTTTTAAGCAATTGGGCCTTGCACAAAATATGAAAATCGGATTTGGGAATTTTGGCATGGGAGTTGCGCAAATTTGCCTTGGCCGTGTGCCTAAAATCCGACTTTTATGATATTGGTATTTACCAATATTTTATATTTAGTTGTTTAAATAAAGGAGAGAGAATAATATAAGATATTGTCTTTTATTCTCTCCTTATTTAAAGGAAAGTATTTAGGAGAATATATTTAAAGGGAAATAATATATTGTCTTTTATTCTCTCCACATTTCTCATCTAGTGAGATAAAGACTGTGCCCACTCATCTTTCTTATTCGTCTCAGAGATTACGTTTCGGAAGACTAAGGTGTCATCCTCGAGTCCTTCATCAAGACGAGCAAGGAGTACGCGATTGGTTTAGGAGCGTTCTGTAGCTGAATCGAAAACAATGTAAGTATTCGTTTTTCTTCAAATCGGTTGCTTGATAAATATGCTCTCGTGAATTAAATTAATTAAACCTAACTAGATCTTGTTAATTATAACCATAATTTAATTAGCTTATGATCAGCGTAATTAATTCTTTTTCCGCATTAATATGGTTATATGGGAGAATCATCTCCAACGAGTGGTATCAAAGCGATTGTTCGTGTATGATACGCGCTTGATTCCCCAACAGGTGGCTCCGTCATTCACGACGCACTCGCTGTTGATGAACCGATGGATTTTTTTGTCCTGGAGGCCAGATTCGTGAGGAGAGACGAGTCGGAGTGCGACTACGCGGTGGAGACTGAGACACCTGGACGTCCCGGATCTCAGAGTTTGCTAGACATGGATAATACCTGTTGGTTTTACTCGTTGATGGTGTTCCCACCATAGGCTCTGGGCTCGGATCCCTTATCCTTAGTTGCAAGATTCCTTAGGTTTTTCATATTTTTCATACTACATTTGTGTTTATCACTGGTCCAGATGTATTAATTAACATTAATTAGCGTAAATTGGCTCTGGATTTGTATGATACTTCAGTAAATTTTTGTTAATTATCGTTAATACAATTGGTTTCTATAGTAGTTTTCGAGTTTATTTTTAATAGAATCGTGGATAGTTCATCACGATTAATTATCGTTAGTAGTTAGTTGTTTTCCTTCGATTTTTGGGGATTTTTTTTCTTTTCAATTGTTATACATCATCTCTTGTATGTATTCTTAATTATCAGTAATAAATTTACGCGTGTTCTAGTTTTTGGTGCAATAACATTTTCCAATTTTCATGTATTAGGGAAGCGATTAGTAATTTGTGGGATTACAATTACTTTCATTTTTTACTTTATGAAAATAAACAATTACTATTAATTAAACTCTCGCCTCTCGCAAGAGATCACTCCACAATCATAAGATCTCGTCCGTAAGACTAACTAAGCCGGTTCAACGCCCAATTTTTATCATTTTAAAAAAAGCATTTTGCACTAGTTGCGTTAATTTGTTAAAATAATATGTTTTGAAAATAAGGAAATGTTTCTCATTATATTACATGAATTTATTTACTAGTGGCCCCTTACCCTTTTTAGTATGTTACCATATTAATTTTGGAAATATTTTCCCATCCAAACAAAAAATTGTTCATAATTGTAACAAAATATACGTATTTGATCAAAGTTATTTGTAAAGGTTATTGAATTTTCTGTGACATATGTGTTTAGTTTAGAAAAATATTATAAGTTGTTAGACACTTGTGCAACTACTTGATCAAGACTTCGGGTCCTTATTATATTTTTAGTAACGAGATTTTTGAGAGATTAAACCAAATTTGATTTCCTGATCGATTTGACTCGCGGATGATTCTATCGTTGACCTAAACAAAACTAGCGCAAGGTTTCAGTTTAGGTTAGCAATTGTTTTAGTCATGCACGTTGACTTATTCTTGAATTCGTCTCTTTACTCTGGAGATCTACGTCGATGAGTTCAAGGAATTAATTTCAACCGATTTTTATTTATTTATTTGGTTGTTCAGCAATGCGTGCTTGCATGTTTGTGTATTTCACTAAGATGATCTTCAAGAGAGGATTTCACTGAAAAGAGAGGGATCATTGATCCAAGTTGAACTTAGATGACAGTTCATTGGAGAATTGGAGGAGACGGTAGTTTGAGAGGGAGTTTGCGAACCTGAGTCATTTTACCTAGGATTATATTAGTAAATTGCTTTTCACTACTGGACTTACACCACCCTCTAGATTAGGTTCTATCTCACTGAACTTGGTCACTAATTCTCTGCGTTCTTTACTGTTTTTTTTACTTGTTTGATTGTATGTATTATTTGTCTCCTATAGTAGTTAGTTGTTCAATTAGTTGTTTTATAAATGAGTTGAATAACAATCTCAGCAAATGTTAAATAAATTCAAATGCGTATTTGAATAATATCAGTAATTATTTCATTCAATGTCTTATTGAAAACTCTTTAGGAAATTTCCTTATTGAAAACAAAAGATTTAGGTAAAGAGCCAATAAAAAAATTTCTTTTATTATTATTTATAAAATAAAAAGCTTGAGTATGTACATACATATTTCATGGCCAAAATGCGAGTACCCAAAAAATTTAGTTATCACCAATCTCAAAAGCTAATAATATTTTTTAAATTAAAATTCTTATTAAAAGATTGAAGTTTTCGAGATTCATGTTTTTTTTAAAGTTTAGCTAGGGCTCTAGTGAGTTGTTCCAAAAATGATCATTCATGATTAACCCTTATCATGCCTTCTCAAGTGTCAAAGACGAGCATTTCTGAAGTCCATCTAACCTTTTATAACATATTGAGGAGGCCAAAAAAAAAAAAAAGATGGCGTTGGCCGTCTTATGTTTGTTCTGACACACTATATTGTATCTTTTTCATTTTTATATATAAAATAGCTCGAGTCTCTGTATTAGATAACGTGTATATAATACCAACAAATACAAATATCAAATATCGTCGACCTAGGGATATAATACCTGGTGACAATTTGGATTCAAAATTAGAATCTAAATATGACATATCTTGTGTAATAACCGTCAGCGAAGATGATAACAGTACACCCTTAACTTCGGGCAACTCTAAGACTATTTCATACTACTCTCGAATGTTGACCGGTGAATCCAAATAGCTAGGGATCATGGACCATGAAAAAGGATGTTCAAACATGTATACCAAATAAATCAAACTTAAAAAATCATAATGGTGCCTTGAAAGATAGCTACCTGGATTTAAGAACAAAAAGACCACAATACAAATGTGGGAATACAAAATAAAATGTCAATGCAACAACATATAGAAAAACAATATTATACGAAACAAAAACATATTCCTAATTTTACAAAAGGGCATACCATACATGAAAATAACATTAACCCCGCATATAGGGACACTCGGACTTCGAAAAGTGCATGCCCACTCAAGGGCGGAGCTATTTTGGGCTCAAGGATCAAATGCCCCCTTCAACTTTTGAAAATTGTAATTTTTAACTTAAATTTTTTATAATTATAACCTAAAACTTTATAAGAATTTTATAAAGAGAAATGATTAATTTTAGCAACGGCATCGGCGGAACAGCGAAGATCTTCCATTCTCAGCGAGCACGGCCCAGGTTTTTTTAAGTTGTCACACAAAACTAAAGCATGTCACTCTTCTTACTGGTATCATATGATTTCATATATATATATATATATATATATATATATTTATTTATTTCATATGATTAGCTTGTTTTTGCACAATTGAATAGTTCATTAATAACAATGCCCACATTTATTATTTTATTACCTACGCGGCTACGCCTCTTAAATCCAATCTTAAATAATTAGACCACGCCGCACACGAACATGTATATACACACACACACATATATATATATATATATATATATATATATATATATTTACATATTTACATATGCACATTAGTACGTGTTAACTTGCAAGGCGGGACTTGTAGAGACGACACATGATAAGATTAACTTTATTGACTGACTATTTAATGTTAAATACTTCCTTAAATGCCTTTTCTCAGAATATTGGTATTCTGGGTGGGTGGCTATTTATTATCATTTCCCCCTTTTATCAATCATATTTATTCACAGGAGGTTGGTAGGAGACAGAAAACTTTTTTTTCCCCCTGTACCACTATGAATAAAGAAAACACTTGAGCTTTAATGAAGATGCATCATCTCCGAATACGTATCTTCATTTTCTTTTTCCGTATGCATTAAATGTGTATATCAGTAATTAAAACACACTTTATTCTATTTAATGACGTCCTAGTTCAATACATAATAGCCATGTCATAGAAGATGCGATGATAATGTTGGTTAGGGGTGTAATCGGGTTGGATTAGTCGGTTTTTTCATGTTCTATCAATCCGAATCGTTACAACTATTTTTTAATTTTAAAACTCAAACCAATCCGATTGAAAGGTAAAACCAAACCAAATCAACCCGAAAATAATCGGGTTGGTTTGAGTTGGTTTTTTTGGATTATAATTCTCGACAAATGACTTTATAACTTGAATGAAAATCATATACGTATATTATATCTAGAACGTTTTGTCAAATAAAATTATAATTTTACTTATCTTTAAAAAAAATTACGTATTAAAGTAAAAATTACGCATATTTTTAATTATCAAGTTTTCATGTAATCGTAAATAATAAAGTATAATACTGAGTATTTTTTTATTTAATTATAATATTATTAAAAAAATATTATTTTTTTATAACAATAGTACATATAAAATATTTGCACTCTAACAAAAATTAAATAATTAACACTATCGGCTTGGTTTGGTTCAACCCAATCTACCGACTATAAAAAATCAAACCAATCCGAAACAATTGCGGTTTGAGTTGGTTAAAAACTCAAACTTCATCGGGTTTTAATGAGGCGGTTTAAAAAAGAGTGCGGTTTGGTTTGGATGATCGGGTTATTCGGTTTGGCGGTTTTGATGAACACCCCTAATGTTGGTACTGGGTAACCGTGTCCTCCAAATACCGGGTTACCGGTTTTCTAAGAGATCAACAAAGTTCTTCGTTAAAATATTATTCATTTCTCGCAATTTTGTTTTTATCAAATTCAAACTTCAGCTAGAAAGCATAGATAAAAAATATTTTTGTAAAATGACCAACACAAGGTAATAGTCACAAACATCAAAACCAAAGTGCAATCATACTCTCAAGAAAAATACGGATGGAGATATTCGTTGGAGATTTTCGGCCATCCTAGTCAGAGGTTTTGGGTATCATACTCGAACAAACGATCGAGTTGTCGTGCATTTCTTTGTTATGTTCACAAGTAGTGAAAATCAAATTTCTCTTTTTTTTTCAATTTAGACAAAACTACAAAAACACAATGGATTCTATTTTTTTCCTCATATTTTTCGGGTTCCAAATGATCCTTTTATTGTTTCGAAAGTTGATTTATCTCTTTTGAGTTTAGCCGGGAATAGCTCAAGTAAATAAAAGAACTACCAAATATAAAGTAGTATGACCTAAGTATCTTTATCCAAGTTCAACCACCAAGTATTTAATAAATCAACAAGAAACATGAACAAGCCACTGTTGGTGATTAATGCACCTTAAATAACCAATTAAAAGCGGAAAATAATAATTATGCTTACGAGAGCTAATTATTAATATGGTTATTAAACAAGATCTAGATTACTTAATTAATTAATCATAAGAAACTTCATCAAGCAAGCATATCAGATAAAAGACGAGTTTAAAAAAACTTACAGTTTTTGGCTCACGAACCGAAAGCTTTCACAATCCGTCTTCGTCTTGAACGTACAAGTCTCCACAGGATCAGATCTGAAACTCCTCCTTCAAGGACTCGATGTGATGACACAAAAGTCTTCTGAAACGTAATCTCCGAGGAAGATAAGATAAAAGAGTGGGCTTCGTTATATCTCACTAGATCTGTAAACGGGGTGTTTCCGATCTTTCTCTCTTATTTCGAAGAATGGAATTGAAGCAATTCCGAGGGGAAGAAGAATCAAGAAGCTCACGACCACAAGGGAGAAGGTGTGGGCGTTTTCAGCTGTTTGGCTAGGTTCAATTTTGCTTCACATCAGCCCTCTATTTATAGCAGTTTAAAAGGTATCTTTATAGAATATTCCAGAATATTCTAAAAGATATTATTTTCTTTTATTGTGTTCACACTAGTGGATTAAATCTCAGCCCCTGGATCTCAACAAGTGAATCCTATTTTTCCTCTCATCCATCAGACTAATATCTAGGATTTTATTTTATACAACAGTATAAAATATTTTCAGTTGAGAAAATCTAGGAAATTATATTCTCCTAGATATTCTCCTAAATATCCTCGCAATATTTAGCCTAAATATTAGGAGAGAATATAGGAAAATACATCTCCTGTTTATTCTCCTATATTTTAGGAACAGAAAAATAGAAAAGATACTGGTTACCACACCAGTGCAAAAAACGTCCAACACCGTAGGGGAGTAGACGATTTTTTTGCCTTTTCAAGGCCCAATAGATTTAAGCACATTAAACACTTATTTACTTGTCCAACAATAAATAATAAGTTTATTTACTTGATCTAGCAATAAATAAACATCTTTACTATAAATATTTATTTAATTCCCAAAATACCCTTTTTGGAATTTAATGTTGTCAATCACTATTACAGCAAGTGAGATTATAATAATAATACATACTATTATATTAACGTTCTTATCCGCCTTTATCGAAGCCGAATCGGGGACAATGGACCTAGTAGTAGGAGCTTAACAAATCATATAAAAAAGACGAAAAAAGTCCTTTCTCTTTTTCGATCGATTAGGCTAATCTTAGTCAGTACTCCACCGTGTACGCTAAGACTGAACAAGAAGTCCACTTTATTCTACAATCATGTCCTGAGCTCCCAAAATATCCATTTATTCAACCTTCATTGGCCTTTAACGTGATGAATCAAAGAACCCGGTAACACGACCTAGAACTCCATGATCACTTCAGGATTAAGATCAAGCGTCACTGTGACCATCATTTGTGACCCTGGCTAGTGTGTCGTAACGGTCCTGAAACGACATATCTACACGCAAGGTCTGTCCGGGTCGTACACTTACCACAAGTGCAGAATGTTCCCACTAAGTGATCAACCTTCACTTGTGTTCCACATATATGAGTTTAGATAAGTATTTCCAGGCACATATCAGTCATCGACCAAGTTTTAGTTCACCGCCCGATCTCGGATGCCTAGCTTGCAATTTAGTTTGATACAGAGACTATGGATGATAGTTGTTATTGATTCTGAATGTTATCAGACCTCAACCCACTAATCATATGATTCTAATAAAAGTAACTTCTAATCTTATGTAGTAATCATCATCTTCTAGTGAGCAATATTCCTAACAATCTCCCACTTTGACCAGAGAAGATTATTAGAATTGATATAGGGTTTAAGAAAAAGTTTAACGCTTCGTTAAGGGGCGGAATTTTAAAAATTTTCTTTTTCAAGTAAAACAGTTTTTACTAACCTAGACAAAGAGCAAGCACATGTAAATAAAAACTAATATGAGCTTAATAAATTTACTAACCTCTTTAGAAGCTTGAACGTTGATGATCCTTCGGAAGGTTGAAAACGTTCGTCTCCCTCGCAGCACGTCTCTCTTTCTTTCCTCGGCAACTCGAGCAACCACGAAAGTTTCTAGCACTAAATCACTCGAAATAAAAGGAATTAGTGTGTGGGCACTTTTAAACACTACGACTTAAGAACGAGTCTTAAAGTCGCAGAGCTAAACTCTAGGTCAAATGAGGACCTAGGTGCCAAAACAATAAAACGAAATTGACTAGAGAGAGAGAGGAGAGGGGCGGCCAAGTCTAGAGAGAGAAGCTCTCAATCTCTAAAACTTTGGATGAATGAAATGTGAAGAAAGGGGCTCCTATTTATAGGAGAGGTCTCACCTTCAATAAGGTAGTTTCCTCTTCTATAGAATATCACATATTCATGAGCAAATATTGTCCATTTCCCCTTTGATTCACTCGGCCAAGGCTGCCTTCTAGAAGGCTTGGATTTGTTTCCTTTTTTGTTCCTTGCCTTGCCTTTTGTCTACTTGGCCGAAATTCCTACAAGCATGTGTGGGAAATTTGTTTCCTCTTTTTCTTTTGGCAAGTATCTTGATACATTTATGCACAAAATATTCTCTCTTTCCTTGGGTATGTTGGGCGCCCATATTGTCTCTAGAAGGAGCTTCTAGAAGCTTCTTCATTTGTTCACGACAACATGAAAAAGGTCCATTAAGAATTTTCAATAAAATTCTTATGAAATGAAATATTACCACAAGGCCCAATGATCAAGTCATGGCCGAGTATTATTAAGTCATCAAATGACCTTGTCAAAAAATTTATTGACATTCATTTCATGCTATGTCTCAAAAGACAAAAATACCATTCTGACAATTTTCGTTCTTGTTTTGACTTAGCTTCCAGTTTAACTATTCCTAATCGATGTGATTCGTGATAGTGACCTCATGGATCCAAATGAACAAAGCTTGAGCTAAAATACTTGGACTCAAAAGTTCACAAACCTTTTCTAAGTTTAGCTTAATGTCATCTGACTCCACTAAAGAGTTGACACTGAAAATCTCTCGGTTCAAATGAATTTATTTTCTACTCAAGAATTCAACCTAATTGTAATGAGTGGATCCACATAATATTATCAGTGTTTACCCTTCATGAATATCACCAGCTAGTCGGGATTTACAAAATTACCATTTTACCATTGTAGCTGTTATTTCCTCAACTCATTTGTCGCTTGTGAATAAGTTAGAAACAATGTATTGACGAGGAGCTAACAAGTCACATTGTTTCATCCAAAAGAGTCAAGACTCAATTTGGACACTGGCCAGTTCATTTATTCACACTCTAAGGAACAAAGCATGAGGTGATATTATACATTGCATTTCAGCAATCTTGTACATGAATTCCATATCTATGAGAACTTCACAAAGTTACTCATGACATTCTCACAACTTAGTACTTCACCAATAGGCCTTGTTCGGAATCACATAATGAGTACGAACTCTGACTTTCTCAAATGAGAATACGTAAGGTGTGGAATGGCATGTCTCATTTCACGATTAAGGTAAGCACGATGCAATTCATACGTAGTGACTTCGAGACATAAGAGGTTAAATGGTTTGTTCTTATCTTGTCTCTAGAAGTGCACTGGTCAATTCAGTACCTTCGGAAGATACCTAGAAGAACTATAGAGTCTCCAACTCTCAATGCCTCATAACCAGACAACATAGATTCTTCTAACAATCATACTGAGGTCAATAGTCCTTTGACCCTTAGATTGCGAATATATCGTTTTAAGCAAACTACGAAGAGTTTGTTCATGCAAATCTACATTTGTCTCTTCGTAAGTTGTTTAGTTTGTTTATGGACTAAAGACTAAGGTTTATCATAAAGCTTCAGACAAGGAAGATTGAATGAACGTTTCAACTTTTTATTAATGAATAAGCAATTACAAGCAAGAGTCTTCATGAGACTTTATTACATCAAATGTACAATATAAGGATTACAACTCTTCTTGTGGGCCCCATTGACAACAAAGATAAGTTACCATGAGCCAATTTATTCGTAGCCATCGTAAAGATAGTTTTAGAAGTTTTGACCCAGGATTGAGATTCCCATGGATTCTCAATTTTATCATACTCCACAAGTTATGTCGATTCGACTTATATTCCAAATATATATCCACAGTCCATGCCAATATGCAAGTATTCTTGACTTACCTCTTAAGGTCAAGTCATTTTTACTTAGTAAATCAATTTACTTTAGAACATTCTAACACTTTGCATATTTCAAACTATACACCAGACTTCATATCTAAAGATAAGAAGTTACCTTATTCGTTGTTGTACATCTATTGGTGCCTTCAACAATTTGCACCGTTGCATGCTCAGATCTCATCACCACTAACCATAGTGTGATTAAATATGTTTCAATAAGAACTTTATTGACTTCTTCCATTACTTAGTTTTTTATTGTGCATCCTTGTTGGTCAAGTCATATTCAATATACATGACTTTAAGGATTTACAATTAAATAATTAAGTTTTAGAATAAGTATATTTGAGACATTTATGGAACGAGCTGTTGTTTCTAAAGCTTCAGACAATGAAGATTGAATGAACGTTTCAACTTTTTATTAATGAATAAGCAATTACAAGCAAGAGTCTTCATGAGACTTTATTACATCAAATGTATAATATAAGGATTACAACTCTTCTTGTGGGCACCATTGACAACAAACTCCCACTTGACTCAAAGAAGATGTGTGTAGTCCTTCATGCGTAATCCCTCTCGATGTTGGTCGAAGACCTTGTTCGCTATGGCCTTTGTGAATGGATCTGCTAGGTTGTCCACCGTTGAGATCTTCTTCACTTCCACTTCTCCGCGCTGCACGATCTCTCGAATAAAATAGTATTTCCTCTCAATATGTTTATAGCGCTTATGGCTTCGAGGTTCCTTTGAGTTAGCGACAGCCCCGCTATTATCACAATAAAGGGTCATGGGCTCGTCGACGTTTGGAACAATTTCCAAATACTTAAGGAATTTTCTAAGCCATACAGCCTCTTTGGATGCTTCACAAGCAGCCACATATTCTGCTTCCATTGTGGAGTCAGCAATGCAAGATTGCTTAATACTTCTCCACACAACAGCTCCACCGTTAAGGATGAACACAGATCCCGAAGTGGATTTCCTGGAATCCTTATCCGCTTGAAAATCGGAGTCGGTATATCCCGTCATAGTCAGGTCAGTACCTGAGTATGTAAGCATCAAGTTCCTAGTTCTTCGAAGATACTTAAGAACATGCTTAACAGCAATCCAGTGCTCGGGTCCAGGGTTGGATTGGAAACGGCTAACTACGCCAACGACGAAACATATATTTAGTGCAAAGCATAGCATACATGAGGCTTCCTACGGCAGAGGCGTAAGGAATTTTCCTCATGTCTTCAATCTCTTGTGCAGTCTTGGGAGACAGGTCCTTAGAGAGTGAGACTCCATGCCTAAAGGGTGTTTGGCCCTTCTTGGAGTCTTGCATCGAGAAGCGATCCATTACCTTATCAATATAAGATGCTTGAGAGAGCGACATTGTCCGGTTTTTCCTATCTCGAAAGATTTGGATCCCCAGAATGTACGCGGCTTCTCCTAGATAACTTACCCACGTCATTACCAATGAGTAGTATATCATCGACATATAGCACCAGAAACACAACTTTGCCTTCGTGTATTAACTTGTAAACACAAGGCTCATCTATTGACTGTTCAAAGCCAAAGATCTTTATAGTTTCATCGAATCTAATATTCCATGACCTAGATGCTTGCTTTAATCCATAAATGGACTTAAGCAACTCACAAACCTTGGTCTCTTGACCTTCTTCCACAAAACCGTCTGGTTGAGCCATGTAAATGTGCTCGTCAAGATTGCCATTCAGAAAGGCTGTCTTGACATCCATTTGCCAGATCTCATAGTCGAGATCTGCAGCTATGGATAGGAGTATGCGGATGGATTGAAGCATCGCGACTGGCGAGAAGGTTTCTTCATAGTCAATCCCTTCTTGTTGGGTATAACCCTTCGCCACAAGTCGTGGTTTGAACGTCTCGACGTTCCCATCAGGACCCCTTTTCTTCTTGTATATCCACTTACACCCTACGGGTTTAATCCCTTCAGGAAGGTCTACAAGTTTCCAGACTTTGTTGACATACATCGAGTGCATTTCAACTTTCATGGCGTCAAGCCAAAGGTTTGATTCAGAACAAGCCATCGCTTGGTTATAGGAAAAAGGATCATCCATGTCAGAGACGGCTACGAGAGAGTCTCCATAAGACATGTACCTGTCAGGCTTTTGAGTAGCCCTCCCACTACATCGAAATACTACTTGACGAGATTCTGATGAGTTAGGTTGTGTTTCAGTTGGGGTAAGAACAGTTCTTACAGATGAGGTAGAAGCTTCCTCACCCAACTTTTCTTCAAGCACAATTTTGCTTCTAGGTTTTGCATCTTTCATAAAGTCCTCCTCATGGAAACGAGCATTCCTGCTAACAAAAGTCTTATCGTCCTCGGGACTATAGAAGATGAAACCCTTAGTTTCCTTTGGATATCCCACAAACAAGCACAATTATGACCTACTAGCCAACTTGCTAGTCTTTTGCCTTAGCACGTGTGCATGGCTACCCCAAATTCGTATATGACCCAGATTTACTTTACGGCCAGTTCATCGTTCATAAGGAGTACCAGGAACCGTTTTGGATGGAACTTGGTTCAGAATGTAAGCGGTTGTTTCGAGGGCATATCCCCAAAAGGAAAGAGGGAGTGATGAGTAACTCATAATTGATCTAACCATTTCCATAAGAGTTCGGTTCCTTCTCTCTGACACTCCGTTTTGTTGAGGTGTGCCAGGTGCGGTAAGCTGAGAAGCGATACCTTCTTCTTTAAGAAATTCATCGAACTCTCCAGACATATACTCACCACCTCGATCAGATCGACGTGTTTTGATCACTTTGCCAGTTTGCTTTTCCACTAAAGCCCTAAAGACCTTAAATACGTTAAAGGTCTCGGATTTGTGTTTGAGCAAATAGACAAAACCATATCGCGAGTAATCATCAGTGAAGGTAACGGAGTATTCGTATCCCCCACGTGCCTGTTGGCTGAGCGGACCACATACATCAGAATGTATTAGTTCCAGCAACTCAGTGGCTCTTCGACCCTTATCGGAGAAAGGTCGCTTAGTCATTTTTCCTTCTATGCAGGACTCACAAGTAGGTAGTGAACCTATTGCAGAGGCTTGGAGTGGACCGTTCCTCACAAGTCTCTTAATCCTATATAGACTGATATGACCGAGTCTTAAGTGCCATAGGTGTGTTGATTTTGTTAGATCGGAGGATTCAGAATGTTTGATCCTCTTTGGCTCCCTAATTAGATCATTATCTATTTCGGTGTCTAAAAGAGAAGGTTGAGTGGGATAGATGTAGAAAAGAGCATTCTTCATACATGCATCAGTGACAAAAGAATTATCAGGAAACGAAATACGAATTCCATTCTTAATGAACTTTAAACAATAATTTTGCTCAAGAAGACGAGCAACGGATATTAAGTTCTTCCCAAAGGTAGGAACAAAATAAACATTATTCAAGTTTAAAGTGCGGTCTTCAAAAGACAGCGTCACGGATCCCACAGCCTTCGCAGACACCAGGCTCCCATCACCCCATTTGAAACATAACTTGCCTTCCTCTAAGCTTTTGGTTTTCTTGAAACCATTCAAGGAACAACAAATATGGTTAGTAGCAGCGGAGTCAAGAATCCACATTGATACATTATCAGCTACTAAGCATGCTTCGGTAACTAGTACAATACTATGTTCCTTTGCTTTGAGATAGTCAGGATAGTTCTTTTTATCGGCCTTGTGAGGTCTCTTCTTAGTTCCAGAGGCGGAGGCTTTGTGTTCAGTAGCATGTGCCTCTCGTTTATTCCTCTTTCTCTTAGTGAGACCTACAGCAGTGCGAAGTTCCATCATAAGCTTGGTAACAGTGTACTCTAGCTTGTTTACGGAGTAGTTCATCTTGGAGGTATCAAGAGATGCGGGGAGAGTTTCTAAGATCATATCTATGACATTCTTCCCATCAATCTCAGATCCTAGGATTTCAATTTTATTCAGATAACTAATGATCAGTGTCGTAAAGTCTCCAACAGGAGTCCTAGCCTTCATGCGACAGTTCATAAACTGTCGGACTGCTTGTTGCCTTGTTTGACGCCTTTGCCCTCCAAACATCTCATGGAGATTGTTGAGCATGT
The DNA here is from genome assembly GCF_054948205.1 of Urtica dioica subsp. dioica. Lineage (NCBI taxonomy): Eukaryota > Viridiplantae > Streptophyta > Magnoliopsida > Rosales > Urticaceae > Urtica > Urtica dioica. The sequence goes on from NC_142756.1 coordinate 18,286,814, forward strand.
CGGTGGCAGTCTCGATGTCACGATGTTGTTGTTGCAACACATTGTTCATTGATGCTAAGATATAGCACCTCACAATCTCATCGGAGCAGAGCCAGGCCGCCAAGGCGTCTTTGTCCTCTTGAGTCGAATCATCATTCGTTTGAGGAGGACACGGGGTGGTGAGTACCCATTTGTGCTTGTTAACGGTAACTATTATGTCGAGGTTATGTTTCGAATCTACGTAGTTTTTGGTTTCGAGTTTGTTCGAGGAAAAGATGAACGAGAGAAGGTTGAGAGACATATTGCCTATCACTACTACAAATATGGGCATCAGGTGCGATAAAAGTCGCACCTGATGCCCAAAAAGTCGCACCCGATAGTACTATCGGGTGCGACTTTAGGTGCGACTAAGTCGCACCTAATAGTCCGCAGCTAATACTATTGGGTGCGACATGTCGCACCCAATAATATATACTATTAGGTGCGACACTATTGGGTGCGACTTATCGCACCTAAAGTCGGACCTATTTTTCCGTGGGAAATCTAGAATAAAGCAGGAATTTGACTTTTGGGTGCGACATGTCGCACCCAATAGTCTTCCCGCCACCATATTGGGTGCGACATGTCGCACCCAATAGTCTTCCCACCAAAACACCAAACAGTGGTTTAGACGTCGCTTTTTAAAAAAGCGACGTCAAATCTTTTAAAAGAGCAGTTTTTTTTATGTCAGTTTATTTAAAAGTGACATCACTTCTTATTTCGTTTTTGAAAAAAACAATCAGCCAAGATTTAATCAAAACATAATTCCAGCCAAAAAAATAAATAATGCATATAATTTTAAAAGAAAATATGTTTATTAGGCTCTCCCCAACAACCTAAACTCTAAAAAAAACAAAAGTCTAAACACACGAGCCGGCCTAACAACCTAAACTCTAAAAAAAAAATCATGATGTCAACCTACAAATAAACAAGCAGCACTAATACAGTAAATTAAAATAAAAGATATCGAGATATTGATAGCTTTGAAGAATGGTCCCAACTCCTCCGATCTCTTTGATCGCCGCGTCCGTGCCCGGATTCCCTTGCTGGCAAAATACCACCTTCCCTTTCACCTTCTTTGGGTCCAACGCCTCTTTATAACAAAACCTGCTCAAACAAACCACTTAAGCATACTAAAGTTTTTTTTTCTTAACCTAAGCATACTAAACCATTAACCTAAGCATACTAAACCATTTAATTTCAATTACATACAATTACAATTAAGCATACAAACCACTTAAGCATACTAAAGTTTTTTTTTCTTAACCTAAGCATACAAATCTTATGTTTGAACTTATCGGGCGAACCCGAGCAAAGTTTTCAGGAAAAACAGCCGAAGCCTTAAATCTTTGAGATAATCCGAGCAATTTCCAAACCGTACATCGAATATGAAACTCAAGTCAACCAAATCAAACCCCAATATATATGGCGAGCCAACATGACCAAACACATCAAACAAGCCAAGAATATCAATGAACCAACATATCACAAAGTCATTAAACTTGTCACAAAATCCCCCGGCCGAGCACAACGAAACTCGGAAAACCGCACTAACCTTTCAAATCATCATCGAATCATCAAACAACAACATTCACAGACACACACACACACGGCCAGAAAAAAAAAAACCACGGCCAAGCTAGTTCACGGCCAAAACAATTCCACAAATCAAATCCATTCAAAATTAAAATTCCAGATTTGCACTAGGCAAAGAACGTACCATAACTTCGGCTACACAATTCGAAATCCAACAATTCCAATTTCATAATAAAATTAACATCCACACCTTTCTTACAAGATATTACAAGACAACTTTTAACTCAAAAAACTATCTCAAAATCATCCCGCAAAATCAGTTTACAAATTCGGTATTCCAGTTTTCCAGACTTTGTTGACATACATCGAGTGCATTTCAACTTTCATGGCGTCAAGCCAAAGGTTTGATTCAGAACAAGCCATCGCTTGGTTATAGGAAAAAGGATCATCCATGTCAGAGACGGCTACGAGAGAGTCTCCATAAGACATGTACCTGTCAGGCTTTTGAGTAGCCCTCCCACTACATCGAAATACTACTTGACGAGATTCTGATGAGTTAGGTTGTGTTTCAGTTGGGGTAAGAACAGTTCTTACAGATGAGGTAGAAGCTTCCTCACCCAACTTTTCTTCAAGCACAATTTTGCTTCTAGGTTTTGCATCTTTCATAAAGTCCTCCTCATGGAAACGAGCATTCCTGCTAACAAAAGTCTTATCGTCCTCGGGACTATAGAAGATGAAACCCTTAGTTTCCTTTGGATATCCCACAAACAAGCACAATTATGACCTACTAGCCAACTTGCTAGTCTTTTGTCTTAGCACGTGTGCATGGCTACCCCAAATTCGTATATGACCCAGATTTACTTTACGGCCAGTTCATCGTTCATAAGGAGTACCAGGAACCGTTTTGGATGGAACTTGGTTCAGAATGTAAGCGGTTGTTTCGAGGGAATATCCCCAAAAGGAAAGAGGGAGTGATGAGTAACTCATAATTGATCTAACCATTTCCATAAGAGTTCGGTTCCTTCTCTCTGACACTCCGTTTTGTTGAGGTGTGACAGGTGCGGTAAGCTGAGAAGCGATACCTTCTTCTTTAAGAAATTCATCGAACTCTCCAGACATATACTCACCACCTCGATCAGATCGACGTGTTTTGATCACTTTGCCAGTTTGCTTTTCCACTAAAGCCCTAAAGACCTTAAATACGTTAAAGGTCTCGGATTTGTGTTTGAGCAAATAGACAAAACCATATCGCGAGTAATCATCAGTGAAGGTAACGGAGTATTCGTATCCCCCACGTGCCTGTTGGCTGAGCGGACCACATACATCAGAATGTATTAGTTCCAGCAACTCAGTGGCTCTTCGACCCTTATCGGAGAAAGGTCGCTTAGTCATTTTTCCTTCTATGCAGGACTCACAAGTAGGTAGTGAACCTATTGCAGAGGCTTGGAGTGGACCGTTCCTCACAAGTCTCTTAATCCTATCTAGACTGATATGACCGAGTCTTAAGTGCCATAGGTGTGTTGATTTTGTTAGATCGGAGGATTCAGAATGTTTGATCCTCTTTGGCTCCCTAATTAGATCATTATCTATTTCGGTGTCTAAAAGAGAAGGTTGAGTGGGATAGATGTAGAAAAGAGCATTCTTCATACATGCATCAGTGACAAAAGAATTATCAGGAAACGAAATACGAATTCCATTCTTAATGAACTTTAAACAATAATTTTGCTCAAGAAGATGAGCAACGGATATTAAGTTCTTCCCAAAGGTAGGAACAAAATAAACATTATTCAAGTTTAAAGTGCGGTCTTCAAAAGACAGCGTCACGGATCCCACAGCCTTCGCAGACACCAGGCTCCCATCACCCCATTTGAAACATAACTTGCCTTCCTCTAAGCTTTTGGTTTTCTTGAAACCATTCAAGGAACAACAAATATGGTTAGTAGCAGCGGAGTCAAGAATCCACATTGATACATTATCAGCTACTAAGCATGCTTCGGTAACTAGTACAATACTATGTTCCTTTGCTTTGAGATAGTCAGGATAGTTCTTTTTATCGGCCTTGTGAGGTCTCTTCTTAGTTCCAGAGGCGGAGGCTTTGTGTTCAGTAGCATGTGCCTCTCGTTTATTCCTCTTTCTCTTAGTGAGACCTACAGCAGTGCGAAGTTCCATCATAAGCTTGGTAACAGTGTACTCTAGCTTGTTTACGGAGTAGTTCATCTTGGAGGTATCAAGAGATGCGGGGAGAGTTTCTAAGATCGTATCTATGACATTCTTCCCATCAATCTCAGATCCTAGGATTTCAATTTTATTCAGATAACTAATGATCAGTGTCGTAAAGTCTCCAACAGGAGTCCTAGCCTTCATGCGACAGTTCATAAACTGTCGGACTGCTTGTTGCCTTGTTTGACGCCTTTGCCCTCCAAACATCTCATGGAGATTGTTGAGCATGTCGGTGGCAGTCTCGATGTCACGATGTTGTTGTTGCAACACATTGTTCATTGATGCTAAGATATAGCACCTCACAATCTCATCGGAGCAGAGCCAGGCCGCCAAGGCGTCTTTGTCCTCTTGAGTCGAATCATCATTCGTTTGAGGAGGACACGGGGTGGTGAGTACCCATTTGTGCTTGTTAACGGTAACTATTATGTCGAGGTTATGTTTCGAATCTACGTAGTTTTTGGTTTCGAGTTTGTTCGAGGAAAAGATGAACGAGAGAAGGTTGAGAGACATATTGCCTATCACTACTACAAATATGGGCATCAGGTGCGATAAAAGTCGCACCTGATGCCCAAAAAGTCGCACCCGATAGCGACTTTAGGTGCGACTAAGTCGCACCTAATAGTCCGCAGCTAATACTATTGGGTGCGACATGTCGCACCCAATAATATATACTATTAGGTGCGACACTATTGGGTGCGACTTATCGCACCTAAAGTCGGACCTATTTTTCCGTGGGAAATCTAGAATAAAGCAGGAATTTGACTTTTGGGTGCGACATGTCGCACCCAATAGTCTTCCCGCCACCATATTGGGTGCGACATGTCGCACCCAATAGTCTTCCCACCAAAACACCAAACAGTGGTTTAGACGTCGCTTTTTAAAAAAGCGACGTCAAATCTTTTAAAAGAGCAGTTTTTTTTATGTCAGTTTATTTAAAAGTGACATCACTTCTTATTTCGTTTTTGAAAAAAACAATCAGCCAAGATTTAATCAAAACATAATTCCAGCCAAAAAAATAAATAATGCATATAATTTTAAAAGAAAATATGTTTATTAGGCTCTCCCCAACAACCTAAACTCTAAAAAAAACAAAAGTCTAAACACACGAGCCGGCCTAACAACCTAAACTCTAAAAAAAAAATCATGATGTCAACCTACAAATAAACAAGCAGCACTAATACAGTAAATTAAAATAAAAGATATCGAGATATTGATAGCTTTGAAGAATGGTCCCAACTCCTCCGATCTCTTTGATCGCCGCGTCCGTGCCCGGATTCCCTTGCTGGCAAAATACCACCTTCCCTTTCACCTTCTTTGGGTCCAACGCCTCTTTATAACAAAACCTGCTCAAACAAACCACTTAAGCATACTAAAGTTTTTTTTTCTTAACCTAAGCATACTAAACCATTAACCTAAGCATACTAAACCATTTAATTTCAATTACATACAATTACAATTAAGCATACAAACCACTTAAGCATACTAAAGTTTTTTTTTCTTAACCTAAGCATACAAATCTTATGTTTGAACTTATCGGGCGAACCCGAGCAAAGTTTTCAGGAAAAACAGCCGAAGCCTTAAATCTTTGAGATAATCCGAGCAATTTCCAAACCGTACATCGAATATGAAACTCAAGTCAACCAAATCAAACCCCAATATATATGGCGAGCCAACATGACCAAACACATCAAACAAGCCAAGAATATCAATGAACCAACATATCACAAAGTCATTAAACTTGTCACAAAATCCCCCGGCCGAGCACAACGAAACTCGGAAAACCGCACTAACCTTTCAAATCATCATCGAATCATCAAACAACAACATTCACAGACACACACACACACGGCCAGAAAAAAAAAACCACGGCCAAGCTAGTTCACGGCCAAAACAATTCCACAAATCAAATCCATTCAAAATTAAAATTCCAGATTTGCACTAGGCAAAGAACGTACCATAACTTCGGCTACACAATTCGAAATCCAACAATTCCAATTTCATAATAAAATTAACATCCACACCTTTCTTACAAGATATTACAAGACAACTTTTAACTCAAAAAACTATCTCAAAATCATCCCGCAAAATCAGTTTACAAATTCGGTATTCCAGTTTTCCAGCTTTGAAACACCAATTTCAAAAATTCATATCTTATTCAATTCTTTACGGATTTACACGTTCTTGGATGTTTTAGAAACCCCATAACGTCTATTATCTAGGAAAAATATCAACAAATCCAAACTTAACTGGTACTAAACTGTCCACGTCAATTTACAGAGGCAGTTCAAACTGTAAAAACCCGACGAAATTCCAAATCACTCTCAATTCAAAACCAACCCGAACAATCAATTTAAAACACGATTTCAAGCATAGAATCAGACCAACTAACCTCAAAAACATCACAAATCCAAAATCTTCAAATTTTGAACATAAACCCTAGGTTTTAATTTTCGACCAAAATCATGAAAATCCGAAGAAATCAACTTCAAATCCAAACAACAAATCACAAACCGAGCTCAATCAACAACCCAATCAAATCAATTTCACGAAAATCATCATGGAATAAAAAATCCCCAATTTCAATCTCAAACCCTAATTTTCAAATTCAATCCGGGAAATAAATTTGCTTACCTTGATTCCATGATTTTCACACTTCCCGGTGCTCCTACTTTCTTTTCCCGGTGTTCGCTTTTGGTCCGGCATCTCCGGTGACTCGCGGCGACTTCCTCTCTCGGCCAATAGCGCGCGCGGCGGAGCTCGGGTTGTTGGCGAGCTGGAGAGGAGGAGGAGAAGAAGATGAAGATGAAGATGACGGTGGTCGTGGTCGTGGTCGTTCTTGTTGTTGTTGTTGAAGATGATGAAGATGAAGAGAGAGGGAGGGATGGTGGTGGCTTGGAGAAGAGAGATGGAGTGAGATATTTGGTGGTGGCTCACAGAGGGAGGGAGAGAGCGAGGGAGAGTCGGAGTTTGAGAGAGAGAAAGAGGATGGAGAAGTGAAGAAGACAAAGCTGAGTTTATAAACTAACCGTAGTAATCAGCTGAGTTTATAAGCTGAGTTTACAAATAGGTGCGACTAGTCGCACCTAAAAAAACTTAAAAATTAATTCCACGTCAGACAAATGAAAAAAAATGAGGGGGAGAAGTTGAGCGCTGAATTTTTTTTGGACTTTCACCCAATACCCTTTGGGTGCCCAATTAGGTGCGACTTTTAGGTGCGACTTGTCGCACCTAATGCCCCTCCGCACCAGAAAGGCTTATTTGTAGTAGTGTATATAAGTTGAAACAAGTTTATGATTAGTCTTTGGTTTAGGATTTAAGTTTTATTTAAGACTTGATAAAATCCAAAGGTGTTATAAACCAAACGATAATTTACTCCTTCCAGGGAAGGCCGCAAAAAATCTCCATTTATAAGTAAATGACACATCATTAATGCTTAGACAACATGTCAATACATCAATTTTGACCAGCCACCTTTTAAATTGGTTTGATCACTCACATCCTTTCGCAGGGCCTCGAGGGAGGATTACTAGGGATTGAGTCTAAGTGAGTAACCAACCACTTAGTCCAAAAGATTGACTTTGAAAAACAATCCACCGAGGGGACGTCTTGTCTCATTGTCTCACTTTCGGATTTAGCTCATTGAGCAATGATCAGTGCAAAGCGCCCTTGAGTACTCTCATTTAAGAGAGGACCACGAGGGTAACTCTTAGTCTAGCGACAATTGCACTTTTCATTAGTGTTGGGGATCGTGGGTTACAAACAACAAGTATAACCCTCCCACTTAGTTTTTGGAGTTGGTACATCGACTCTTATAAGTTCGGAAACGGTTTTCCTAGTTATAGAGCGATAAAGCGGACAACTAGAAAGGAATCCTAGATATTCATGTTCAGAGCAGTATTAGTGCATAAAGGCACAAGGTACATACTCGATCTTTTCCTATTTTCTATTTCGGGAAAGTGCATGAGGGAAGTGTGAACTTCAACTCACTCGAACACTTGAAAGTTTGAGATTACACATCTTTTTATTTTTTGGCTTGTCTACAATGAGACCTCCCACTTAAATTTTCAAGAGCATATAGATTTTGAACATATGTTATATAGATATAGTTTTGAAAACATTTTGAAAATTTATTTGATTTGGATGACAAAATATTTTTCAAGTTTGAAAGTGAAAACGGTTTTTCAAAATTCAAACTAGTTTTGTAAAAATTCAATTTCAATTAAACTTTCAAAAATCAAAACATTTTAATCTTACACATCATGTTTATAATCTTATAAAAAACATTTTTGCTCAAGAAATTTTTCTCATTAGAGTTCCATAACTCATGGTAGTGGGGCTGAAAATCCGGAATTCTAACAAACTGGAGTTTCGGAACAGCCGCACACCTCGGAGTAAAATCGCCATAACTGGCGGCTCCTATGTCCTTTTGACCTGAAACGGGTGGCAATGGACAGAGGACAGCCAGAGCTTTAATTTGATTTAAGAATCATTAAATTTCAATTTCTGAGCAGAGAGTTATGCCACTTTTACTGCGGGGTTTACTCTAGCTCGAAGAAAAAGAAATAATTAAAGCTTGGTCATTTTTAGGTGTGAAAAAGAATCGAGTGTAACGGAACGTTTTAGGATGTTGTTAAAGCTTTTATTTGTGTTTTATTAGCAAGGTAATAACATGGTATAAAAGAAATAACAACATGCATAAAACGATTCAAGTAAATAAAAGAAACTAGCAAGACAATATAACTAGTCACAAAATTACTCGAAATTTCTCAAACCTTTAAAACACGTTTTTCAATATAAAAAATTAAAAACTTTTAGAACTAATTCTAATGTGTTTTAATAACATCCCAAAATCATAGAAAATCAACATGATTTTTAATTTAAAGGCAACAGCAATATTTTAAAAAAAAATCTAAGAAAACAATTCTAACTTGTCACAAAATTAGTAAACTTTCGAAAACGATTTTCAAGCTCATATTTTTTAATACATGTAAATCTTTGTCCATAGCTCTGATACCATTTGTTGGAATTGATCTAGGGTTTAAGAAAAAATTTAACGCTTCGTTAAGCGGCCGAATTTTAAATAATTTCTTTTTCAGGTAAAACAGTTTTTACTAACCTAGACAAAGAGCAAGCACATGAAAATAAAAACTAATATGAGCATAATAAATTTACTAACCTCTTTAGAAGCTTGAACGTTGATGAGCCTTCGGAAGGTTGAAAACGTTCGTCTCCCTCGCAGCATGTCTCTCTTTCTTTCCTCGGCAACTCGAGCAACCACGAAAGTTTCTATCACTAAATCACTCGAAATAAAAGGAATTAGTGTGTGGGCACTTTTAAACACTACGACTTAAGAACGAGTCTTAAAGTCGCAGAGCTAAACTCTAGGTCAAATGAGGACCTAGGTGCCAAAACAATAAAACGAAATTGACTAGAGAGAGAGAGAGGAGAGGGGCGGCCAAGTCTAGAGAGAGAAGCTCTCAGTCTCTAAAACTTTGGATGAATGAAATGTGAAAAAAGGGGCTCCTATTTATAGGAGAGGTCTCACCTTCAATAAGGTAGTTTCCTCTTCTATAGAATATCACATATTCATGAGCAAATATTGCCCATTTCCCCTTTGATTCACTCGGACAAGGCTGCCTTCTAGAAGGCTTGAATTTGTTTCCTTTTTTGTTCCTTGCCTTGCCTTTTGTCTACTTGGCCGAAATTCCTACAAGCATGTGTGGGAAATTTGTTTCCTCTTTTTCTTTTGGCAAGTATCTTGATACATTTATGCACAAAATATTCTCTCTTTCCTTGGGTATGCTGGGCGCCCATATTGTCTCTAGAAGGAGCTTCTAGAAGCTTCTTCATTTATTCATGACAACATGAAAATGGCCCATTAAGAATTTTCAATAAAATTCTTATGAAATGACACTACTACAAATGTTGGATTATACAACCCACTTTCTACAACGCTTAACATAAACGTTGTAGAAACTAGGGATTCTACAACGCTTAACATAAGCGTTGTAGAAACATAGTGTTTCTACAACGCTTATGGCTAAGCGTTGTATAATCTCGGTGTTTCTACAACGCTTATGGATAAGCGTTGTAGAATCTGATGGTTTCTACAACGCTTAAAGCTAAGCGTTGTAGAAACTTAGTTATTCTACAACGCTTTTGTTAAGCGTTGTAGAAAGTACATAAATTTCAGATTTTCCACAACGTTTACACTATCCGTTGTAGAATACTCGCCGCGGCACCACGTGATTTATGCCTCGGTGAGAACTTTCTACAACGCATGGTAAAAGCGTTGTAGAAGGATGGGCCTCGTCGCGGCACAATTTCAACATCGCCGCGGCGAAACTTTCTACAACGCTTGTTACAAGCGTTGTAGAATATATTCGCCACGGCGATAAATATTTCTCGCCGCGGCGACATAATTTCGCCGCTGCTAGAAATATCCTCCGCCGCGGCGAGGTGGATACCGTGGCCAAGCAGTTTTTTAAGAAACTGTCTCGCCGCGGCGACTGAGGAATCTCGCCGCGGCGAGACGTTCCTACAACGGTTATAATATTCGTTTTAGGAACACCTCGCCACGGCGAAGACATATGTTCGCCGCGGCGAGGGTTTTTAGGTTTTCACTATAAAAGGCTGTTTTCAGTTTTTTTTCTCATTTTTTCCAATACCCACACACGAGACAACCATTTTCGGCAGCATCTCTCCAGTTTTTTTCTTTCAAAATCCCTCGCCACGTCCTCGCCGCCCCAAAATCTCGCCCTCGCCTTGTCCTCACCGCCAACTCTCTCTCGACTTGTCCTCGCCGCCATTTTTCTCTCGCTGAGTCCTCGCCGTGCTTCCTCTCGCGCCTCTCTCTCTCTCTCTCTCTAGCCGCCTCATTGTAAGGTATGATTTTAAAAGTTTTTTAAGGTGTATATTGATTTAATTTCGTGTTGTTGATATGGATTTCTTGTTGTTTACCCGAATTGCATATAGTTTGATTTTTTGAATTCACAAATTTAGGGTTTTGTTTGATTTTCTCTTTTTAGAACAAGAAATTAGGGTTTAGGTTAGTGGAATTTGAATGAGTGAATTTAGGTTAGTGGAATTTGAATGAGTGAATTTAGTGAAATTAGGGTTTTGTTGATATGAATGAATTTGAATGAGAATTTGAGTTAAATTGAAATGTCCGGATTGTGTTTGACATATTGTTACATAGGTTAGTGGTTAAAATGGTTATGTATATTAATGTTGAGATTGAATTGTTTATGAATTTGTGATTGATCGAATTGTTCATGAATTTGTGATTGGTCGAATTGTTTATGAATTATTTGTGATTGTTGGAATTGTTTTAAATTGTCATGTTTAAATATATATTCTTGGAATTGATATATAATTTGTTATATTTTAATTGTAGAATTGTTTATGATTATGTTTTGTAGGAGCTTGAAAATGCGTCGAACTAAAAACACGGCCTCCAAGGCTCCGAGCTCTTCCAGAGGTCAGAGTAAAGGAGAAAGCAAGCGACCTCGTCAACAGTCTCCCGAAGAGGAATACAACTCGAGTATCTTTACTAGCAAGGTCGCGGAGGAACGCTACGACAAAATCTTGCCGCGTAACATTATCCATGAGAGAGGATTCAATGTAAGCAATACATCGGATATAGGAAAGCTAATCCGCAACAGCATAGTTGGTCATGATTGGGGGAGGTACTGTGTTGTACCCGAGTTCGATTCGAACGTCAACTTCATGTACGAATTCTACGCAAACTTGCCGGACTCCCAAGGTGATGTTGTGACGGTCCGTGGGAAACCGGTCGATATGAGTATCGAAGCTATCAATGATCTTCTTGGGACCTCAGATGTGCCTTTCGAGAACGAGGGCTATCGAGAATGGCTAAGAAGTTGCAGCCATGAGGAGATGTCGCGGGTGTTGTGCATTCCGGGACAGGATTGGGTCACTGAAAAAGGAAAAAGGGTACTCAAGCGTGACCAACTCACCAGGATCGCTAAAGCGTGGATTTACTTTGTTTGCGCTCGTCTCTATCCGATCAAGCACTTCACCACTCTCGACGAGGATCGTATCCAGGTGTTGTTCTGCATTGTTAAAGGCCTTTCCATTAACGTCGGTCGATTCATCTATAATTGGATGAAGAAACTCGACTATACTAATGAACGACACGGTTTGCCATACCCGGCGATCATTACCGGCCTTTGTACAAATGCGGGGGTACCAGGCTCGAAAAGGGATACGATCCACAGTTCAATGGGGCCTATTACGGATTCCATTATCGAGCGGTACAAGATTAGGGAGGATCCACAAGCGGAGGAAGCGGAAGAAGCGGAGGAAGCAGAGGAAGAGGGGGAAGCGGAGCCCCTATTGTGCTTACCAGCACCTCCGGTAATCGACCCCGCCACCATCGACTACATTGCTCATTGCTCCAACTATCTCGTCGGCGGGTTCCAGCACACGCAACAGTACATGCACCAACAAGCGGAGTATGGCGCCTCTCACATCAATCAGTTGAACGATCTCTACTCTCGGTGGGACATCAACCAAGAGAATCAGATGTTATTTCCTTCATATCCTCAGTACTCCGACTATCCGTACGCACCACCAGAGTGGCCACCGCATATGGCACCTCCTCAATATCCGGCGAACCCACCACCACCACCACCGAATGACGAGTAAATTTCAAGAACCAACAACACCAACTCTTCCATATAAATTTCAAACTCTTTTTAAATTTAAGTTTCAGTTTAAGACTCGCTTGGTTTGTTTGTTTATGTTTATGACTCGCTTGGTTTGTTTATGTTTATGACTAAATTTAAGTTTAAGTTTAAGACTAGTTTGGTTTGTTCTATTGATTGTAGAAATTTTAATTGAATGATCATTTTTAGTTGGAGAACAGGTTAAATATTGGAAAAAAAAGTGAATGATTAGGTGATAGAGTGCTTCTTCGCCGCGGCTAGGTACCTTTCTCGCCGTGGCGTGACTATTCTCGCCGCGGCACAGTATATTCCCCGCCGCGGTGAGTGCTCTACGCCGCGGCTAAAATATTACTTCGCCGCGGCGAGATTTTGATTTTTTTAATACCGAGAGTCTGTGTTTTTTAAGAACTTTTCTCGCCGCGGCGAGTTGATATTCCCGTCGCGGCGTAATAACCTCGCCGCGGCATGGAATATACGTTGCCGCGGCGAGGTTTCTACAACGCTTGTTTAAGCGTTGTAGAAGGATACTCGCCGCGGCAGGATTTGTATGTCGCCGCGGCGAGATTTTGATTTTTTTAATACCGAGAGTCTGTGTTATTTAAGAACTTGTCTCGCCGCGGCGAGTTGATATTCCCGCCGCGGCGTAATAACCTCGCCGCGGCATGGAATATACGTTGCCGCGGCGAGGTTTCTACTACGCTTGTTTAAGCGTTGTAGAAGGGTACTCGCCGCGGCAGGATTTGTATGTCGCCGCGGCGAGATTTTGATTTTTTAATACCGAGAGTCTGTGTTTTTTAAGAACTTGTCTCGCCGCGGCGAGTTGATATTCCCGCCGCGGCGTAATAACCTCGCCGCGGCATGGAATATACGTTGCCGCGGCGAGGTGTCTACAACGCTTGTTTAAGCGTTGTAGAAGGGTACTCGCCACGTCAGGATTTGTATGTCGCCGCAGCGAGATTTTGATTTTTTAATACCGAGAGTCTGTGTTTTTTAAGAACTTGTCTCGCCGCGGCGTGGTGATATTCCCGCCGCGGCGTTATAACCTCGCCGCGGCATGGAATAGACGTTGCCGCGGCAAGGTTTCTACAACGCTTGTTTAAGTGTTGTAGAAGGGTCCTCGCCGCGGCAGGATTTGTATTTCGCCGCGGCGAGATTTTGATTTTTTAATACCGAGAGTCTGTGTTTTTTAAGAACTTGTCTCGCCGCGGCGAGGTGATATTCCCGCCGCGGCGTTATAACCTCGCCGCGGCATGGAATAGACGTTGCCGCGGCGAGGTTTCTACAACGCTTGTTTAAGTGTTGTAGAAGGGTCCTCGCCGCGGCAGGATTTGTATTTCGCCGTGGCGAGATTATCCTGCCACGGCGAGAGTTGTACTCAGCCGCGGCGATGTCGGAGAAATGTAATTTTAATGTAAATGACATTGTATAGAGAAATTTTGAATGAAAAATAACGTTGTCCACATGAGAATAACATAAAATCCAAAATGAAAATACATTATCTAAATGTTCAATATCAAACAAAAATAGGATCTATATCCTTACGAAGTAGATGTGAAACATCGTTATCATCAAAATCATCCACCCCTTGATCAATTGGCGGTAATCCTGATGTGAACGGAGGAATGCTAGACATGTCTTCGTCTTCTTCTTCGTTACTGTTTCTCGCTTTCATATGAACCACTAACGATAACTCAGGATTTGCTGGATCCGAAACATAAAACACTTGACTTGCTTGCGAAGCCAAAATAAATGAATCATTCTCGTAGCCAATCCGTCTAAAGTCGACAATTGTAACTCCGTCATTATCAACTTTAATGTGATTATTGTCTGCCCATTTGCACTGGAATAATGCGACTCGCAACCCGCAATAATCAAGTTCCCAAATATCTTCAATGTATCCGTAATACTTCATAAAAGCATGTTTTGGATTCTTATCTTTTGCCGACGAAACATGTAAAGCTTCAGCAAACAATGTAACACCACTATATTGTACGGGATGCTTATTGTCTCGTTCCCTTGTGTAAAATGTAAAACCATTAATAGACCAAGCAGTGTACCTTGTAACCATTGAGGAAGGCCCGCCAGAATGTTTACTCAACGTAGATGAATGTCCTGCCTCTTTAAATATGCGTTTTCTAAGCCAGTTTTGAAACAAACGGTTGTGCTCTTCTTGCAACCATTTTTCATTTCTACCCTTCTTTGGATTATCCACTCTCAACTCATTCAAATGAATATCCAAAATGGCTTGACCTCGGAAACGTTGTGTAGCACATGGAGACTTGCTTGCTCCCATTCTTTTCGGTTGACGATCGAATAAGTACCTATAATGAAACAAATACTTAAAAATAATGTTCATATATAATTTAAATAAACAAATAAAGTGTTAAAAAAATACCTTTAGATAGAGCTTTTGAATCAAAATTGGTATTCTTGGGTAACCCAATTTCGTCTGTTTTAGCTAAATACTCAGAACAAAACTCAACCGACTCTTCTGCTATGTAATTTTCAACTATGCTTCCTTCCGGCCTATTGTAGTTCTTCACGTAGCTTTTCAACACTTTCATATAACGTTCGATTGGATACATCCACCGTAAAAACACGGGCCCTCCTAATTTCACTTCACGTACCAAGTGGACGGTTAAGTGGATCATTATGTCGAAAAACGAAGGTGGAAAGATCTTTTCGAGCAAGCACAAAGTTTTCACCAATTCTGACTGCATTAAATCCAATCGAGTTGGATCGATGACCTTCGAGCAAATCGAGTTAAAGAATACACATACCTTTGATATTGCAAAACTCACATCTTTTGGCACAATTCCTCGCAAAGCAAGAGGCAACATTTGTTGTAGCAGCACATGACAGTCGTGCGTCTTCATTCCAGTAAGTCTCAAATCTTTCAAAGACACGAACCTCTTATAGTTTGACGAATGACCTTCGGGGACTTTAATAGAAGCAAATCAGTTACACAATTTCTTTTTCTCATTTCGATCTAGAGTGTACTTTGCCGGTGGTAATTTTGTTTTTTTCCCACCCCCCTCCTCGGGATGCAAAATGCTTCTTATATTCATCTCTTTGAGATCCAATCGAGATTGTATTCCGTCTTTCGATTTATTTGGATCATCAAGAAGTGTACCAATAAGCGATTCGCAAACATTTTTCTCGATGTGCATAACATCAAGACAATTCCGGACGTCGTGTGTCTTCCAATAAGGAAGGTCGTAGAAAATTGATTTCTTCTTCCACGGATTCTCTTTGAACGATTCTTTAGTACTAGCACTCCGCTTTCTTTTCCCAAGCACTTCATTGACGTTTTTAACCATCTCATAGACATCTTAACCAGACAAAATTCTAGGAGGGGGTCGTTCTTCTGAATTTCCATCAAAAGCTTGTTTCAATCTTCTATACGAGTGATCTCTTGGTAAGAATCTTCTATGACCCAGAAAAACAGTTTTCTTACCATGCTTCAAACGGATGGAAGATGTGTCTTTCATACAAATCGGACAACCAATCGAGCATTTCACAGAGTATCCTGACAAGTTTCCATAGGCCGGAAAATCGTTAATAGTCCACATTAACATTGCCCTTAAGTTGAACGAATCTCCACGGTAAGCGTCTTTAACTTCCATCCCTTTCTCCCATAACATCTTCAAATCATCGACCAACGGTGCCAAATAGACATCAATATCATTTCCTGGTTGATTCGGTCCTAAAATCAAAAGCGTTAACATCAAGAACTTTCTCTTCATACATAGCTTTGGAGGGAGATTGTAGTTCACAAGTATAACCGGCCAAACACTGCATTTACTGCTCATCATGCTGAACGGGTTCATTCGATCAGAAGCTAGACCAAGGCGCAAATTTCGAGTATCAACACTGAAATCCTTATACTCTAAATCGAATGATTTCCGCTGTGCAGCATCAGCAGGATGTCTCAACATACCATCATCGATACGCTTTTCGGAGTGCCAAACCATGTTCTTCGCGTGTTTGACACTATTAAACATTCGACGAAAGCGCGGCATTGGAGGAATGTACCATAACGACTGAAATATATTTAACGAAAATCAGTAATAAATAATGAATATGAGCTACATGTATTTCCTAATCAAGTGATGAAAATGTACGTACCTTAACTGGAACTCCTTTAACCCCGTTACATGGAATTTTACCCTTCTTCCACCGTGACTCTTTGCACGTCGGACATTCATCTAGATCTTCATACTCGTGTCTATATAAAACAAAATCATTTGGGCACGCATGGAATTTCTCGTACTTCATGCCTAATGTACCCAAAGTCTTCTTTGCTTTATACATACATAAAGGTACTTTATTGTCTTTTGGAAATGCTTCTTTCAGTGTTTCCAACAATGGAGTAAAACTAGTGTTTGTCCAACCTGTTGTCAATGGTGCCCACAAGAAGAGTAGTAGTGTCTATTTATGTACATCTGATGTCATATAGTCTTACGAAGACTCTTGCTTGTAATTGCTTATTCATTTAATAATAAAGTTGAAACGTTCATTCATTCTTTCTTTGTTTGAAGCTTTATGATAAAACGTTAGTCTTTTAGTCCATAAACAAACTTAACAACTTATGAAGAGACAAATGTAGATTTGCATGAACAAACTCTTCGTAGTTTGCTTAAAACGATATATTCGCAATCTTAGGGTCAAAGGACTATTGACCTCAGTATGATTGTTAGGAGAATCTATGATGTCTGGTTATGAGGCATTGAGAGTTGGAGACTCTACAGTTCTTCTAGGTATCTTCCGAAGGTACTGAATTGACCAGTGCACTTCTAGAGACAAGATAAGAACAAACCATTTAACCTCTTATGTCTCGAAGTCACTATGTATGAATTGCATCATGCTTACCTTAATCCTGAAATGAGACATGCCATTTCACACCTTAGTATTCTCATTTGAGAAAGTCAAAGTTCGGACTCACTATGTGATTCCGAACAACGCCTATTGGTGAAGTACTAAGTTGTGAGTCTGTCATGAGTAACTTTGTGAAGTTCTCATAGATATGGAATTCATGTACAAGATTGCTGAAATGCAATGTATGTCACCTCATGCTTTGTTCCTTGGAGTGTGAATAAATGAACTGGCCAGTGTCCAAATTGAGTCCTGACTCTTTTGGATAAAACAATGTGACTTGTTAGCTCCTCGTCAATACATTGTTTCTAACTTATTCACAAGCGACAAAGGAGTTGAGGAAATAACAGCTAGAAGGGTAAAATGGTAATTTAGTAAATCCCGACTAGCTGATGACATTCATGAAGGGTAAACATAGATAATATTCAGTGGATCCGCTCATCATAATTAGGTCGAATTCTTGAGTAGAAAATAAATTCATTTGAACCGAGAGATTTTCAGTGTCAGCTCTTTAGTGGAGTCAGTTGGCATTAAGCTAAACTTGGAAAAGGTTTGTGAACTTTTGAGTCCAAGTGTTTAGCTCAAGCTTTGTTCATTTGGGTCCATGAGGTCACTGTCACGAATCACATCGATAGGAATAGTTAAACTGGAAGCTAAGTCAAAACAAGAACGAAAATTGTCAAAAGGGTATTTTTGTCTTTTGAGACATAGCATGAAATGAATGTCAATAAATTTTTTGACAAGTTCATTTGATGACTTAATGTCACTCGGCCATAATAAGATTAATTGGGCCTTGTGGATTAATTTCATTTCATAAGAATTTTATTGAAAATTCTTAATGGGCCTTTCTCATGTTGTTATGAACAAATGAAGAAGCTTCTAGAAGCTCCTTCTAGATGTGAAATGGGCGCCCAAATACCCAAGAGAAAGAGAGATTATTTTGTGCATAAATGTATCAAGATACTTGCCAAAAGGAAAAGAGGAAACAAATTTCCTATGCTTGCCATAAGGAAATTCGGCCAAGGCAACCAAGAGAGAACAAAAGAGGAAACTAATCCCTTGGGGATTCACTTGAGGTAGGCGCCTATCTTGGATAGGAATGGGCAATAAAAGATTGCTCATTAAGGCTTGGAAAATAAGAGGAAACTACTTCTTTCCAAGGCCAACCCTTCTCCTATAAATAGGACCCTCATTCCTCTCATTCTATTCATTCCACATAAGTTAGAGATTGAGAGCTTCTCTCTCTAGAACTTGTGGTTGCCGCCCCTCTTCTCTCTCTCTCTAGTTTATTTTCGATTTTTCTTGTCTTGGCACCTAGGCCCTCACTCGACCTAGTGTTTAGCTCTGCGACTTCGAGACTTGTTCTTAAGTCGTAGTGTTTAAAAGTGCCCACTCACTAATTCCTTTTCTCTCGAGTGATTTAGTGATAGAATCTTTCGTGGTTGCTCGAGGTGCCGAGGAAAGAAAGAGGGACATGCTGCGAGGGGAGACGAGCGTTGCCAACTTTCTAAGAGCTTCTCAAAGATCAAGCTTCAAGAAAGGTTAGTAAACTTCTTAGCTTATAATGGTTTTTAATTACATGTACTTGCTCTCTTGTCTAGGTTAGTAAAAACTGTTTTTACTTGTAAAAGAAATTTTTAAAATTCCGCCGCTTACCGAAGCGTTAATTATTTTCTCAAACCCTAGATCGATTCCAACACAACCCCCCGACGCCTTCAAATGAAATAATGTAACTAAAAATGACAACTTCGAATAGCTTGTACACCCTTCATAATGGTGTCTCCTCATCATTCATCATGGACTCAAACAATTCCGGTCGCTCAACAAAATCATCCTCCAAATCATTCATCATTCCGTACATATCATCAATATCATCTTCAGCATCATCCTCATTTGCCGTAGAACGAAAAACCTCACCATGGTAGAACCATCTTTGATACGAGGTCATTATTCCATATGCAAACAAATGGGTCCGAACGACATCAATCGAAAAATGTCTATGATTTCCACATTTAATACAAGGACAACGAATAGATTTCAAATCTACCATGTTCTCTCTAGCAAAATCACAAAACTCATCTACACCTTTCCGATATATCTCATTCAATCTATTCTCCCACATCCACTTTCTCATATTCATAGAAAAACCCTAAGTATACAAAAAATTGCCAATTCTAATTAGTAAACTATCAAGAGAACAACAATTAGAATAAGTTAAAGAAGAACTTACAAGATTTGAATGTGTAGATGAGACTAGTAAACGAGGACGCTCTAGAATGAGTAGGAAAGGTACTAGAAATATTTTTTCGAGTGAGGTTATGAGAGAGTTCAAAGTGAAAAAGACCAGAAATGAGAATTTATATCACCAGTCTCGTGTCACTCGCCGCGGAGACATTTCTACTTCGCCGCGGTGACACATTCTACAACGCTTCCAAAAGCGTTGTAGAATGTCCTCGCCGCGGCAAAAATATGCGTTCGCCGCGGCGACTAAATCACGCCGCGGCGAGGTACAAATCTCGCCGCGGCAGGAGTCATGCGCCGCGGCGATAACACGTCGTCGCCGCGGCGAAAATCTTACCGAGAGCACCATGTTCCAGACATATAGTCTCGCCGCGGCATCATAGAGTTTACGCCGCGGCGAATGTATTCCTCGCCGCGGCGACAATTCGCTGTCGCCGCGGCGAGGATTCTACAACGCTTTTTTAAGCGTTGTAGAAAGGTGTCGCCGCGGCGAAAATTGTATACTGCCGCGGCGAGGACATCTAGGGTTACCTCGCTGCGGCGATGGCACATTTTCGCCGCGGCGAGAATTTTCTGGGTAACCCTCGCTGCAGCGAGAATTTGGTTTCGCCGCGGCGAGGCTCCTACAACGCTTATTATATTCTATACTTAGCATTTTTTTTTCAATTTTCCCTCATTCTCATTCCTTATTCTACTTCATTTCTTCTCATCTCTCTCTCAACTACTCATCTCTCTCGTCCCTCTCTCTCTCTCCGCCACTCTCTTGCCGCCCCGCCCCTCTCTCGCCAACACTCTCTCTCTCTCGGCCCCTCTCTCTCTCTCCGTCCCTCACCTCGCTGAGCCCTCGCGCCCTCGCCCCGCGCGCTCTCCCTCACCTCGCCGTGCGCCCACGCCCCCGCCCCCTCCCTCACCTCGCCTCACTCATCTCTCTCGGCCCCTCTCTCTCTCTCCGTCCCTCACCTCGCTGAGCCCCCGTGCCCTCGCCCCGCGCGCTCTCCCTCACCTCGCCGTGCGCCCACGCCCCCGCCCCCTCCCTCACCTCGCCGTGCGCCCACGCCGCCCTCCGACCCTCACATTGCCGCGCGCCCTCCGGTCTCACCTCGCTCGCGCCCACCCTCGCCACGCGCCCTCACCTCGCCGCCTTCGGCCATTACCTCTCCGGCCCTCATCTCACCACCTTCTCTTCGCAGCCCTTGTGCTCGTCCAACTTCGGGTAATGTTTTTGAACATTTTTACATGGACTTATTTAGTGTGAATTCGATATTGATTTGAAATTAGGAGATATTGTATTGGATTTGAGTTTATTGAAATTAGGAGAAATATATTTGATATTAGATTGAATTGGGATTGAAATTGTGTTTTTGTTTAGAATCGGATTGGATTTGAGTTTATATTGTGATTGGAGTTGAGTTTATATTGGATTTTTGTTACATTTGAGTTGAAATTTTGATTACATTTGAGTTGAAAATTGAAATTATGTTTTGAATTTTGTTTATTAGATTCAATGTCGTCCACTACTACTACTTCTAGCGGTAGTGGTAAAAGAAAAATTAGAAGACAACTAGCGCTTAACTCCGATGAACAAGGAAAACGAAGAAACACTCTTATGGGTCGGGTTAATAAGGCTAAAACACTTGGTAAAAAAATCCCGATACAATTTGATGATAAAGGGCAACCAATCGGTAAAGAGGGTGATGAGTTGTCGAGTTACTTTGGCGTGTTAGCAAGAGAACACGTTCCACTTTCGATGCGTGATTGGAGATGTAAAGACAACGCCCAAATTAAAGAACGGATTTGGAACGAAATGCAAGAAGGCTTTACGATTCCTATCGAACAAAAACACGATTGCCTTATGAGAGTCGGAGAAGCCGCAAGGTTATTTCGTCATGAGATATACAACGATCTACTCAAAGACATAATCAACGAACCAATCGCCTTAAAGAGACCGGCTTGTATTTTGAAATACTATACAAGTATCACCGAAGAAGATTGGATAGCATTTGTTGAGTATAGACGAACCGAAATGTTCAAACAAACATCGGAACATGGGAAATCAAATATCGGAAAAAGTGTGTACAAATCTCGAACGGGCCGAAATGGATATCGAAAGCTTGATCAAGAAAAGGTTAGAATCATTTTTTTTCTTTTAGTTATTTCAAATGTTGCAATTATTTTTTAATTTATTATATAATTACTTCTTACTAGCATGACGAAACGGGGGAATGGCCTATGAAAGAGGAACTTTGGATTGACTCGCGAATGAAAGACGTAGATAACTACAAGGATGAGAAAGACAAATTGATGGGAGAAAAAATCGTAAGTTCTTTACCTTTGTTATAACAATTAACCTTGTAATTTTATTTTCAAATAATTTTATGTGTAGAAAAAGTTATCACAACAAGCATCGCAAGGGACATGGTTGCCGGAATCGGGAAAGAGTGTTTTGCAAGAAGCTTTGGGAACGTCGCGAGTTTGCGGTCAATCCAAACACACGTCGCGTTTTAAGTACTTTGTTCCTCCAACGCCCAACGAAGAAGTAATGAGATGCGTCGGGAAATGAGCGAGCTAAAGTCTTTGGTGATGAAGGCCTTCGGTGGAAATGGTAGCATTAATGTCGAGTGGCCTAGTGTCGAGCAAGTGGAAGAGAATCTCAACGCGAAGGTTGTTGATGATAAAGAGATGGCAAATGTTGAAGAACACGTCAATGAAGCGGTCTCTTTAGGTATGTTTAATTTTTTTTTATCTATTTATTAAAGATAAATGTTTTGGTATTAAGTTATTGATAAAATTCTTGATTCGCTTAGAACACGACGATGTTGATGATCGTCCGAAGATCGATCCTATCATTGTTGATGATCGTCCGAAGATCGATCCTATTGTTGTGGAAAAACCCAATAGTGTTCGTGCTAGTTGCTCTTTGAATCCAACCACGCCGGTGACACCGAGTTCGGATGAAAGCGTCGAGTGTCTTCTTTTCATTGATGACACCGAGTTCGGAGGCACAATTCATGTTGCAAATGGGCGAGCGTACATGAATGGAGGCGTAGTTCATTTCTCACCTTTGGAGGAAGGAAATTTACGCGTGGCCGTTTTGGGGGTTTTGATTAAAAAAGCAAAATTGCCAATTCCCACCGAAGAAGCTCAAACCATTGAAGATGCTATAGGCGGGTTTGTCTCGTGGCCGAAGAGACTCATGGAAATGGACACGGGAATAGAGAGTCGCGGTCCGGTTGTCAAACAACTCTCAAAGCTCGGTTTTGAGAGTGAAGCTAGCATCGATGATGCTAAGAAGATTCCGTACAAGGTGATTAATCCCAAGTATCGATTGCTCGCTCAACATGCCAACAAAGTAATGTTACCGGAAGGGGATGTGATTATGGTCAATGTTAGTCCAAGTCTCGCGGCTATCCCGATTCCGGTGTCATTTGAAGACATTTCCGATTTTTTGCAATACTTGGAAATTGGCGCGGGGAGCATAACGGTTTATATGGAGTAAGAGTTTTCTTTATATGCGTTTTTTAATATCAATATTCAATATTTAGTATTTTGATCAACTAAATATTTGTTTGTCATAGCTATCTACGCTCGAGGCTAGAAAAGGCGAAGAAGACTCGAAATTATTGTTTTATAAATCCGAGCTTAAGTTCGTATATCGAAAATGACGACGAGGTGGCTTATTTGTCAAAACGAGTCAAGGACGTTGGAAACGTGGTACGAGATTGCAAATTTGGTGAATTAGTTTTGATTCCGTATAACAAAGGTGCGCATTGGATGCTCGTTGTCCTCGACCTTTGGAGAAATAGCGCTATGGTCTTTAACCCGTTGAGAAATAAAATCCCAATCGATTTAAATCGATTGATAAAAAGGTAATATTTTGATTTCTTAAATAATTTTCATTATAAATCGTTCTAAATGTTTTTTCTCTTATAATCTCCGTGTTATATAGGGTTCTTGTTGATTTCAAGCTCGAGCATCAAAACGCCCATAGTAACGGGCAATCAACGTACATCAATGCTTGGGACGCTCCGAGACAAACGGAAAACACAGAATGCGGGTATTTTGTCATTTCTTATATGCGTGATATAGTCGTAGGAGGTGTAGGAAAATTAGAAAATAAGAAATCCTATACAAAGGAGGATTTAGAGAGAGTTAGGGAATAATGGGTAAGTTATGTACAAACATTTATTAACTGTGATGATTAGCTAGTTTTTTTATTGAATTATGGATTGGTTGTAGATGTATATATTAGATTTTGAATGTTTTGAAGATGATGATATTTGAAGATGAATGTATATATTAGATATTTTTTGTATTGAAGATTATTTTCAGGTGCTAGTATCGTGTAAAAAGAGATTTTGGATTAAAAATAAATGATTCTCGCCGCGGCGAACTATACTTCTCGCCGCGGCAAGTAATTCGAGCCGCGGCGGGAAATATTATTCGCTGCGGCGAGAAAAGATACTGAGAGCAGGCAAATTAGAAATCTTAGTCTCGCCGCGGCGAGATTTTTTCTTCGCCGCGGCGAGTTTTAAAAAAAATTCATCGCCTTCCTACAACGAAGAATTATCCGTTGTAGAATAATCTCGCCGCGGCTAAGATTTGACGTCGCCTCGGCGAAGTGTAATCTTCGCCGCGGCGAGTTGATTCTACAACGCTTGGCAATCCGTTGTAGATGTTGTCGCCGCGGCTCGGAACGTACCTCGCCGCGGCAAATAACTCGCCGCGGCGAAGTGATTCTACAACGGATTGAAAATCCGTTGCAGAATATGTCGCCGCGGCGAGAAATATACTTCGCTGCGGCGAGATGGTTGAAAATATTTAAAAATTACACAATGGATTCTAACCGTTGTAGAACCTTCTACAACGCTTAAAAATCCGTTGTAGAATCTTAGTTTCTACAACGGATAATTAAGCATTGTAGAAAGCTGTTGGTCTCTACAACGGATTTTTAAGCGTTGTAGAAGCTTCTACAACGCAGGATTCTACAACGCTTAAGAAGCGTTGTAGAATCATTCTACAACTGTTTTTAAGCGTTGTAGAATCCTAGTTTTGTAGTAGTGTGAAATTAATCCACAAGGCCAAATGATCAAGTCATGGCCGAGTATTATTAAGTCATCAAATGACCTTGTCAAAAAATTTATTGACATTCATTTCATGCTATGTCTCTAAAGACAAAAATACCTTTTTGACTATTTTCGTTCTTGTTTTGACTTAGCTTCCAGTTTAACTATTCCTAATCGATGTGATTCGTGACAGTGACCTTATGGATACAAATGAACAAAGCTTGAGCTAAAATACTTGGACTCAAAAGTTCATAAACCTTTTCCAAGTTTAGCTTAATGTCAACTGACTCCACTAAAGAGTTGACACTGAAAATCTCTCGGTTCAAATGAATTTATTTTCTACTCAAGAATTCAACCTAATTGTAATGAGTAGATCCACAGAATATTATCAGTGTTTACTCTTCATGAATATCATCAGCTAGTCGGGATTTACAAAATTACCATTTTACCCTTCTAGCTGTTATTTCCTCAACTCCTTTGTCGCTTGTGAATAATGTTGGAATAGATCTAGGGTTTAAGAAAATAATTAACGCTTCGGTAAGCGGCGGAATTTTAAAAAATTTCTTTTACAAGTAAAAACAATTTTTTACTAACCTAGACAAAGAGCAAGTACATATAAATAAAAACTATTACGAGCTAAGAAGTTTACTAACCTTTCTTGAAGCTTGAACTTTGAGAAGCTTTTGGAAAGTTTGCAACACTCGTCTCCCCTCGCAGCACGTCTCTCTTTCTTTCCTCGGCACCTCGAGCAACCACGAAAGTTTCTATCACTAAATCACTCGAAATAAAAGGAATCAGTGAGTGGACACTTTTAAACACTACGACTTAAGAACGAGTCTTGAAGTCGCAGAGCTAAACACTAGGTCAAATGAGGACCTAGGTACCAAAACAAAGAAATCGAAAATGAAGAGAGAGAGAGAGATGATCGGCCAAGGTTCTAGAGAGAGAGTCTCTCAAATCTCTAAAACTTGGAATGAATGAATTGTGAAAAAAAGGGGCTCCTATTTATAGGAGAGGTCTCACCTTCAATAAGGTAGTTTCCTCTTCTATAGAATATCACATATTCATGAGCCAATTTCCCCTTTTTTCTCTTGAGACACTCGGCCAACATAGGCTTCATTAAGCCTTGGATTTGTTTCCTTTTTTGTTCCATGCCTTGCCTTGTCTCTCTCTTGGCCGAATCCCTTATGCATCCATATGCAAATTTGTTTCCTCTTTTTCTTTTGGCAAGTATCTTGATACATTTATGCACAAAATAATCTCTCCTATTTCTCTATAGGGTAGGCGCCCAAACTCATTCTAGAAGGAGCTTCTAGAAGCTTCTTCATTTGTTCATGACAACATGAGAAAGGCCCATTAAGAATTTTCAATAAAATTGTTATGAAATGAAATTAATTCACAAGGCCCAATGATCAAGTCATGGCCGAGTGACATTAAGTCATCAAATGAACTTGTCAAAAAATTTATTGACATTCATTTCATCCTTTGTCTCAAAAGATAAAAATACCCTTTTGACTATTTTCGTTCTTGTTTTGACTTAGCTTCCAGTTTAACTATTCCTATTAGATGTGATTCGTGACAGTGACCTCATGGATCCAAATGAACAAAGCTTGAGCTAAATACTTGGACTCAAAAGTTCACAAACCTTTTCCAAGTTTAGTTTAATGTCAACTGACTCCACTAAAGAGTTGACACTGAAAATCTCTCGGTTCAAATGAATTTATTTTCTACTCAAGAATTCAACCTAATTATGATGAGCGGATCCACTGAATATTATCTATGTTTACCCTTCATGAATGTCATCAGCTAGTCGGGATTTACTAAATTACCATTTTACCCTTCTAGCTGTTATTTCCTCAACTCATTTGTCGCTTGTGAATAAGTCTCGAAGTCTCGAGAACAAGTCTCAAAGTCGAAGAGCTAAAAACGCTAGGTAAAATGAGGACCTAGGTACTTCGGATGAATCAAATGAGAAGCTTTCAATCTCTAAAACTTCGGATGAATCAAATGAGAAGAATAAGGCCTCTATTTATGAGGGATTACCTTCAACAAGGTAGTTTCCTCTTCTATAAAATATCACATATTCATGAGCCAAATTTGCCACTTAGCCCATAGAGTCACACAGCCAAACATAGTTAAAGCAAGTCCTTGGATTTGTTTCCTCTTTTATTTTGCTTCTCTCTTTCCCTTATGTTGGCCGATTCTCCGTTCCTTGTTTAAGGAAATTTGTTTCCTCTTTTTCTTTTGGCAAGTATCTTGATACATCAATGCACAAAATAATCTCTCTTTTCTTTGGGTGATGGGCGGCCAAGGCTCTCTAGAAGGAGCTTCTAGAAGCTTCTTCATTTGTTCATGACAACATGAGAAAAGCCCATTAAGAATTTTCAAATAAAACTTATGAAATGAAATTAATCCACAAGGCCCAATGAAAACATCATGGCCGAGTGATTTAGGTCATCATATGACCATGTCAAAAAATTTATTTACATTCATTTCATGCTATGTCCAAAAAGACAAAATTACCCTTTTGACAATTTTCGTAAAACTTGTCTCGTTCTTGTTTTGACTCAGCTTCTAGTTTAACTATTCCTACTCGATATGATTAGTGACAGTGACCTCATGGATCCAAATGAACAAAGCTTGAGCTAAATACTTGGACTCAAAAGTTCACATACCTTTTTCAAGTTTAGCTTATTGCCAACTGACTCCACTAAAGAGTTGACACTGAAAATCGCTCGGTTCAAATGAATTTATTTTCTACTCAAGAATTCAACCTAATTGTAATGAGTGGATCCACCGAATATTATCTATGATTACCCTTCATGAATATCATTAGCTAGTCGAGATTTACAAAATTACCATTTTACCCTTCTAGTTGTTATTTCCTCAACTCCTTTGTCGCTTGTGAATAAGTCAGAAACAATGTATTGACGAGGAGCTAACAAGTCACATCGTTTCATCCAAAAGAGTCAAGACTCAATTTGGACACTAGCCAGTTCATTTACTCACATTCCAAGGAACAAAGCATGAGGTGATATACATTGCATTTCAACAATCTTGTACATGAATTCCATATCTATGAGAACTTCACAAAGTTAATCATGACATCTTCACAACTTAGTACTTCACTAACAGGTCATGTTTTGAATAACATAGTGAGTCCGAACTCTGACTTTCTCAACTGAGAATACGTAAGCTGTGAAATGGCATGTCTCATTTCAGGATTAAGGTAAGCATGATGCAATTTATACGTAGTGACTTCGAGACATAAGAGGTTAAATGGTTTGTTCTTATCTTGTCTCTAGAAGTGCACTGGTCAATTCAGTACCTTTGGAAGATACCTTGAAGAACTATAGAGTCTCCAACTCTCAATGCCCCATAACCAGACATCATAGATTGCGAATATATCGTTTTAAGCAAACTACGAAGAGTTTGTTCATGCAAATCTACATTTGTCTCTTCATATGTTGTTAGGTTTGTTTATGGACTAAAGACTAAGATTTTATCATAAAGCTTCAGACAAGGAAGATTGAATGAACGTTTCAACTTTTATTAATAAATAAGCAACTACAAGCAACAGTCTTTGTGAGACTTTATTACATCAAATGTACAAAAGTAAAGACTATAACTCTTCTTGTGGGCACCATTGACAAAAAACTCCTACTTGATTCGACTACAAGGTTGGTCGAAGACCTTGTTCGCTAGGGCCTTGGTGAATGGATCTGCCAGGTTGTCCACCGTTGAGATCTTCTTCACTTCCACGTCTCCGCGTTGCACGATCTCTCGAATCAAATGGTATTTCCTCTCAATATGTTTAGAGTGCTTATGGCTTTGAGGTTCCTTTGAGTTAGCTACAGCCCCACTATTATCACAATAAAGGGTCATGGGCTCGTCGACGTTTGGAACGACTTCCAAATATATAAGGAATTTTCTAAGCCATACAGTCTATTTGGATGCTTCAGAAGCAGCCACATATTCTGCTTCCATTGTGGAGTCAGCAATGCAAGATTGATTAATACTCCTCCACGCAACAGCTCCCCCATTAAGGATGAACACAAATCCCGAAGTAGATTTCGTGGAATCCTTATCCGCTTGAAAATCGGAGTCGGTATATCCCGTCATAGTCAGGTCAGTACCAGAGTATGTATGCATCAAGTTCCTAGTTCTTCGAAGATATTTGAGAGCATGCTTAACAACAATCCAGTGCTCGGGACCAGGGTTAGATTGGAAACGGCTAACTACGCCAACTGCGAAATAGATGTCAGGTCTAGTGCAAAGCATAACATACATGAGGCTTCCTATGGTTGAGGCGTAAGGAATTTTCCTCATGTCTTCAATCTCTTGTGCAGTCTTGGGAGACTGGTCCTTAGAGAGTGAGACTTCATGCCTAAAGGGTGTTTGACCCTTCTTGGAGTCTTATATCGAGAAGCGATCCATCACATTATCAATATAAGATGCTTGAGAGAGCGACAGAGTCCGGTTCTTCCTATCTCGAAAGATTTGGATCCCCAGAATGTACGCGGCTTCTCCTATATCCTTCATATCGAATTGCTTTGCCAGCCAGACCTTAACATCAGATAATTTACCCACATCATTACCTATGAGTGATATATCATCGAATATAGTACCAGAAACACAACTTTACCTTCGTGCATTAACTTGTAAACGCACAGCTCATCTATTGACTGCTCAAAGCCAAAGGTCTTAACAGTTTCATCGAATCTAATATTCCATGACCTAGATGCTTGCTTTAATCCATAAATGGACTTAAGCAACTCATAAACCTTGGTCTCTTGACCTTCTTCCATGAAACTGTCTGGTTGAGCCATGTAAATGCGCTCGTCAAGATTTCCATTCAGGAATGCCGTCTTGACATCCATTAGCCAGATCTCATAGTCGAGAGCTACAACTATGGATAGAAGTATGCGGATGGATTTAAGCATCGTCACTGGCAAGAAGGTTTCTTCATAGTCAATCCCTTCTTGTTGGGTATATCCCTTAGCCACAAGTCGTGCTTTGAACGTCTCAACGTTCCCATCCGGACCCCTTTTCTTCTTGTATATCCACTTACACCCTAGAGGTTTAACCCCTTCAGGAAGGTCTACAAGTTTCCAGACTTTGTTGACATAGATCGACTGCATTTCAACTTTCATGGCGTCAAGCCAATGGTTTGATTCAGAACAAGACATTGCTTGGCTATAGGAAACAGGGTCATCCATGTCGGAGACGGCTACGAAAGTGTCTCCATAGGACATGTACCTGTCAGGCTTTTGAGTAGTCCCCTACTACGTCGAAGTACTACTTGACGAGATTCTGATGAGTTAGGTTGTGTTTCAGTTAAGGTAAGAACATTCCTTACAGATGAGGTAGAAGCTTGCTCACCCAACTTTTCTTCAAGCACAATTTTGTTTCTAGGTTTTGCATCCTTCATAAAGTCCTCCTCAGAGAAACGCGCATTCGTGCTAACGAAAGTCTTATCGGCCTCAGGACTATAGAATATGAAACCTTTGTTTTCCTTTGGATATCCAACGAACAGACATAATTCTGACCTACTGGCCAACTTGCTAGTCTTTTGCCTCAGCACGTGTGTAGGGCAACCCCAAATTTTGATGCGGCCAAGATTTCCTTTACGGCCAGTCCATCGTTCATAAGGAGTACCAGGAACCGTTTTGGACAGAATTTGGTTCAGAATGTAAGCGGCTGTTTCGAGGGCATATCCATTAGAGTTCGGTTTCTTCTCTCTGACACTCCGTTTTGTTGAGGTGTGCCAGGTGCGGTAAGCTGAGAAGCGATACCTTCTTCTTTAAGAAAGTCATTGAACTCTCCAGACATATACTCACCACCTCGATCGGATCGAAGGGTTTTGAACACTTTGCCAGTTTGCTTTTCCACTAAAGCCATAAAGACCTTAAATACGTTAAAGGTATCGGATTTGTGTTTGAGCAAATAGACAAAAACGTATCTTGAGTAATCGTCAGTGAATGTAACGAAGTATTCGTATCAACCACGTGCATGTTGACTGAGCGGACCACATACATCAGAATGTACTAGTTCCAGCAGCTCAGTGGCTCTTCGACCCTTATCGGAGAAACGTCGCTTAGTCATTTTTCCTTCTATGCAAGATACACAAGTAGGTAGTGAACCTATTGCAGAGGCTTGGAGTGGACCGTCCCTCACAAGTCTCTTAATCCTGTCTAGACTGATATGACCAAGTCTTAAGTGCCAGAGATATGTTGACTTTATTAGATCGGAGGATTCAGATAGTTTGATCCTCTTTGGCTCCCTAACTAGATCATTATCTATTTCGGTGTCCAAAAGAGAAGGTCGAGTGGTATAAATGTAAAAAAGACCATTCTTCATACATACATCAGTGACAAAAGAATTTGAAAAGAAATATGAATTCCATTCTTTATAAACTTTAAATAATAATCTTGCTCGAAAAGTTGAGCAACAGATATTAGGTTTTTCCCAAAGGAAGGAACATAATAAACATTATTCAAATTTAAAGTGCGATCTTCAAAAGACAGCGTCACGGATCCCGCAGCCTTCACAGACACCACGCTCCCATCACCCCACTTAAAGCAGAAGTCGCCATCCTCTAAGCTTTTGCTTTTCCTAAAACCAGTTAAGGAGCAGCAAATATGGTTAGTAGCAGCGGAGTCAATAATCCACGATGATACATTATAACCTACTAAACAAGCTTCGGTTATAAGTACAATACTTTTTTCCTTAGTCTTGAGGTAGGTAGGACAATTCCTACGCCAGTGACCAGGCTCATTGCAGTGGTGGCACTTGTCTTTAGACTTGTCCACCTTTGGAGCCTTTGGCGTCTTCTTCTTCTTTTGAACCTTAGGTTGATTCTTCTTCTCGGCCTTGCGAGGTCTCTTCTTAGATCTAGAGGTGGAGGCAATAGCATGTACCTCTCCTTGAGCCCTGTTTTTCATAGTGAGTCCCTCAGCGGTTTGAAGCTCGTTCAAAAGCTCGGCAAGTACTCTAGCTTTTTCATGGAGTAGTTCAGCTTGAAGGTATCAAAAGATTCGAGGAGAGTTTCCAAGATCATGTCTATTTTAGTCTCTCCATCAATCTAAGATCCAAGGATCTCCATTTCGTGTAGACAGCCAATGATCAGCATCATATGATCTCTAACGGGAGTTCCAGCCTTCATGCGACAGTTCATAAACTGTCGGACTGCTTGTTGCCTAGCTTGACGTCCTTGCCCTCCAAACATCTCATGGAGATTGTAGAGCATATCGGTGGCAGTCTCGATGTCACGATGTTGTTGTTGCAATACATTGTTCATAGATGCCAAAATATAGCACCTCGCAATCTCATCGGATCGAAGCCAGGCCGCCAAGGCGTCTTTCTCCTCTTGTGTCGAATCTTGATTCGTTTGAGGAGGAAAGGGGGTGGTGAGAACCCATTTGTGCTTGTCGACAGTAAGGACTATGTCGAGGTTACGTTTCCAGTCGACGTAATTGTCGCCTTCGAGTTTATTCGAGGAAAGAATGGTTGAGAGAGGATTGATATACATATTGCCTATAAGAGTTGAAACAAGTTTATGATTAGTCTTTGGTTTAGGATTTAAGTTTTTAACATTTGATAAAATCCAAAGGTGTTATAAACCAAATGATAATTTACTTCCTCAAGACAAGGCCGTAAAAAATCTCCATTTATAAGTAAATGACACATCATTAATGCTTAGCCAAGATGTCAATACACCAATTTCGACTAGCCACCTTTTAAATTGGTTTGATCATTCACATCCTTTCCCAGAGCCTCAAGGGAGGATTACTAAGGATTGAGTCTAAGTGGGCAACCAACCACTTAGTCCAAAAGATCAACTTTGAAAAAACAATCCCCCAAGAGGAGGCCTTGTCTTCATCGTCTCACTCTCGGACATAGCTCATTGAGCAATGATCGAAGCAAAAACGCCATAGAGTACTCCCATTGAAGAAAGGGTCACAAGAGTGACTCTTAGTCTCACGTTAACTGCTTCTTTCATTAGTGTTGGGGATCGTGGGTTATAAGCAACAAGTATAACCCTCCCACTTAGTTTTTGGAGTTGGTACATCGACTCTTATAAGTTCGGAAACGGATTTCCTAGTTATAGAGCGATAGAGCGGACAACTAGAAAAGAATCCTAGAGTTTCATGTTCAGAGCAATGTTACTGCATAAAGGCACAAGGTACATACTCGGATCTTTTCCTATTTTCTATTCGGGAAAGTGCATGAGGGAACTGTGAACTTCAACTTACTCGAACACTTGAAAGTTTGAGATTACACATCTTTATTTTTCGGCTTGTCTCCGAGGAGACCTTCCACTCAAATTTTCAAGAGCATATAGATTTTGAACATATGTGATATAGATATAGTTTTGAAAACATTTTGAAAACTTATTTGATTTGGATGACAAAATATTTTCAAGTTTGAAAACAAAAACGGTTTTCCAAAATTCAAACTAGTTTTGTAAAAATTCAATTTCAATTAAACTTTCAAAAATCAAAACATTTTAATCTTTCACATTATGTTTATAATCTTATAAAAAAAACATTTTTTCTCAAGAAAATTTACTCATTAGAGTTCTATAACTCATGGTAGTGGGGCTGAAAATCCGGATTTCAAAAAAACTGGACTTTCGGAACAGCCGCGCACCTCGGAGTAAAATCGCCATAACTGGAGGCTCCGATGTTCTTTTGACCCGAAACTAACTGCATTGGAAAGAGGACAAAAAGACCTTTAATTTGATTCAAGAATCATTAAATTTAGAATTTTTAGCGGAGAGGTATACCACATTTACCGGGTGTTTTCTCGAGCTCAAAGAATACTAGAAATAATTAAAAGTCGGACTTTGAGTGCGAAAAAAGAGTCGAGTGTAACGGAACGTTTTAGGAAGTTGTTAAGGATTTTATTTGTGTTTTATTAACATGGTAATAACATGGTATAAAAAAAATAACAACAAGCATAAAACGATTCAAGTAAATAAAAGAAACTAGTAAGACAAGAAAACTAGTCACAAAATTTACTAGAAATTTTCTCAAACTTAAAAACACGTTTTTCAATATAAAAATTAAAAAATGAACTGATTCTAATGTGTTTTAATAACATCCCAAACTCATAGAAAATCAATATGATTTTTAATTTAAAGGCATGAGCAATAAATAAATAAAAATCTAAGAAAACAATTCTAACTTGTCAGAAAATTAGTAAACTTTCGAAAACGATTTTCAAGCTTATAATTTTAATTACATGTACATGCATATCTTTGACCATAACTCTGATACCATTTCTTGGAATTGATCTTGGGTTAAGAAAAAGTTTAACGCTTCGAGCAAGCGGCGGAATATAAAAATTTTCTTTTAAACGAGAAAAACGATTTTACTAACCTAGACAAAGAGCAAGTACATGTAAATAAAAACTATTATGAGCATTAAAAATTTACTAAACTTTTTAAAAGATTGAACGTTGATGAGCCTTCGGAAGGTTGAAAACGTTCGTCTCCCCTCGCACCACGTCTCTCTTCTTTCCTCAGCACCTCGAGCAACCACGAAAGTTTCTATCACTAAAATCACTCGAGAGAAAAGGAATTAGTGATTGGGCACTTTTAAATACGACGACTCGAGAACAAGTCTTAAAGTCGAAGAGCTAAAAACGCTAGGTCAAATGAGGACCTAGGTGCCAAAACAAAAACGAAAGAAAACTAGAGAGAGAGAGAGAGAGGGAAGTCGGTCAAGGTAAAGAGAGAAGCTCTCAATCTCTAAAACTTGGGATGAATCAAATGAGAAGAATAAGGCCTCTATATATAGAGGAGGGATTATCTTCAACAAGGTAGTTTCCACTTCTATAGAAAATCACATATTCATGAGCCAAATTTTCCACTTTGCCCGTAGAGTCACACGGCCAAACATAGTCCAAGCAAGTCCTTGGATTTGTTTCCTCTTTTATTTTCTTCTCTCTTTCCCTTATGTTGGACGATTCTCCCTTCCTTGTTTAAGGAAATTTGTTTCCTCTTTTTCTTTTGGAAAGTATCTTGATACATCAATGCACAAAATAATCTCTCTTTTCTTTGGGTGATGGACAGCCAAGGCTCTCTAGAAGGAGCTTATAGAAGCTTCTTCATTTGTTCATGACAACATGAGAAAGACCCATTAAGAATTTTCAAATAATACTCTTATGAAATGAAATTAATCCACAAGGCCCAATGAACACATCATGGCCGAGTGATTTAGGTTATCATATGACCATGTCAAAAAATTTATTGACATTCATTTCATGCTATGTCCAAAAAGACAAAATTACCCTTTTGACAATTTTCCTAAAACTTGTCTCGTTCTTGTTTTGACATAGCTTCTAGTTTAACTTTTTCTACTTGATATGATTAGTGACAGTGACCTCATGGATCCAAATGAACAAAGCTTGAGCTAAATACTTGGACTCAAAAGTTCACAAACCTTTTCCAAATTTAGCTTTATGTCAACTGACTCCACTAAAGAGTTGACACTGAAAATCTCTCGGTTCAAATGAATTTATTTTCTACTCAAGAATTCAACCTAATTGTTATGACTGGATCCACTGAATATTATATATGTTTACCCTTCATGAATATCATCAGCTAGTCGAGATTTACAAAATTAGCATTTTACCCTTCTAGCTGTTATTTCATCAACTCCTTTGTCGCTTGTCAATAAGTCAGAAACAATGTATTGACGAGGAGCTAACAAGTTACATCGTTTCATCCAAAAGAGTCAAGACTCAATTTGGACACTAGCCAGTTCATTTATTCACATTCCAAGGAACAAAGCATGAGGTGATATACATTGCATTTTAACAATCTTGTACATGAATTCCATATCTATGAGAACTTCACAAAGTTACTCATGACATCTTCACAACTTAGTAC
This sequence comes from Urtica dioica subsp. dioica, assembly GCF_054948205.1. Taxonomy (NCBI): domain Eukaryota; kingdom Viridiplantae; phylum Streptophyta; class Magnoliopsida; order Rosales; family Urticaceae; genus Urtica; species Urtica dioica. The sequence continues at coordinate 18,322,354 of NC_142756.1, forward strand.
TTCACTAATAGGTCCTGTTCAGAATCACATAGTGAGTCCGAACTCTGACTTTCTCAACTGAGAATACGTAAGCTGTGAAATGGCATGTCTCATTTCAGGATTAAGGTAAGCATGATGCAATTTATACGTAGTGACTTCGAGATATAAGAGGTTAAATGGTTTGTTCTTATCTTGTGTCTAGAAGTGCACTTGTCAATTCAGTACCTTCGGAAGATACCTAGAAGAACTATAGAGTCTGCAACTCTCAATGCCCCATAACCAGACATCATAGATTCTCCTAACAATCGTACTGAGGTCAATAGTCTTTTGACCCTTAGATTGCGAATATATCGTTTTAAGCAAACTACGAAGAGTTTGTTCATGCAAATCTACATCTGTCTCATGCAAATCTACATCTGTCTCTTCGCAAGTTTGTTTATGGACTAAAGACTAAGGTTTTATCATAAAGCTTCAAACAGACAAGGAAGAATGAATGAACGTTTCAATTTTTTATTAATGAATAAGCAATTACAAGCAAGAGTCTTCGTGAGACTTTATTACATCAAATGTACATAAATAGATACTACTACTCTTCTTGTGGGCACCATTGACAACATAAAGATTTATGCATATTCAAATATCATAAAGGCAATTTAAGGCAATTCATATATGAGTAGAGAAATATTTAAGGACACATTCATATGTTCATAAATAATGTAATAAAACATAAAGAAAGAAAAGATTCATCCTATCTGGAATAGTCATAAAAGACTACAGTCCAGAAAACCTCGGATTATTTGTGACACAACTCTTATGTTAAAAAATAAATCCAAAAATGAAAGTAATAAAACTAGCGGGAAATTTTAGATCTTGAGCTGGAACATGAACTTCTCAATAATTCGGGCTTGAATCCGACATTGCTGAGCAAGCTCACCAACACCATCGTGTTCCTGTAGATCTATTCTGCAACAAGAATAGAAGTATGCTCATGAATAATTATCCTCAAAAACAATTTTAGGATATCATGAATTTTTCGGTACATTACCAGCATTCTTCTTGTTTTTTTCAAGCTCGACTATGTACAAAGGACAGTTCCTCTTCCAATGGCCTTCACTGTTACAGTGGTGGCATTTGCCTACCATTTCACGCTTCTTCTCTTTTCCTTTTCCACTTCTCTTGAAGTTTCTCATTTCCTTGTTAGCGGAAGCTTTCCTCTTCGAAGTACTAGGACATGCCTTTGATGACATAGCTGCAGAAGACATGTTCTTCTTGGATTTCGGCAAAGAAATTTTGTCAGCATACATAGCTGATACTTTGTTCTTTCCTTGACGAGTGATAGACTCGAAAGTCTGTAACTCATTCAATAGCTGAGGCAATCTATACGTCAACTTATTCATGATATAGTTCGACGTGAACTGTATGAAATTACTCGTAAGGGAATTCAGGATAATTCCCACCTGAGTGACATCATCCATCAAAGCCCTATGGAGTTCAGCCTCTGTGAAGTAATTAGTCATTTTCATGACATGATCACTCACAGGAGTTCCCGCAATCATCCTGCTAGTGCACTTACGGGTGAGTTCAATACGGGCTTGCTCGCTCGGCATCCCAAACATTTCCTGCAGCGAGTCAAGGATCTCCATAGCAGTCTCCTTACCTTCCAACTTTGTTCGCAACGCATGAGATATGCTCGCGAGCATGTAGGCTATGGCTTTGTTGTTAGTCACAGTCCACCTGTCAAAATCATCCTTCTGCGAGCGAGATGAATTTGATGTCGGAAAATGAGGTCTCTCTTCAGTGAGGATCAAGCGAATGCTTTCACTCACCAGCACAATATTTAGGTTAGATTTACATTTCGGGAAGTTCTCACCAGTCAGGACGTCTTTTGACAACATGGCCATAATAGGGTTCGACATGATTACTAAAATATAAAAGCACATATATATTAGCAATATGAACAGAAACAAGCTATCAATAAGATTTAGGAAAATAAAAACATAATGCAACCAAGCACGAGATAAAATACTAAAGAAAAGAACCTAGTTTTTATATTCCATGGTAATCCATCAATAGCGATTGTGCGTCCCACTATGGTGGCGTAACGGAGTGCACCTAGTGAAAATCGAGAACCATCTCAGATTAATGAACAATCGTGGTTCATAACACTTTATAACTATGTTCACTAACTACCAATTAATTAGGAATCTTTGACCACATGAGCAACCACCGGTTGGATTCACGCATGAGTCAACCCAACATTTCAATAGAAATAGTATCACCCGAACGCACTGACTTAGCCAGTACACGCTGAACTCAACTCCCCACCTATTGCTAGAGACACAACCTTGTTATTGCAATCAGAAAAGCATGTCCTTAGGAGCAGATCACCATGTCTAAAAGACCGCCGATCAAGCAGGGATCTTTCATCCTCACGGTGTTGTGGCAATGTTGAAGGTCTACGACTCAATATACTTTCACTATTATTATTATTTTTATCTCCTAGCATTCACTTTCATCTAGGTGATCCACTCGAATTATCTAATCATATTAAAAATTCGAGTGTTTCTAAGCTACCCTTAAAAACAATTAAGTTTCGATATCGCTTAGTGATTAGGAATATCGTGACATCTAGTCTTGATTATCCTAATAGAATTCCTTCACATAAAAAGCTTCCAGCGAGGAGGAAAGACATAGTCTATTAATAACCCCTAAGCTTAGCCTCTTATCGGCTTGGTGACAAAGCTTCTTCGATCCGTTCAACTCATTTACTAAAAACTATCCTAATCATATTAGATAAGTTACATATAATCAATGAAAGCCCCTGATAACCCACAAAACAATTTTTTCAAGATATATCATACATGGCAAAACAATTTATTAAACAAGCATGACAAAGCATATATGGTTTTGATTCGGATTGATTGTATCCTAATTGATTCTTATAAATCTAACTTGATGAACTCAATCACATTAGTTCATGGATTCTTGTTGAGCACATTCTATGTCTCAAGTGAAAAATAAATCCTTGACAACGATTATTTATTTTTCCGTAGTTGTCAAAAAATAATTTAATGATTAAGGCCCAATACAATTGGCCTTTGAAAAAATAAATCGATGTCCTTGATCATTTATTTGTCATGTTTTAAATAAAATTTATTAGAGTCCAACCCATATAATTAATTTAAATAAAACATCAAACAATTAATTTTTTTTTATTAAAAATCGGTTTGGGCCTTTTGGGCCCAACTGGGCTAACGGGCTTTGACCCGGTCGAATCCTTGAGCTCACTTGCCCAGTTAGGGCTCAACAAGTAAGCTCGGATCAATAGCGAAAGTATTTTCAAAATTACAAAAATCCTATACCCTTTGAATTTCACGACGATCGGATTAGAGAAAGTATTTTTAATAAAATTACAAAAATCCTATACCCTTTGAATTTCGAGTTTAACAACAATTCTAGAAAAGTGAGAATAAAAAATCTACGATCAACCACGAATCAAAATTCACATATCATATCATACTGAATTGAATGAATAACATATCATACTGAATTGAATGAATAACATATCATAGTATAAATTCATAAAAACTATATTAAAATTAATTACTAGAATGAATCGATTAATTAAGTAATCAACAAGCTCTGATACCACTTGTTGGTGATTAATGCATCTTAAACAACCAATTAAATGTGGAAAAGAATAATTACGCATACGAGCGATAATTATCAACATGGTTATTAACCAAATTCTAGAATACTTAATTAATTAATCATAAGAAACTTCTTCAAGCAACCATATCAGATAAAAGATGAGTTTAAGAAAACTTATAGTTTTTTGCTCACAAACCGAAAGCTTTCACAATCTGTCTTCGTCTTGAACGTACAAGCCTCCACACAATAAGATCTAGAACTCCTCCTTCAAGGACTCGATGTGATGACACCAAAGTCTTCCGAAACGTAATCTCTGAAGAAGATATGACAAAAAATTGGGCTTCGTTATATCTCACTAGATCTGGAAACGGGGTGTTTCCGATCTTTCTCTCTTAGTTCTAAGAATGGAATTGAAGCAATTCCGAGGGGAAGAAGAAGCAAGAAGCTCACGATCACAAGGGAGAAGGTGTGGGCATTTTTAGCTGTTTGGCTAGGTTAAGTTTTGCTTCTCATCAGCCCGATATTTATAGCAATTTAAAAGGTATCTTTATAGAATATTCCAGAATATTCTAAAAGATATTATTTCCTTTTATTGTGTTCAAACTAGTGGACTGAATCTCAGCCCTTGGATCTCAACAAGTGAATCATATTTTTCCTCTAATCCATCAAATCAATATCTAGGATTTTATTTTATACAACAGTATAAAATATTTTCTGTTGAGAAAATCTAGAAAATTATATTCTCCTAGAGGATAACAGAAAAAATAATGGGTTACGACACCACTGCAAAAAAACGTCCAACACCGTACGGGGGTAGGCGAGTTTTTTGCTTTTTCAAGGCCCAATAGATTTAAGCCCATTAAACACTTATTTACTTGTCCAAAATAAATAATAAGTTTATTTACTTGATCTAGCAATAAATAAACAGCTTTACTATAAAATATTTATTTAATTCCCAAAATACCCTTTTTGAAACTTAATGCTATCAATAACTATTACAGCAAGTGAGATTATAATAATAATACATACTATTATATTAACGTTCTTATCCATCTTTATCAAAGCCGATTTGGGGACGATGGACCTAGTAGTAGAAGCTTAACAAATCCGATCAAAAGGACTAAAAAAGTCCTTTCTCTTTTTTGATCGATTAGTCTAATCTTAGTTAATACTCCACCGTGTAAGCTAAGACTGAAGTCTATTTCAATACTATAATTATATTTACTCATCGTAACGAGTGTCCACTAATTTAGTCAGTACGTGATCATGACCCTCCACGTTATGCCCGTATCGAGATAGGTCAATTTGTTCCGTTATACCTTTCTCGTTACATAGAATCCCTAAGCATTGTTGCTTCCCTAGCGAAAGATTCAACCGAACGTAAGCCAACTTCGGAAGTGTGTACAATCAATCGGTTCTAGAATCAACCCTTAGGTGAGAGAACATTAACCTTCTTTCAGGAAGGCTGGATTCTGTATCTGTAAACCACTTTCTTCTACAATCATGTCCCGAGTTCCCAAAATATCAATTTAGTCAACCTTCATTGTCCTTTAACGTGATGTATCAAAGAGCCGGTAACACGACCTAGAAGTCCATGATCACTTCAGGATTAAGATCAAGCGTCACTGTGAGCATCATTTGTGACCCTGGCTAGTGTGTCATAACGGTCCTTAAACGACACATCTACAGGCAACATCTGTCCGGGTCGTACACTTACCACAAGTGAAGAATGCTCCCACTAAGTGATCAACCTTCACTAGTGTTCCATATATATGATTTTAGATAAGGCTTTCCAGGCAAATATCAGTCATCGACCAAGTTTTAGTTCACCGCCCGATCTCGAATGCCTAACATGCAATTCAGTTTGATACAGAGACTATGGATGATAGTTGTTATTGATTCTCCATGTTATCATACCTCAACCCACTAATAATATGATGCTAATAAAGTAACTTCTTATCTTATTTAGTAACCATCATCATCTAGTGGGCAATATTCCTAACAACCATGTCCATGTATTTACACGTATAATTTGACGTAGATACCCCACTACTTTATTGTTATGAAATGGCTTGTAATTGCTTATTCATTAATAAAAAGTTGAAACGTTCATTCAATCTTCCTTGTTTGAAGCTTTATGATAAAACCTTATTCTTTAGTCCATAAACAAACTAAATAACTTACGAAGAGACAAATGTAGATTTGCATGAACAAACTCTTCGTAGTTTGCTTAAAACGATATATTCGCAATCTAAGGGTCAAAGGATTATTGACCTCAGTACGATTGTTAGGAGAATCTATGATGTCTGGTTATGGGGCATTGAGAGTTGGAGACTCTATAGTTCTTCTAGGTATCTTCCGAAGGTACTGAATTGACCAGTGCACTTCTAGAGACAAGATAAGAACAAACCATTTAACCTCTTATGTCTCGAAGTCACTACGTATGAATTGCATCGTGCTTACCTTAATCCTGAAATGAGACATGTCATTTCACACCTTAGTATTCTCATTTGAGAAAGTCAGAGTTCGGACTCACTATGTGACTCCGAACAAGGCCTATTGGTGAAGTACTAAGTTGTGAGAATGTCATGAGTAAACTTTGTGAAGTTCTCATAGATATGGAATTCATGTACAAGATTGCTGAAATGCAATGTATATCACCTCATGCTTTGTTCCTTGGAGTGTGAATAAATGAACTGGCCAGTGTCCAAATTGAGTCTTGACTCTTTTGGATGAAACAATGTGACTTGTTAGCTCCTCGTCAATACATTGTTTCTAACTTATTCACAAGCGACAAAGGAGTTGAGGAAATAACAACTAGAAGGGTAAAATGGTAATTTTGTAAATCCCGACTAGCTGATGATATTCATGAAGGGTAAACATGATAATATTCTGTGGATCCGCTCATTACAATTAGGTTGAATTCTTGAGTAGAAAATAAATTCATTTGAACCGAGAGATTTTCAGTGTCAACACTTTAGTGGAGTCAGTTGACATTAAGCTAAACTTGGAAAAGGTTTGTGAACTTTTAAGTCCAAGTATTTTAGCTCAAGCTTTGTTCATTTGGATCCATTAGGTCACTGTCACGAATCACATCGAGTAGGAATAGTTAAACTGGAAGCTAAGTCAAAACAAGAACGAAAATTGTCAAAAGGGTATTTTTGTCTTTTGAGACATATGATGAAATGAATGTCAATAAATTTTTTGACATGGTCATTTGATGACAAGTAACACTCGGCCATAATAAGATTAATTCGGCCTTGTGAATTAATTTCATTTCTTAAGAATTTTATTGAAAATTCTTAATGGGCCTTTTTCACGTTGTTATGAACAAGTGGAAAAACTTCTAGAAGGCCTTTCTTGAATGAGATAGGCGCCCAACATACCCAACAGATAGAGAGAATATTTTGTGCATAAATGTATGAAGATACTTGCCAAAAGAAAAAGAGGAAACAAATTTCCTCTAAGGGAAATGAGGTAGGCGCCCAAGTTGAGAAAGAAGCAAGGCAAGGAACAAAAAAAGAAACAAATCCAAGGCTTAATGAAGCCTACCTTGGCCGAGTATGTCATAGAGGAAAAGAGGAAATTGGCTCATGAATATGTGATATTCTATAGAAGAGGAAACTACCTTATTGAAGGTAAGACCTCTCCTATAAATAGGAGCCTCATTCTTCTCATTTTTCTCATTCCACATAAGTTAGAGATTGAGAGTCTCTCTCTCTAGAACTTGTGGTTGCCGCCCCTTCCTCTCTCTCTCTAGTTTATTTTCTATTTTTTGTTTTGGCACCTAGGTCCTCATTTGACCTAGTGTTTAGCTCTGCGACTTCAAGACTCGTTCTTAAGTCGTAGTGTTTAAAAGTGCCCACTCACTAATTCCTTTATTTCGAGTGATTTAGTGATAGAAACTTTCGTGGTTGCTCGAGGTGCCGAGGAAAGAAAGAGAGACGTGTTGCGAGGGGAGACGAGCGTTGCAAACTTTCCAAAAGCTTCTCAAAGTTCAAGCTTCAAGAAATGTTAGTAAACTTCTATGCTCATTATAGTTTTTATTTATATGTACTTGCTCTTTGTCTAGGTTAGTAAAAAACTGTTTTTACTTGAAAAGAAAATTTTTAAAATTCCGCCGCTTTGCGAAGCGTTAAACTTTTTCTTAAACCCTAGATCAATTCCAACATATGACTATTTGTTGGTGATTAATGCACCTTAAATAACGAATTAAATGCGGAGAATAATAATTACGCTAACAAGAGCTAATTATTTACATGGTTATTAAACAAGATCTAGATTACTTAATTAATTAATCATGAGAAACTTCATCAAGCAACCATATCAGATAAAAGACTAGTTTAAGAAAACTTACAGTTTTTTGCTCACAATCCGTGTTCGTCTTGAACGTACAAGCCTCCACACGATCAGATCTAGAACTTCACCTTCAAGGACTCGATATGATGACACCAAAGTCTTCCGAAACGTAATCCCTGAGGAAGATAAGACAAAAGAGTGGGCTTCGTTATATGTCATTAGATCTGGAAACAGGGTGTTTCCTATCTTTCTCTCTTATTTCTAAGAATCGAATTGAAGCAATTCTGAGCGGAAGGAGTAGACGAATTAGGTCGGCACACTCATGGGAGAGAGGCCACGAAATTCCTTGGCAATTAGGTTAAATTTTGCTTCACAACATCCCTCTATTTATAGCAGTTTAAAAGGTATCTTTGTAGAATATTCCAGAATATTCTAAAATATATTATTTCCTTTTATTGTGTTCACACTAGTGGATTAAATCTCAGCCTTTGGATCTCAACAAGCGAATCCAATTTTTCCTCTCATCCATTACATCAATATCTAGGATTTTATTTTATACAACAGTATAAAATATTTTCTGTTGAGAAAATCTAGGAAATTATATTTTCCTAGATATTCTCCTAAACATCCTCCTAATATTTAACATATAGGAAAATATATCTCCTATATATTCTCCTATATTTTAGGAACAGAAAAACAGAAAAAATATGGTTACCATACCAGTGCAAAAAACGTCCAACACCGCAGGGGGGTAGGCGATTTTTTCTTTTTCAAGGCCCAATAGATTTAAGCCCATTAAACACTTATTTACTTGTCCAACAATAAATAATAAGTTTATTTACTTGATATAGCAATAAAAAACAGCTTTACTATGAATATTTATTGAATTCCCAAAATACTCGTTTTGGAATTTAATGATGTTAATCACTATAACAGCAAGTTAGAATATAATAATAATACATACTATTATATTAACGTTCTTATCCGCCTTTATCGAAGCCAAATCGGGGACGATGGTCCTAGTAGTAGAAGCTTAACAAATCCGATAAAAAAGAAGAAAAAAAGTCCTATCTCTTTTTCGATCGATTCGTCTAATCTTAGTCAATACTCCACCATGTAAGCTAAGACTGAACTCTCCTTTAATACTAGAGAGTGGCTACAATAGAGTAGAGAAGAGAAATTTCATTTTCTAGACCTAATAGTTATAAAAATATCTCAATTGGAACCACTAGTTTAAAAATATCCAAAATTGGACTTTTGTACCAATATCGGACGAAAATACCCTTGCAAGACCATATAACCCCAAGTTCATTCACTACTTATTTTCAAATCTCTCATTTTCTCATAGTTGAATTCCGTCAAAATGGTAAGTATGCTTCTTCATTCATCTTTTATAGCTTTAGTGATATAGTTTGTGTAGAAAAAAAAAAAGTAGATTTAGGTCAAACTTTTCAGAATTTGACGTTATTTCCGATGAAATCCGATAGTTTTGGATGAAATTCATGTACAATTTCCGATGAAATTCAAGCAGAAAATTCGATAGAATCCGACCACTTCATTTTTTCCGACCGGTTCCGACCAATTCCGACCACTCCGATAAAATCCGACCGAATCCGATAAAATCCGAACAAATCCGATGAGTTTTGTAAAAATCCGATGTTCATCGATTGGTTTTAAGTTTAATGTAACTTAATGTATTTTTGTGAAATTTCTTACAGTTTTATTGATGGTTAACAGCACGTGGGAGAGAAATGGACACTTATACGTGTTCAAAAACGCGAGAACATTTCCGCTTGAAATTTCGAAAGAGACGACGTAGATGGAGTTAGTCGACAAGGTGTACAACAGTCGAATAGATGACTTACCGAACATGGGTGAAGGGGCGTCCAATTAGAAATTAGCTAACGTTGACCATTAGAAGTTCGAATCCCAAGTTCAAAAAATCTAAACAAAAGAATGTAGCAAACCAAATTTAAAGACTTCTTAAATTACTAAACCATCATTTGAACCTAAAAAAATTCCACAACAAAATATACACATGAGATATATGTCTCATCAAAACACTAATGTGATTCAATTTAAACGGAGAACACTACAAAACAAAAATTCAACACAAAATTCTTAGACACACAAAACATCAAACAACCTTTCGGCAGCAAAGATTTGATTATGAAAAAGAAACGAAGAGAGAGAGAGAGAGAGAGAGAGGGAGAGAGAGAGAGAGAGAGATATATATATATATATATATAAGAGAGTTAATTAAGGGCGGAGACATATAATACCGGAGATAAAGCTGAAGATTACAAACTTCAAGAAGCCTAGATCAAAGGTAATATGTTCGGGCTTATGCCGGTCAATAGAAGACGAGGGAGTGGCCTCTGCCACCAAAGCAAGAAGCCTGGATTAGTACTCAAAGGCGCGAAAGGCACGTCAAGAAAAATCGCGTGCAAGCTTCCGGAAAGGAGTTATCGAACGATGGAACTCTTTAAAGGAAAAAAACAAGTTTTCGCCGGTTATCAGAAAGGTGTACTCCGATTAGGGAAGCTCTTGTAAGGAGGATTGAAGGAGAAAAGAAGCTTTCGGTAAATCTTTCTCGCAAAGATGGTGGTTCTCGCAAAGATGGTGGCTTGGTGAACATGAGGTGGTCTCGGCTTTCAACCCCCAGTGTGTTGGTCTCGACAAAGACGAAAAGGTCGAACCCCTTCAAGATAGCCTCATGTAATGTCAAGAGTGTTTATCGTCCCCAGAGGAACGATCTTCCGAGGACAGTCCTCGTTCTTCAGAGGACATTGCTAGCGTGGAATCCTCAAAGTGTTTGAAATGAATCGCCTAAATGCTTGGGTTCGGCTCTTCGACGGCCTCTTCCGTTGGCCATCCGTACATGGAACCCAACCTAAATTTCCCGGTACCTCCTATCATATCCAGATCGATTCTTATGGTTGCAAACACAAGTAGTGGTGCGCGTGCTCTGCGGCAAAGTAACTTCAAGCACGGCCAGGGATCTAGTTAGCGGAAAAGCAGCCCAAGAAAGTCCAAAAAGAGAATTAACGAAACTGGATTTTAACATGAGTTATGGGAAACCAAAAAACTCAGGGAGGAACATGGATATTAGATGAGGATCCTTTTGTGGAACGTCAGAGGGACGGGTCACCCCGATAAGCGAAGAGGTATAAAATCGGTGGTGTGTAAAATAAACCCAGACATCGTAGTTTTGCAAGAGACAAAAAAAAAATAAAGATCGATAGGAAGTTTGTAGACGGCGTATAGAGCTCCAGATTCAAAAAATGGGTTTCATTACCGTCCATGGGCGCTTCCGGGGGGGGGGGGGGTACAGTAATCATTTGGGACTCGAGAAGAGTGAAGGTAATGAAAATTTTGATTGGGGACTTCACGGTATCAATTAAGATAGAGAATGGGGAACTCTCGTGGTGGTTTTCAGGGATCTACGGGCCGTGTCGTTCAACAGAGAGGGCTGATTTTTGGGATGAGTTGGCCGGTCTAGGAGAGATATGTGGTCTTCGATGGTGTCTCGGGGGGAGGGGGGGCTTCAACGTAACCAGATTCGCAACCGAGAGAAGTAAACCAACTAGAGCGAAAAGGAGTATGAGAATCTTCAACGAGATCATTTCTGAACTATCTTTGTCGGATCCATTGCTCTCAAATGGAGAATTTACATGGTCAAACATCAGGGAAAATCCAACATGTTCACAGCTCGACATGTTTCTTTTTACGCTAGGATGGAGGGGCATCTTCACGTACTGCTTGCAAGAGGTTCAATTACGGGGTGTCTCGGATCACTTCCCTATTACGATCAACACCGAACTGGCACAATTGGGGCCGGCCCCTTTAGATTGGACAATGAGTGGCTGGATCATATGGAATTCAAGGACTTGGTTGCTACTTCGTGGTTGGAATCGGCATCGGACGGATGGGCAAGTCATAAGCTCATGTAAAAACTGCAAGTTTTAAAAAAGAAAATCAAGGCTTGGGCAGCCGGAGCAAAAGAAAAAAAAAAGATAGGGGAAAAAAATAGAATTGAAAGGGAGATCCCGATTAGACAAAAGAAAAGAGATTCGAAAGGGCCTTCTTGAAAGGGCATCTCGACAGCATCCTCTTCAATGAAGAGAGGATAACAAGGTTAAAGTCAAAAATAGCATGCGCCAAAAATGGGGATGCCAACATGAGTTTATTTCACTCCATGCTTAGCGCGAAAAAAATCAAAGAACGCCATATGGAAATTGGAAAAGGAGGATGATACCATCACAATTAATGACGCATAAATAGTCAATGAATTAAACGGGTTCTTCAAGCGGTTATACTGTACAAATCACTCTACGAGGGGGAATGGAACAACATCAACTGGCAGCCCATCAATTCCGACAGCGCAGAAAACATCTCACGACCATTTGAGGAAGACGAAATCAAAAGAGCGATCTTCGGATGCGCTAGGAACAAATCTCCCGGTCCAGATGGTTTCTCCATGGCTTTCTTTTAGAATTTTTGGGAGATCCTCAAGGACGAAATGCTACAGTTCTTCAAAGACTTTTGGGAATCGGGCATAGTAAACAAGGCGGTAAACGAGACTTTTATATGTCTAATTCCCAAAAAATTTAATGCGATAAGAGCAAAAGATTTCTGGCCAATAAGTTTGGTAGCAGGATTATACAAGATACTGGAAAAGGTTTTGGCGGAAAGGATCAAAACAGTCTTGGATAAAACTATCTCTCCTTTCCAAGGTGCTTTCGTCAAGGGTCAGCAGATTTCGGATTTGATCCTAATCGCAAATGAGGTGGTTGAGGACACCAAGAGATCGGTGCGTAAAGGTGCGGTCCTTAAAATAGATTTCGAGAAAGCTTACGATATGGTGGATTGGGATTTCCTCGATTTTGTTTTGGATAAGATAGGTTTTGATTAAAGATGGAGAAGGTGGATCAAAGGTTGCCTTTCATCGGTCTCTTTTTCCATCATCATCAACGGGAGGTGTGTGTCAAGGAGACCCTCTCTCATCTTTTCTTTTCATCTTAGTTTCTGATGCTTTATCCCGAAGAATCCTTCGCGGAGTGAAGGAAGAGTCGTTTCAGGCAGTCAAGGTGGGATCTCCGAGCCTGACTATCTCTCACCTCCAGTTCGCCGATAATACCCTTATTTTTGGGAATCTTGAACGGCAAAATTAGACAAATCTTGTGAAGATAATTCGGGAATTTTGTAAAGACTCTTAGCTCAAAGTCAACATCGAGAAGAGTAGTTTGGTGGGAATCTATTGTGAACCAGAGGAGAGCTTGAGTCCAGCCTCTTCTATCGGTTACCAAATGCTTGAATGGCTGATCTCCTATCTCGGATTACCTCTCGGAGATAACCCAAGAAGAAAATCTTTTTGGGACCCCGTCCTAACCAAGGTAGCCAAATGACTCGTAGGTTGGAAGAGAGGCTTCTTATCGAAAGGAGGTAAATTGACCCTCATTCAATCGGTGCTATCTGCGCTTCCGACCTACTTTATGGCAGTTTTTAAAATGTCCATAGGGGTAGCCAATGACTTGAAGAGATTTATGAAGAATTTCTTTTGGGAGGGCTTCGAAAACAAGAAAGGTGGGGCAGCAATTTCTTGGGACGTGCAAGCCAAAAGAGATGAGAGGTTTGGGAATTGAGAGGCTAGTTGTGAAAAATCAATTTATGCTCGCCAAATGGTTGTGGCGTTTTCCACTCGAGCCCGAGGAGCTTTGGCACAAGATTATAAAGGCAATCTATGGACTACAAGGTAACGAGTGGGAACCCGGACCTGCAACGGGACGCACATATAAAATCGACCAAATCACCATCTAGTCAGTTAAATCGTCACATTTTTCTCATGTCGGATATATTTAGAGCGAATACGAATATAACCCCACAAAAAACAACACTACACAAGTATTCTTTGATTTATTATTAAATTCGAAATATTCATCACTCAAATCGAGCTAGGGTTAGAAATCCCCAATTTTCCCAAAATAAATTTAAGAACTCCATAACTAATTAAGGTTCTAGATCCCATCATTTCTTAGCTCTGTCTCTCGTATTCCTTTCTTTCATATGTGATATGGAAAGCAGTCCGAGCATTTCGTCTAATCGCAAAAAACCTTATGCCATTGGCGAGAACGAAGGCCGACGTGTTTTTGCGAGATGAGCAGCGTCAAATGGACTTTGTGGACCAACGATAACCCAGGAAGACAATTTTATGGATTTCCAAAGTATCAAGCTTGGCCGTGTTTTATATTTGTTAATCGATATTGAGTTTAGCCAAATTAAATATTCAACTTGAGTGATTTATTTCTCAGAATTCGAACATGAAAGAGTGCAAATTTTTGGAGTGGTTGGATCCACTGATGTGCTCAAGAGTGAATAATATTATCCCTGGATTGTTGAGGAAGATCAATATACTCGAGCACGCGGAGCATTTTTCGGTGACTAAACATTCGGTAGACCAAGGACCATCTTCAACAAAAATGAAGAATCAAGTGACGTGATTTAGTGAAGTCCACATATTGAAGTTGGTACTTATGATTGTTCGTTTCCTTATTTGTCTGGTTTTGTTTAAATAATGCCAATGTTACTGAATAATTGTCGTGTTTGACATGTATCCTATATGTGGAATTATGTATGCAATGTGTTTAAAGTTGGTGTTCAAAATTGTGGTGTTATGTTTAAATTTGTCTAGTTCTGAATTATGTGTGATTTATGTGTAAAACCAGCATGGAATTTGTTCTCATAATTGAAATAAAAAATATTATATGGACTAAACCACTTGAAACATTGAAATTGCGATCTAGCCAATGTTTCCAGTAAGTTTCAAATATAGCCAAAATTAATGACATGGCGTTATTATTCATATAGCAAATTACATGGTTATCCTTTGTTTTAAAATCGGTTGACATGTAGCCAACGTTTAGTGCAGCCAAATAGTCAAGAATAAATATACGTTATAGTCATTAAATCGCAATATTTTATTTTCTAATTTGTAGTCCAATTAGCTGCACTAAATCCTTGATTTGATTTTTATTGATTTTTTATGTTAATTTACACGTTAATATCATTTGACGTTAAAATTCCTTTAATTAGGGAGCAGTTATGTTTTGTTGTTTTGAATGTAGAAAAATTCGGTTTTAGTAGGAAATTTGGTAATTTCCATTAATATTAGTTTATTTTACATGTGATATCAAGTTTTATTTATTTAATTTTCATTTATTTTACACGCGATATCAAATTTTTCATGGTTTATTTTTGTTAATATTTGTTTGATTTTTCATTACATGCTTAGCAATAATATGATTTTACATGAATAAACCATTTTAAACAAATTACCTATTAGATTTTTGTTGAACCTTCTTTGAAGTCAAATCGTTATGTGGAGATGCGTAGTAACATAAGCTAAACATTGTTAAGCATACAATTAAAAATAAACGACTATTTTCTCTTATCTAAAATGTTGTCGCCTTTTTTGAAATCAAAAACACAATCGCCTTTTTTTTTTATCTTTTTCTTCGTTTAGGAAGATGAAAATCGCGCGTTAGTAAGAGAAACTATCGGCAACTAAGAGGAAAGAGAAAGTGGGTGGTTATATTTTCACGGTTACCTATTATATTTTTGGTTTAATTTTTGTTGGATCCTTTGTGGCATAGGTTTTAGTTTGGAAAAAAAAATTGTAACAGTTGTTCAAGTCTAATGTACAAGAAGTTGTTCATCCAAGTTCAAGACCCGGGCTACTTTTGTCAATTTTCGCCAGCGCATTTTTGGTTATGAAAATCATAGACATATAGTCGGATTTGGTTTCCAGATTGTTCTAATTCGTGGAGATTCTTTTATTGACCGCTATAAAAACCCCCAAGGGTTTCTTTAGGTCAATATACGCGGAACTTAACTTTAAACCATCCTCTCTGTTAGGTGATCTTCATCAACATCTGATTCAACGAACTTGCTGTTGTTGTCCATGATTCATATAGAGGTTGTGAGTGTTTGCATTGATACGTTGAGAAGATCTTGGGGACTGGATCGTGCAATCTTAGAGAGGAAGAGTAATTTCAATTGGTATCAGAGCGGGTCACTCAATATACAGAGTATGATTTGTTTGTGTTTACTAACGTGTGTTTTGAGATGAACATGAAGGACGGAAAGAATATCACCCGACCTCCACGCTTGGAAGGACCAAACTATGGATACTAGAAAACACGGATGAAAGCCTTTTTTAAGGCGATTGATGAAAAAGCTTGGACGGCTATTGAGAAGGGTTGGACAGCTCCCTATGTGACCGATGATAAGGGAACAACGACCATATTTCCGCAAGATAAATGGTCCGCATATCAACAAAGAGATGCCCATGGAAACTCGAGAGCTATGAACGCCATATTTTCTGCTGTTGATGAGAATATATTTAAGTTTATCTCTAGCTCCGAAATTGCTAAGGAAGCAAGGGATATTCTGTTTAGTTAGTGGATCGCTTTTCACCACTAGACGTATTAGTCCACTTGAGCAAGTTATTTATACCAAACAAGGTTACCAATTCCGTGTGTCTTTTATTGCTTTCTGTTTGATTGGTTGTTTGATTGTCGATTTAATTAAGTATGCTAAAATCAATCAGTCTTTCAACAAGTAGTTCCACCGACATAGTTGAACAACCTTCTCGATACACATTAAGTAATTTCAATTTTAATAATGAACTGTCTTTTAAATTTTTTTATATTTAAATCTCAAGCGTGGACTATGGAATTTTTAATTGACTTAGTTGACTTTATGTTTTAGCTGACTGAAACGTTAGATAGTAGATGATTTCTATGATTTATCTTACATGAGGGTATTTTTTTTATATTTTCTATCCGTTTATTTCTATAAATGGTTAGATTACAAAATTTACCAAACGTTCGCTAGATCTTTAAAACCATGTTTGAGATTGCCTACGTTGCTAGATATAGTTTGAAACAAAGAGAGGGATCTATGCTGGCAATCGATAAGTACGAATACTTAGAAAGACATTCATTAGATTGAGTAGTGGCACAAAACATTGTCTTTGAGATACACATTACAAGTAGTAGGCAATTACTTAGTACAAAAGGTAGGATATACATTTATTACAATTCAGGTGTAAAAGTAAGACACTAATAAGTTGAGCCTTTATAATAATAAAAAAAGTGAAGTTTGTAGGGCATTTAACATATATTAAACCCTGACCCAAAATCATTCACGTTTACGAATGAAAGATTGGCTCTACATTTTTGTCCCGAGAAACACACAATCAGTCTCTGCAAAGCTCCTAGGCTACATGACTTCCTTCTGGCCGTTGTGAGTCCTAAATCTTGGGCTTCAGTGTAAATGAAAAGAAATAAAATATTAGACCTGATATCTATTGATGACCATAAATTGAATATGTCATCAATTACCCTTTAATTTGGTTGGCTTTCCTGTGTAGCTAAAGGTCCCTAACTAACTTGAGTTGTGTGTTGTGGTGCTCGAGCTCGTTGAGGTGCGCGACCTCGTTGAGTGGTTTGTCCCATGTTGTTTGTAGCTTGTCTATGAAAATTATGAAATATTGTAACTTTCGGTACTATAATTTAGAATTTTATAATTTACATTATATGTTAGGAATATTAGATACCAAAAGTACCTACTGTTGTTGTTGTCATCTAAAACACGTGATCTTTTTGTGTCCATCTTTGTCACAATTTGAGCATGTAGTTGTGACATAGCTTCTAATTATTCTGGTTCCACAACGAGGAACAATTTCATCGTGTTCAACTCGCCTCAACTTCTTTGGCCTCCCAGGTTTTGCTCTGTGAGGTGGAATTTCCATTGGAGCCAAGTATGTCTTTGGCCATTGATCACTAGGATTTATGGGCTTTATCATGTTTTCGTACGTTTTAGTGTAGGCTTCCTTCTTATACCAAGCTGACACATACTTTGATCGGGTCCTCCTGCTTTTGCCATATACAACTTATTGTATGTGAGCACGATATACATAACACACACACACAACACATACACACACACACACACAACACACACACACACACACACACACACACACACACACACACACACACACACACACACACACACACACACAAAAGTTAAGACAAATATTAAGGCTGCTCTTGTGTCTTAAATACACTAATAAATAGCAATGATTATATGACAAATACCATCACCTGCACAAGCATGTCTGACTTGCGAGGTTCACTCTATACATTGATCCGTACATGTTGGAAACTTGGTACTTGGTTTCACTGGCCCACTGTGCTATGTTGTCCGCGCTGAGAACCGTCTCAAGTTTCTTAAATATTAGAGGACCTAATTCACCATCCCATTTTTCTGCAACAAGGAGTTGGTTACTGAACCTTTGCAGCAGATACATTCTAATCCGCTCTAGCAACAATAAGATCGGTTTCTGCCTAGCCATAAGAACTACTCTTGTGTCGTTGAAACTTTCGCATAGATTATTTACTAAGATCTTGCATTTATGAGTTTTCCTTAAATGGCTTCTAGCCTAGTATATGGCACCTTTGTCCATTAGCCAATCATATGCATCAGGATCTTAATTTTTTATATGATCCATATCAAATTCAGGAATACGCCATTGCAGCAAACATCGTAGCCTTTCAGATATTGTCCTTTAAAAACCTATCACATTGTTCACATATAAACATTAAGTTCTAAACATGAAGTTCTAAACATTTAGTTATGACATTTTACAATAACATTGAGTTACTGACCTTAGTGAAGTTACTTTGAAGATGCCTAGCACAGTGTCTATGTTCGGCTTGCACAGACCCGTCCTCCCACATACTGGCTAATGCTTCATGTACCCATTTCACATCCTTTTTTTAAGAACTGAAGGAACCATACTATTTGATGGCCTCTTTGAAAATGTGAGAGGTTTTGAACACCAAACCCAATTTCAAAATAGGGTTTGCCATGCTAGTTGCCTCCTTAAACTCTTGGAAATTTGGAAGTCTTTTCTTTGGGTGCTTTTTTCCTTGACACTTGAAGGGTCACTGGCACGTTCTGCTTCATCTAAATCTGATGACTTTTTAGGCATACCGATGTTAGCATCCCTGTCATACCCACTTTCATCTTCAAAAATGCCATATACATTGCTCATAACATTTTTTTTCCTTTTCCAAGTAGTGCTAAAATTCCAATGTCTACAGCGTCAGCATCCACGTGTACGTCATCGTCATTCTCTTCAAACCCATTTTGTTGTTGAACTTCATCATGGCCATTCTCATCCGATGAATCTTCATAGACATTTGTAGCTTGTTCATCACCAATATCTTGAGTTAGATCTTCAACACTTGGAGCTTCGTCGACATTTGCAGCTTGTTCATCACCAACATCTTGAGTCAAATCTTCAGCAATCAGATCATCTTGAGAAAGGTCTTTCGCATTTGGATCTCAATCATTCACGCTATCTTGAGCCATGCATCCAAGAAATTCATCAGGAGATCTTCAAACAATGCAACTTGTTGAACAACATCCTTTGCAATCACATCATCGATAATGAGAGCTTCTTCACCACGATGATCTGCATATCGTTGTCACTATCCCCATACACCTTGTGTGGAATATTAACGGAATGATTGTAGTACACATCGACCTCTTACTGTGTTCTCAGTGTCTCTGCCATAACCTTCAACAATGTCTCATCATCTTCAATTGATACCACCTGCATACTCTCAGGTCCTTCAAGAAGTAGACTGCCCAACAGGGTTGTACTTCAATATGTTATGCAGGTACACTATAAACACCCTGACTATATTAGCACAATCCAATGAGCTACATCCCCACCACGTATTTCTAGTTAGGACTCTCAAAACTCATCGAACTCCCATGTTGAGCACAAAATTATTAAGCAAATGATCTGCAAGAAAAAAAAAACTAAAATGAGTTAACCAATAAATATTGCCCAGCCACACCCACCATTACCCAACCAAATGAATTAAAAATAAGAATAAACAAATACTTATAGAACAGGGACCCACAGTTTCAATAAGAAGGAAAAAACGAGAAGACAACAAAAAGGAACAAAATCAACACCAGACACTTTAATGTGTGGTCACCAACACCAAACCCTTTTTATAAATGTTTGCCTTCGAATGGGATTTCTTCTTTGCACGAGACGTTGACACGGAACTGCTTCTCTGCAACCGTCGAGACGACCTCGTCGGAGTCTTTGCCGGGGATTTACCCAGTGATTTCGCCATTCGTCTTCGAATCGGGGATTAGAGTTTCTCGAGTCAAATTCTAATTTCAATTGATTTGTTTTTTTGTTTAATATTTCTTTGTCTTCTTTTCTTTATCAATTACACATTTCATTTGTTTTATTTATTTAATGTATAAGCTATATTTGACAGTTTACTGCAATACCCTTCACTTTAGTAACACATGACTTACACGTGAACTTAACTGATAGAACATGACCAAACATAGATGTGTTAGGAATTTTACTCACTGAAGATAATAAATTAAACATGAATGATTACTAAATATAATAGGAAGTTTACTTTATTAGCATTATTGATTAGTGGGTTGTTTTCTCATTAGAATCAATAACTATCATCTATAACCTCCGTATTAAACTGAATTACATGTTGGGGCATCTAAGTTCGGGAGATGAGCTAAAACGTGGTCGGTGATTGATCTATGCCTGGATAGCTGGATCTAAACTCATATACATGGAATGCAAATAAAGGTTGATCACTTTGGGGGAGCATTCTACACTTTTAGTAAGTGTACAACGTAGACAGACTTTGGTTGTTGATGTGTCGTTTAAGTACTATTAGGCACACTAATAAGGGTCGCTCTTATTGTATTACCGAGTTCATTGACTCATTCGTTAATGGCTACTTGAAGATGCCTAGATACTTATGTCTTGGGAATTCATGATATAATCTTAACGGTAATTGATTCACATATACGGAATCCAGCTTTCGTGAAAGAAGGTTAATGTTCACTCACCTAAGAGTTGATTCCAAAACTGATTGATTGTGCACTCTTTCGTAGTAAGTACGTACAAAAGAAACTTTCGATGGGGAAGCAACGATGCTTAGGGCTCATATGTATCAAGAAAGGTATAGCAGAATAATTGATCTTTCTCGATACGAGTTGAGCCTGGAGGATTAAGCTCATGAACTGACTATATCAATACACTATTACGATGAATAAAATGTAATATAGTAATAAGAAGAGTGCAGTCTCGGCTGATGTTGTGGAGTGACGTCGAGATTGACGAATCGTTTAAATATGAGAAAATACTTTTTTGTCTATCTATTCGGATTTGTGGGAGCTTCTGTTACTAGGTCCATAGTCCCCGAGTCGGCTCTGATAAAGATGAATAAGAACTCTTCAGTCATAATAAGAATTATTTTTTACAATCTCACAACAGCAAATCGTCCAGAAGCATTATTTCGGAATGTTGTCTTTTTTTAAATTAAATATTTATTAAGTTATTAATTATTTACTGTTAGAATAAGTATTTAATTAATTGAATATTAAGTCGGGCCAATTGGACACTGTAAAATTCAAAATTTCTAGGCCGAATACTAGCTAAGGTGAGCGCCTACTTTATGCTTTTAATACTCAATATTCACTTTTAATTGGTTGAAAAGAGAGAATAATAATGGTTGAGATATTTATTCTCCATTAAATATGAAAATAAGATATCGTTCTGAATAATCTCTCATAATTAGTTTCCTAATATATAAGAGAGCATAATGGTTGAGATATTCTCTCACAGTTAGATAAAGAAATAAGATCCTTAATATTATCTCATAACTAGTTTTCTTAAATCTAGCAGAAAATAAAGAAATATATCGTAGATTCTGATCATATGATTGAGACAAAAAAGTAGGATTAATAGTCAAAGATCCAATGGTGCATAATTAGCTACAAAATAGGATTGAATATAGGAGAATAAGGAAACTAAATGCTTTCCTAAAATATCTCTTTTCTGTTGCTATAAATAGGAGCAAGGGAGGACACCAAAAACATACAAATAGAGCAAAACTTCCGCCTCCTCTCTCTCTCTCTCTCTCCCCTTGGTGGTGGAATTTTTGCTCTCTCCATCTCCCTTAGAATTTGTGATTCCAATCTAAAAAACACGAGCACGACCCAAACACCTAATTCCGTGATCATTATGAGATAACGAGTGACCCCACAAGGTATTCTTTATTCATTTGGAGATTACGGCTTGGAAGACTACGGTGTCATCCTTGGAGACCCAAACGAAGAAAGTCTTATCGTTGTTCCCGATGTTTCAGAATCAAGAAAGGTGATCCAGATTAAAAAAACTCGAAAAATTCAAGACTGAAGACCAAAGCATGAAGATCGAGTAATTGGAGTTCACGAAGAACTCGAACAACGTTTTTTTATAGCTGAATACCTAATACGTAAGTATTCTGAAAATCCCTTCATCTCTTATACATCACTTGGTTAAAATTGCTCTCCACTTGTTAGCATTCAATTAGAAAATCTAGATCGTTAATATAATCGTTTAATTAATTAGCTCTAGTAGCGTAATTAGTTATATTTTGCACGATTATAAGCATACGAATTCTCCACAAGATGGAAGGATCGATCTGTAACAAACTTCAGATGAAGGGGAAAAGATCGATATTTCACAGATGAAAGAGCACATTGTCCCAAGTGCTATAATAATACATGGGGTAATTTATCATTTATTCATGACTAAATTGAAAAAAATTAATTAATTATGCGCATCCCCCATAAGTATACTAGGATCAGTAAAATTCGGAGTAAACTACTTAGGTTAGACCGGGTACCAATGAATTTTTTTTTCAAGTAAGGATGCAATTTATTAGGGCGGCGCAGGAAAATTTGTGAAACCATAAATCGGAACAGATCATTGATTTTTAGACCAAACGGGTCCGAGTTAAAATTTTAGTGGTCCGGTCCGATTTGTAGTTTCAAACAGTCTGATTTAAATTTGTTTTCTTATATTGTCTGATGCGGTTTAATTATTTCAAAACCATTTAGACTCGTCCGGTTTGATATTTTGACTGATTTTATACCAGATCGGATCATTTGTCGAATTAATAAAAATAATTTCGAAGTAAAAAAACGACAACTCTTTTTGACAAAAACGACTACAAAAGCAGTCGTTCGTGCTCTTATTTCAAATTAATTTAGATTAATTCCTATTAACCATAAGGACTTCCGATGACCTTTGTGTTGTCAATGGTGCCCACAAGAAGAGTAGTAGTCTTTACTTATGTACATTTGAGGTAATAAAGTCTCACGAAGACTCTTACTTGTAACTGCTGAATTATTAATAAAAGTTGAAACGTTCATTCATTCTTCCTTGTTTGTTTGAAGCTTTATGATAAACTATAGTCTTTAGTCCTTAAACAAACCTAACAACATATAAAGAGACAAATGTAGATTTTCAAGAATAAACTCTTCATGGTTTGCTTAAAACAATATATTCGCAATCTAAGGATCAAAGGACTATTGATCTCAGTACGATTGTTAGGAGAATCTATGATGTCCGGTTATGGGACATTGAGAGTTGGAGACTCTATAGTTCTTCTAGGTATCTTCCGAAGGTACTGAATTGACATGTGCACTGTTGTCAATGGTGCCCACTAGAAGAGTTGTAATCTTTATATTGTGCATTTGATGTAATAAAGTCTTATGAAGACTCTTACTTGTAATTGCTTATTCATTAATAAAAAGTTGAAATGTTCATTCATTCTTCCGTGTATGTTTGAAGCTTTACGATAAAACAGTAGTCTTTAGTCCATAAACAAACTAAACAACTTACGAAGAGACAAATGTAGATTTGCATGAACAAACTCTTCGTAGTTTGCTTAAAATGATATATTCGCAATCTAAGGGTCAAAGGACCATTGACCTCAGTATGATTGTTAGAAGAATCTATGATGTCTCGTTTTGAGGCATTGAGAGTTGGAGACTCTATACTTCTTCTAGGTATCTTCCGAAGGTACTGAATTGACCAGTGCACTTCTAGAGACAAGATAAGAACAAACCATTTAACCTCTTATGTCTCGAAGTCACTACGTATGAATTGCATCGTGCTTACCTTAATCCTGAAATGAGGCATGTCATTTCACACCTTAGTATTCTCATTTGAGAAAGTCAGAGTTCAGACTCACTATGTAATTCCGAACAAGGCCTATTGGTGAAGTACTAAGTTGTGAGAATGTCATGAGTAACTTTGTGAAGTTCTCATAGATATGGAATTCATGTACAAGATTGCTGAAATGCAATGTATATCACCTCGTGCTTTGTTCCTTGGAGTGTGAATAAATGAACTGGCCAGTGTCCAAATTGAGTCCTGACTCTTTTGGATGAAACAATGTGACTTGTTAGCTCCTCGTCAATACATTGTTTCTAACTTATTCACAAGCGACAAATGAGTTGAGGAAATAACAGCTAGAAGGGTAAAATGGTAATTTTGTAAATCTCGACTAGCTGATGATATTCATGAAGGGTAAACACTGATAATATTCTATGGATCCACTCATTACAATTAGGTTGAATTCTTGAGTAGAAAATAAATTCATTTGAACCGAGAGATTTTCAGTGTTAACTATTTAGTGGAGTCAGTTGACATTAAGCTAAACTTGGAAAAGGTTTGTGAACTTTTGAGTCCAAGTATTTTAGCTCAAGCTTTGTTCATTTGGATCCATGAGGTCACTGTCACGAATCACGTCGATTAGGAATAGTTAAACTGGAAGCTAAGTCAAAACAAGAACGAAAATAGTCAAAAGGGTATTTTTGTCTTTTGAGACAAAGGATGAAATGAATGTCAATAAATTTTTTTGACAAGTTCATTTGATGACTTAATGTCACTCGGCCATATTCAAATAATTGGGCCTTGTGGATTAATTTCATTTCATAAGAATTTTATTGAAAATTCTTAATGGGCCTTTTTCATGTTGTCATGAACAAATGAAGAAGCTTCTTGAAGCTCCTTCTAGAGACAATATGGACGCCCAACATATCCAAGGAAAGAGAGAATATTTTGTGCACAAATGTATTAAGATACTTGGCAAAAGAAAAAGAGGAAACAAATTTCCTATACAAGGCATAGGAAATTTCGGCCAAGTAGAGAAAAAGGGAAGCCAAATAAAAGACGAAACAAATCCAAGGACTTGCTTGGCAAGTCTTGGCCGCCCAAATGAAGGAGAAGAAACGGAAATTGGCTCATGAATATGTGATATTCTATAGAAGAGGAAACTACCTTATTGAAGGTGAGACCTCTCCTATAAATAGGAGCCTCATTCTTCTCATTTTTCTCATTCAAAAGTTTTAGAGATTGAGAGCTTCTCTCTCTAGACTTTGCCGATCCTCTCTCTCTCTCTCTTCAATTTCGTTTTATTGTTTTAGCACCTAGGTCCTCATTGACCTAGAGTTTAGCTCTGCGACTTCAAGACTCGTTCTTAAGTCGTAGTGTTTAAAAGTGCCCACTCACTGATTCATTTTATTTCGAGTGATTTAGTGATACAAACTTTCGTGGTTGCTCGAGTCGCCGAGGAAAGGAAGAGAGACGTGCTGCGAGAGAGACGAAAGTTTTCAACCTTCCGAAGGCTCATCAACGTTCAAGCTTCTAAAGAGGTTAGTAAACTTATTAAGCTCATATTAGTTTTATTTATATGTACTTGCACTTTGTCTAGGTTAGTAAAAACTGTTTTTACTTGAAAAGAAAATTTTTAAAATTCCGCCGCTTAACGAAGCGTTAAACTTTTTCATAAACCCTAGATCAATTCCAACAAATGGTATCAGAGCTATGGTCAAAGATATGCATGTACATATATTTAAAATTATGAGCTTGAAAATCGTTTTCGAAAAGTTTACTAATTTTGTGACAAGTTAGAATTGTTATCTTAGATTTTTTTTTTAATTTATTGCTCATGTCTTTAAATTAAAAATCATGTTGATTTTCTATGACTTTGGGATGTTATTAAAACACATTGAATCAGTTCTAAAAGTTTTTAATTTTTTATATTGAAAAACGTGTTTTAAAGGTTTGAGAAATTTCGAGTAAATTTTGTGACTAGTTATATTGTCTTGCTAGTTTCTTTTATTTACTTCAATCATTTTATGCATGTTGTTTTTTGTTTTATACCATGTTATTACCTTGCTAATAAAACACAAATAAAAGCTTTAACAACATCCTAAAACGTTTCATTACACTCGATTCTTTTTCGCACCTAAAAAGGACCAAGCTTTAATTATTTCTTTTTCTTCGAGCTGGAGTAAAACCCACAGTAAAACTGGCATAACTCTCTGCTAAAAAATCTAAATTTAATGATTCTTGAATCAAATTAAATCTCTGTCTGTCCTCTGTCCAATGCCACCGGTTTCAGGTCAAAAAAACATCGGAGCCGCCAGTTATGGCGATTTTACTCTAAGGTGCGCGGCTGTTCCAAAACTCCAGTCTTTTTAGAATTCCGGATTTTCAGCCCCACTACCATGAGTTATAGAACTCTAATGAGACAAATTTCTTGAGCAAAAATGTTTTTCATAAGATTATAAACATGATTTGTAAGATTAAAATGTTTTGATTTTTGAAAGTTTAATTGAAATTGAATTTTTACAAAACTAGTTTGAATTTTGAAAAACCGTTTTCGTTTTCAAACTTGAAAAATATTGTCATCCAAATCAAATATATTTTCAAAATGTTTTTAAAACTATATCTATATCACATATGTTCAAAATTTATATGCTCTTGAAAATTTGAGTGGGAGGTCTCCTAGTAGACAAGCCGAAAAATAAAAAGATGTGTAATCTAAAACTTTCAAGTGTTCGAGTGAGTTGAAGTTCACACTTCCCTCATGCACTTTCCCAAAATAGAAAATAGGAAAAGATCCAAGTATGTCCCTTGTGCCTTTATGCACTAACACTGCTCTGAACATGTCGATCTAGGATTCTCTTCTAGTTGTCCGCTCTGTCGCTCTCTAACTTGGAAATCCGTTTCCGAACTTATAAGGGTCGATGAACCAACTCCAAAAACTAAGTGGGAGGGTTAAATTTGTTGTTTGTAACCCACGATCCCCAACACTAAGGAAAGAAGCAATTAACGTGGGACTAAGAGCCGCTCTTGCGACCCTCTCTTAAATGAGAGTACTCCAAGGCATTTTTGCTTCGATCATTGCTCAATGAGCTACGTCCGAGAGTGAGACGATGATGACAAGGCCTCCCCTTGGGGGATTGTTTTTCAAAGTTGACCTTTTGGACTAAGTGGTTGGTTACACACTTAGACTCAATCCCTAGTAATCCTCCCTCGAGGCCCTGCGAAAGGATGTGAGTGATCAAACCAATTTAAAAGGTGGCTAGTCAAAATTGATGTATTGACATCTTGGTTAAGCATTAATGATGTGTCATTTACTTATAAATGGAGATTTTTTGCGGCCTTCTCTTGAGGGAGTAAATTATCGTTTGGTTTATAACACCTTTGGATTTTATAAAAATCTTAAACAAAACTTAAATCCTAAACAAAAGACTAATCATAAACTTGTTTCAACTTATATAGGCAATATGTCTCTCAACCTTCTCTCGTTCATCCTTTCCTCGAGCAAACTCGAAAACAAAAACTGCGTAGATTCGAAACATAACCTCGACATAATCCTTACCAAGCACAAATGGGTACTCACCACCCCGTGTCCTCCTCTGACGAATAATGATTCAACTCAAGAGGACAAAGACGCCTTGGCGGCCTGGCTCTGCTCCGATGAGATTGTGAGGTGCTATATCTTAGCATCAATGAACAATGTGTTGCAACAACAACATCGTGACATCGAGACTGCCGCCGACATGCTCACCAATCTCCATGAGATGTTTGGAGGGCAAAGGCGTCAAGCAAGGCAACAAGCAGTCCGACAGCTTATGAACTATCACATGAAGGCTAGGACTCCTGTTGGAGACTTTATGATATTGATCATTAGTTTTCTAAATATAATGGAAATCCTAGGATCTGAGATTAATGGGAAGAATGTCATAGATATGATCTTAGAAATTCTCTCCGCATCTCTTGATACCTCCAAGATAAACTACTCCATTAACAAGCTAGAGTACACTGTTACCAAACTTATGGAGGAACTTCACACTACTGTAGGTCTCACTAAGAGAAAGAGGAATCAAGGAGAGAAACATGCTACTGAGCAAAAAGCCTCCGCCTCTGGAACTGAGAACAGACCTCACAAGGCTGATAAAAAGAACTGTCCTGCCTATCTCAAAGCAAAGGAACATAGTATTGTACTAGTTACCGAAGCATGCTTAGTAGCTGATAATGTATCAACGTGGATTCTTGACTCCGCTGCTACTAACCATATTTGTTGTTCCTTGAATGGTTTCAAGAAAACCAAAAGCTTAGAGAAAGGCGAGTTCTGTTTCAAATGGGGTGATGGGAGCCTGGTGTCTGCGAAGGCTGTGGGATCCGTAACGCTGCCTTTTGAAGACCGTACTTTAAACTTGAATAATGTTTATTTTGTTCCTACCTTTGGGAAGAACTTAATATCCGTTGCTCGTCTTCTTGAGCAAGATTATTGTTTAAAGTTCACTAAGAATGGAATTCGTATTTCTTTTCCTAATTCTTTTGTCACTGATGCATGTATGAAGAATGGTCTTTTTTACATTTATCCCACTCAACCTTCCATCTTAGACACCGAAATAGATAATGATCTAATTAGGGAGCCAAAGAGGATCAAACTTTCTGAATCCTCCGATCTAACAAAATCAACATACCTATGACACTTAAGACTTGGTCATATCAGTCTAGATAGGATTAAGAGACTTGTGAGGGACGGTCCACTCCAAGCCTCTGCAAGAGGTTCACTACCTATTTGTGAATCCTGCATAGAAGAAAAAATGACTAAGCGACCTTTTCTCCGATAAGGGTCGAAGAGCCACTGAGTTGCTGGAACTAGTACATTCTGATGTATGTGGTCCGCTCAGCCAACAGGCACATGGAGGATACGAATACTTTGTTACGTTCACCGATGATTACTCGTGATATGGTTTTATCTATTTTCTCAAACACAAATCCGAGACCCTTAACGTCTTTAAGGTGTTTAGCGCTTTAGTGGAAAAGCAAACTGGCAAAGTGATCAAAACCCTTCGATCTGATCGAGGTGGTGAGTATTTGTCTGGAGAGTTCGATGACTTTCTTAAAGAAGAAGGTATCGCTTCTCAGCTTACTGCACCTGGCACACCTCAACAAAACGGAGTGTAAGAGAGAAGAAACCGAACTCTTATGGAGATGGTTAGATCAATGATGAGTTACTCATCACTCCCTCTTTCCTTTTGGGGATATGCCCTCGAAACAGCCGCTTATATTCTGAACAAAGTTCCGTCCAAGACGGTTCCTGGTACTCCTTATGAACGATGGACTGGCCGTAAAGTGAATCTTGGCCGCATCAAAATTTGGGGTTGCCCCGCACACGTGCTGAGGCAAAAGACTAGCAAGTTGGCTAGTAGGTCAAAATTGTGTCTGTTTGTGGGATATCCAAAGGAAACCAAGGGTTTCATCTTCTATAGTCCCGAGGACGATAAGACTTTCATTAGCACGAATGCTCGTTTCCTCGAGGAGGACTTTATGAAAAATGCAAAACCTAGAAGCAAAATTGTGCTTGAAGAAAAGTTGGGTGAGGAAGCTTCTACCTCATCTGTAAGAACTGTTCTTACCCCAACTGAAGCACAACCTACCTCAAGTAGTTCTTCGACTAAGTGGGAGGGCTACTCAAAAGCCTGACAGGTACATGTCTTATGGAGACTCTCTCGTAGCCGTCTCTGAGATGGATGATCCTGTTTCCTATAGCCAAGCGATGGCTTGTTCTGAATCAAACAATTGGCTTGACGCTATGAAATTTGAGATGCACTCGATGTATGTCAACAAAGTCTAGAAACTTCTAGACCTTCCTGAAGGGATTAAACTCGTAGGGTGTAAGTGGATATACAAGAAGAGAAGGGGTCCTGATGGGAACGTCGAGACGTTCAAAGCACGACTTGTGGCTAAGGGTTATACCCAACAAGAAGGGATTGACTATGAAGAAACCTTCTCTCCAATCACGATGCTTAAATCCATCCGCATACTCCTATCCATAGCTGCAGCTCTCGACTATGAGATCTGGCAAATGGATGTCAAGACAGCCTTCCTGAATGGCAATATTGACGAGCGCATTTATATGGCTCAACCAGACGGTTTCGTGGAAGAAGGTCAAGAGACCAAGGTTTTTGAATTGCTTACGTCCATTTATGGATTAAAGCAAGCATCTAGGTCATGGAATATTAGATTCGATGAAACTGTAAAGAGCTTCGGCTTTGAACAGTCAATAGATGAGCCTTGTGTTTACAAGTTAATACACGAAGGCAAAGTTGTTTTTCTGGTACTATATTTCGATGATATACTACTCATTGGTAATGACGTGGGTAAGTTATCTGAGGTTAGGTCTTGCTGGCAAAGCAATTCGATATGAAGGATCTACGAGAAGCCGCGTACATTCTGGGAATCCAAATCTTTCGAGATAGGAAAAACCGGACCCCGTCACTCTCTCAAGCATCTTATATTGATAAGGTGATGGATCGCTTCTCGATACAAGACTCCAAGAAGGGTCAAACACCCTTTAGGCATGGAGTTTCACTCTCTAAGGACCAGTCTCCCAAGACTGCACAAGAGATTAAAGACATGAGGAAAATTCCTTACGCCTCTGCCGTAGGAAGCCTCATGTATGCTATGCTTTGCACTAGACCTGACATCTGTTTCGCCGTTGGCGTAGTTAGCCGTTTCCAATCCAACCCTGGAACCGAGCACTGGATTGCTGTTAAGCATGTTCTTAAGTATTTTTGAAGAACTAGGAACTTGATGCTTACATACTCAGGTACTGACCTGACTATGACGGGATATACCGACTCCGATTTTCAAGCGGATAAGGATTCCAGGAAATCCACTTCGGGATCTGTGTTCATCCTTAATGGTTGAGCTGTTGTGTGGAGGAGTATTAAGCAATCTTGCATTGCTGACTCCACAATGGAAGTAGAATTTGTGGCTGCTTGGGAAGCATCCAAAGAGGCTGTATGGCTTAGAAAATTCCTTAAGTATTTGGAAGTTGTTCCAAACGTCAACGAGCCCATGACCCTTTATTGTGATAATAGTGGGGCTGTCGCTAACTCAAAGAAACCTCGAAGCCATAAGCGCTCTAAACATATTGAGAGGAAATACCATTTGATTCGAGAGATCGCGCAGCGCGGAGACGTGGAGGTGAAGTAGATCTCTGACAGATCCATTCACCAAGGCCCTAGCGAACAAGGTCTTCGACCAACATCGAGAGGGATTAGACATGAAGGACTACACACATCTTCTTTGAGTCAAGTGGGAGTTTGTTGTCAATGGTGCCCACAAGAAGAGTTGTAATCTTTATATTGTGCATTTGATGTAATAAAGTCTTATGAAGACTCTTGCTTGTAATTGCTTATTCATTAATAAAAAGTTGAAACGTTCATTCATTATTCCGTGTCTGTTTGAAGCTTTATGATAAAACATTAGTCTTTAGTCCATAAACAAACTAAACAACTTACGAAGAGACAAATGTAGATTTGCATGAACAAACTCTTCGTAGTTTGCTTAAAATGATATATTCGCAATCTAAGGGTAAAAGGACTATTGACCTCAGTATGATTGTTAGAAGAATCTATGATGTCTCGTTACGAGGCATTGAGAGTTGGAGACTCTATAGTTCTTCTAGGTATCTTCCAAAGGTACTGAATTGACCAGTGCACTTCTAGAGACAAGATAAGAACAAACCATTTAACCTCTTATGTCTCGAAGTCACTACGTATGAATTGCATCGTGTTTACCTTAATCCTGAAATGAGACATGTCATTTCACACCTTAGTATTCTCATTTGAGAAAGCCAGAGTTCGGACTCGCTATGTGATTCCGAACAAGGCCTATTGGTGAAGTACTAAGTTGTGAGAATGTCATGAGTAACTTTGTGAAGTTCTCATAGATATGGAATTCATGTACAAGATTGCTGAAATGCAATGTATATCACCTCATGCTTTGTTCCTTGGAGTGTGAATAAATGAACTGGCCAGTGTCCAAAATTGAGTCCTGACTCTTTTGGATGAAACAATGTGACTTGTTATCTCCTCGTCAATACATTGTTTCTAACTTATTCACAAGCGACAAAGGAGTTGAGGAAATAACAGCTAGAAGGGTAAAATGGTAATTTTGTGTATCCCGACTAGCTGATGATATTCATGAAGGGTAAACACTGATAATATTCTATGGATCCACTTATTACAATTAGGTTGAATTCTTGAGTAGAAAATAAGTTTATTTGAATCGAGAGATTTTCAGTGTCAACTCTTTAGTGGAGTCAGTTGACATTAAGCTAAACTTGGAAAAGGTTTGTGAACTTTTGAGTCCAAGTATTTTAGCTCAAGCTTTGTACATTTGGATCCATGAGGTCACTGTCATGAATCACGTCGATTAGGAATAGTTAAACTGGAAGCTAAGTCAAAACAAGAACGAAAATAGTCAAAAGGGTATTTTTGTCTTTTGAGACAATGGATGAAATGAATGTCAATAAATTTTTTTGACAAGTTCATTTGATGACTTAATGTCACTCTGCCATATTAAAATAATTGGGCCTTGTGGATTAATTTCATTTCATAAGAATTTTATTGAAAATTCTTAATGGGCCTTTTTCATGTTGTCATGAACAAATGAAGAAGCTTCTAGAAGCTCCTTCTAGAGACAATATGGGCGCCCAACATATCAAAGGAAAGAGAGAATATTTTGTGCACAAATGTATCAAGATACTTGCCAAAAGAAAAAGAGGAAACAAATTTCCTATACAAGGCATGGGAAATTTCGGCCAAGTAGAGAAAAAGGGAAGCCAAATAAAAGAGGAAACAAATTGAAGGACTTGCTTGGCAAGTCTTTGTTGGAAACGATCTAGGGTTTAAGAAAATAATTAACGCTTCGGTAAGCGGCGGAATTTCAAAAATTTTCTTTTACAAGTAAAAACAGTTTTTTACTAACCTAGACAAAGAGCAAGTACATGTAATTTAAAAAAACTATTATGAGTATAGAAGTTTACTAACCTTTCTTGAAGCTTGAACTTTGAAGAAGCTTTTGGAAAGTTTGCAACGCTCGTCTCCCCTCGCAGCACGTCTCTCTTTCTTTCCTCGGCACCTTGAGCAACCACGAAAGTTTCTATCACTAAATCACTCGAAATAAAGGAATTAGTGAGTGGGCACTTTTAAACA
Source organism: Urtica dioica subsp. dioica (assembly GCF_054948205.1). NCBI lineage: Eukaryota > Viridiplantae > Streptophyta > Magnoliopsida > Rosales > Urticaceae > Urtica > Urtica dioica. The sequence goes on from NC_142756.1 coordinate 18,355,558, forward strand.
CTACGACTTAAGAACGAGTCTTGAAGTCACAGAGCTAAATACTAGGTCGAATGAGGACCTAGGTGCCAAAACAAAAAATCGAAAATAAACTAGGGAGAGAGAGGAAGGGGCGGCCAAAGTTCTATAGAGAGAGTCTCTCAAATCTCTTAAACTTGGATGAATGAAAAGTGTGGAATGAGGCTCCTATTTATAGGAGAGGTCTCACCTTCAATAAGGTAGTTTCCTCTTCTATAGAATATCACATATTCATGAGCCAATTTCCCTTTTCCTTCAAAGAGTCACACGGCCAAGGCTTGCCAAGCAAGTCCTTGGATTTGTTTCCTCTTTTATTTGCTTTTCTCTTGACTCATTTGGGCGCCCACCTTGGTTTCCCCTTAGGGGAAATTTGTTTACCCATTTTCTTTTTGCAAGTATCTTCATACATTCATGCACAAAATATTCTATCTTTGTTTGGGTATGTTGGGCGCCTATACCATCTAGAAAAAGGCTTCTAGAAGCTTTTCCATTTGTTCATAACAACATGAAAAATGCCCATTAAGAATTTTCAATAAAATTCTTATGAAATGAAATTAATCCACAAGGCCCAATTAATCTTATTATGGCCGAGTGTTACTTGTCATCAAATGACCATGTCAAAAAAAAATTATTGACATTCATTTCATCCTATGTCTCAAAAGACAAAAATACCCTTTTGACAATTTTCGTTCTTGTTTTGACTTAGCTTCCAGTTTAACTATTCCTAATCGATTTGATTTGTGACAGTGACCTCATGGACCCAAATGAACAAAGCTTGAGCTAAACACTTGGACTGAAAAGATCACAAACCTTTTCCAAGTTTAGCTTAATGCCAACTGACTCCACTAAAGAGTTGACACTGAAAATCTCTTGGTTCAAATGAATTTATTTTCTACTCAAGAATTCAACCTAATTATGATGAGCAGATCCACTGAATATTATCTATGTTTACCCTTCATGAATGTCATCAGCTAGTCGGGATTTACTACATTACCATTTTACCCTTCTAGCTGTTATTTCCTCAACTCCTTTGTCGCTTGTGAATAAGTTAGAAACAATGTATTGACGAGGAGCTAACAAGTCACATTGTTTCAGCCAAAAGAGTCAGGACTCAATTTTGATACTGGCCAGTTCATTTATTCACACTCAAAGGAACAAAGCATTAGGTGACATACATTGCATTTCAGCAATCTTGTACATGAATTCCATATCTATGAGAACTTCACAAAGTTACTCATGACATTCTCACAACTTAGTACTTCACCAATAGGCCATGTTCGGAATCACATGGTGAGTAAGAACTCTGACTTTCTCAAATGAGAATACTAAGGTGTGAAATGGCATGTCTCATTTCAGGATTAAGGTAAGCATGATGCAATTCATACATAATGACTTCGAGACATAAGAGGTTAAATGGTTTGTTCTTATCTTGTCTCTAGAAGTGCACTGGTCAATTCAGTACCTTCGGAAGATACCTAGAAGAACTATAGAGTCTTCAACTCTCAAAGCCTCATAACCAGACATCATAGATTCTTCTAACAATCGTACTGAGGTCAATAGTCCTTTGACCCTAAGATTGCGAATATATCGTTTTAAGCAAACTACGAAGAGTTTGTTCATGCAAATCTACATTTGTCTCTTCGTAAGTTGTTAAGTTTGTTTATGGACTAAAAGACTAAGGTTTTATCATAAAGCTTCAAACAAAGAAAGAATGAATGAACGTTTCAACTTTATTATTAAATTAATAGGCAATTACAAGCAAGAGTCTTCATGAGACTTTATTACATCAAATGTACAAAATAAAGACTACAACTCTTCTTGTGGGCACCATTCACAACAAACTCCCACTTGACTCAAAGAAGATGTGTGTAGTTCTTCATGCCTAATCCCTCACGATGTTGGTCGAAGACCTTGTTCGCTAGGGTCTTGGTGAATGGATCTGCGAGGTTGTCCACCGTTGAGATCTTTTTCACTTCCACGTCTCCGCGCTGCACGATCACTCGAATCAAATGGTATTTCCTCTCAATATGCTTAGAGCGCTTATGGCTTCTAGGTTCCTTTGAGGTAGCGACAACCCCACTATTATCACAATAAAGGGTCATGGGCTCGTCGACGTTTGGAACAACTTCCAAATACTTAAGGAATTTTCTAAGCCATACAGCCTCATTGGATGCTTCACAAGCAGCCACATATTCTGCTTCCATTGTGGAGTCATCAATGCAAGATTGCTTAATACTTCTCCACACAACAGCTCCACCATTAAGGATGAACACAGATCCCGAAGTGGATTTCCTAGAATCCTTATCCGCTTGAAAATCGGAGTCGGTATATCCCGTCATAGTCAAGTCAGTACCTGAGTATGTAAGCGTCAAGTTCCTAGTTCTTCGAAGATACTTAAGAACATGCTTAACAGCAATCCAGTGCTCGGGTCCAGGGTTGGATTGGAAACGGCTAACTACGCTAACGGCGAAACATATATCAGGTCTAGTGCAAAGCATAGCATACATGAGGCTTCCTACGGCAGAGGCATAAGGAATCTTCCTCATGTCTTCAATCTCTTGTGCAGTGTTGGGAGACTGGTCCTTAGAGAGTGAAACTCCATGCCTAAAGGGTGTTTGACCCTTCTTGGAGTCTTGCATCGAGAAGCGATCCATCACCTTATCAATACAAGATGCTTGAGAGACCGACAGGGTCCGGTTTTTCCTATCTCGAAAGATTTGGATTCCCAGAATGTACGCGGCTTCTCCTAGATCCTTCATATTGAATTGCTTTGCTAGCCAGACCTTAACCTCAGATAACTTACCCGCGTCATTACCAATGAGTAGTTTATCATCGACATATAGTACCACAAACACAACTTTGCCTTCGTGTATTAACTTGTAAACACAAGGCACATCTATTGACTGTTCAAAGCCAAAGCTCTTTACAGTTTCATCGAATCTAATATTCCATGACCTAGATGCTTGCTTTAATCCATAAATGGACTTAAGCAACTCACAAACCTTGGTCTCTTGACCTTCTTCCACGAAACCGTCTGGTTGAGCCATGTAAATGCGCTCGTCAAGAATGCCATTCAGAAAGGCTGTCTTGACATCCATTTGCCAGATCTCATAGTCGAGAGCTACAGCTATGGATAGGAGTATGCGGATGGATTTAAGCATCGCGACTATCGAGAAGGTTTCTTCATAGTCAATCCCTTCTTGTTGGGTATAACCCTTCGCCACAAGTCGTGCTTTGAACGTCTCGACGTTCCCATCAGGACCCTTTTTCTTCTTGTATATCCACTTACACCCTACGGGTTTAATCCCTTCAGGAAGGTCTACAAGTTTCCTGACTTTGTTGACATACATCGAGTGCATTTCAACTTTCATGGCGTCAAGCCAAAGGTTTGATTCAGAACAAGCCATCGCTTGGCTATAGGAAACAGGATCATCCATGTCAGAGACGGCTACAAGAGAGTCTCCATAAGACATGTACCTGTCAGGCTTTTGAGTAGGCCTCTTACTACGTCGCAGTACTACTTGACGAGGTTCTGATGACTTAGGTTGTGTTTCAGTTGGGGTAAGAACAGTTCTTACAGATGAGGTAAAAGCTTCCTCACCAAACTTTTCTTCAAGCACAATTTTGCTTCTAGGTTTTGCATCCTTCATAAAGTCCTCCTCAAGGAAACGAGCATTCGTCCTAACGAAAGTCTTATCATCCTTGGGACTATAGAAGATGAAACCCTTGGTTTCCTTTGGATATCCCACAAACAAGCATAATTCTGACCTACTAGCCAACTTGCTAGTCTTTTGCCTTAGCACGTGTGCAGGGCAACCCCAAATTCGGATGTGGCTCAGATTTACTTTATGGCCAGTCCATCGTTCATAAGGAGTACCAGGAACCGTTTTGGACGGAACTTGGTTCAGAATATAAGCGGCAGTTTCAAGGGCATATCCCCAAAAGGAAAGCGGGAGTGATGAGTAACTCATCATTGATCTAACCATCTCCATAAAAGTTCGGTTTCTTCTCTCTGACACTCCGTTTTGTTGAGGTGTGCCAGGTGCGGTAAGCTGAGAAGCGATACCTTCTTCTTTAAGAAAGTCATCGAACTCTCCAGACATATACTCACCACCTCGATCAGATCGAAGGGTTTTGATCACTTTGCCAGTTTGTTTTCCACTAGCCCTAAAGACCTTAAATACATTAAAGGTCTCGGATTTGTGTTTGAGCAAATAGACAAAACCATATCGTGAGTATTCATCGGTGAAGGTAACGAAGTATTCGTATCCTCCACGTGCATGTTGGCTGAGCGGACCACATACATCAGAATGTCTTAGTTCCAGCAACTCAGTGGCTCTTCGACCCTTATCGGAGAAAGGTCACTTAGTCATTTTTCCTTCTATGCAGGATTCACAAGTAGGTAGTGAACCTATTACAGAGGCTTGGAGTGGACCGTCCATCACAAGTCTCTTAATCCTTTCTAGACTGATATGACCAAGTCTTAAGTGCCATAGGTGTGTTGATTTTGTTAGATCGGAGGATTCAGAAAGTTTGATCCTCTTTGGCTCCCTAATTAGATCATTATCTATTTCGGTTTCTAAAAGAGAAGGTTGAGTGGGAAAGATGTAGAAAAGAGCATTCTTCATACATGCATCAGTGACAAAAGAATTATCGGGAAACGAAATACGAATTCTATTCTTAATGAACTTTAAACAATAATCTTGCTCACGAAGACGAGCAACGGATATTAAGTTCTTCCCAAAGGTAGGAACAAAATAAACATTATTCAAGTTTAAAGTGCGGTCTTCAAAAGACAGCGTCACGGATCCCACAGCCTTTGCAGACACCAGGCTCCCATCACCCCGTTTGAAACAGAACTCGCCTTCCTCTAAGCTTTTGGTTTTATTGAAACCATTCAAGGAACAACAAATATGGTTAGTAGCAGCGGAGTCAAGAATCCACGTTGATACATTATCAGCTACTAAGCATGCTTCGGTAACTAGTACAATACTATGTTCCTTTGCTTTGAGATAGGCAGGACAGTTCTTTTTATCGGCCTTGTGAGGTCTCTTCTTAGTTCCAGAGGCGGAGGCTTTTTGCTCTGTAGCATGTACCTCTCCTTGATTCCTCTTTCTCTTAGTGAGACCTACAGCAGTGTGAAGTTCCTCCATAAGCTTGGTAACAGTGTACTCGCTTGTTAATGGAGTAGTTCATCTTGGAGGTATCAAGAGATGCGGGGAGAGTTTTTAAGATCATATCTATGACTTTCTTCCCATTAATCTCAGATCCTAGGATTTCCATTTTATTTAGATAACTAATGATCAGTATCATAAAGTCTCCAACAGGAGTCCAAGCCTTCATGTGACAGTTCAAAAACTGTCGGACTTCTTGTTGCCTTGTTTGACGCCTTTGCCCTTCAAACATCTCAAGGAGATTGTAGAGCATGTCGGTGGCACTCTCAACGTCACGATGTTGTACTTTCAGCATATTGTTCATAGATGCCAAGATATAGCACCTCACAATCTCATCGGATCGGATCGAAGCCAAGCCGCTAAGGCGTCATTGTCCTTATGAGTCGAATCATCATTCGTCAGAGGAGGACACGGGGTGGTGAGTACCCATTTGTACTTGTTAACGGTAAGGATGATGTCGAGGTTATGTTTCGAGTCTATGTAGTTTTTGTTATCGAGTTTGTTTGAGGAAAGGATAAACGAGAGAAGGTTGAGAGACATATTGCCTATATAAGTTGAAACAAGTTTATGATTAGTCTTTGGTTTAGGATTTAAGTTTTATTTAAGACTTTATAAAATCCAAAGGTGTTATAAATCAAATGATAATTTACTCCCTCAAGAGAAGGCCGCAAAAAATCTCCATTTATAAGTAAATGACACATCATTAATGCTTAGCCAAGATGTCAATACACCAATTTTGACCAGCCACCTTTTAAATTGGTTTGATCACTCACATCCTTTCGCAGGGCCTCGAGGGAGGATTACTAGGGATTGAGTCTAAGTGTGTAACCAACCACTTAGTCCAAAAGATTGACTTTGAAAAACAATCCGCCGAGGGGAGGTCTTGTCTCATTGTCTCACTTTCGGATTTAGCTCATTGAGCAATGATCAGTGCAAAGCGCCCTTGAGTACTCTCATTTAAGAGAGGGCCACGAGGGTGACTCTTAGTCTGGCGACACTTGCACTTTTCATTAGTGTTGGAGATCGTGGGTTACAAACAACAAGTATAACCCTCCCACTTAGTTTTTGGAGTTGGTTCATCGACTCTTATAAGTTCGGAAACAGATTTCCTAGTTAGAGAGCGACAGAGCGGACAACTAGAAGAGAATACTAGATCGACATGTTCAGAGCAGTATTAGTGCATAAAGGCACAAGGTACATACTCGATCTTTTCCTATTTTCTATTTCGGGAAAGTGCATGAGGGAAGTGTGAACTTCAACTCACTCGAACACTTGAAAGTTTGAGATTACACATCTTTTTATTTCTCGGCTTGTCTACAAGGAGACCTCCCACTCAAAATTTTCAAGAGCATATAGATTTTGAACATATGTGATATAGATATAGTATTGAAAACATTTTGAAAACTTATTTGATTTGGATGACAAAATATTTTCAAGTTTGAAAGTGAAAACGGTTTTTTCAAAATTCAAACTAGTTTTGTAAAAATTCAATTTCAATTAAACTTTCAAAAATCAAAACATTTTAATCTTACACATCATGTTTATAATCTTTTAAAAATATTTTTGCTCAAGAAATTTTTCTCATTAGAGTTCTATAACTCATGGTAGTGGGGCTGAAAATCCGGAATTCTAAAAAAGTGGAGTTTCGGAACAGCCGCGCACCTCGGAGTAAAATCGCCATAACTGGCGGCTCCGGTGTCCATTTGACCTGAAACCGGTGGCATTGCACAGAGGACAGACAGAGCTTTAATTTGATTAAAGAATCATTAAATTTAGATTTCTGACCTTAGAGGTATGCCACTTTTACTGCGGCTTTTACTCCAGCTCAAAGAAAAAGAAATAATTAAAGCTTGGTCCTTTTTAGGTGCGAAAAAGAATCGAGTGTAACGGAACGTTTTATGAAGGTTGTTAAAGCTTTTATTTTGTGTTTTATTAGCAAGGTAATAACAAGGCATAAAAGAAATAACAACAATCATAAAACGATTCAAGTAAAAATAAGAAACTACTAAGACAAGAAAATTAGTCACAAAATTTTACTCGAAATTTCTCAAACCTTTAAAACACGTTTTTCAATATAAAAAATTAAAAACTTTTAGAACTGATTCTAATGTGTTTTAAAAACATCTCAAACTCATAGAAAATCAACATGATATTTGATTTAAAGGCAACAGCAATAAATTAAAAAAAAAATCTAAGAAAACAATTCTAACTAGTCACAAAATTAGTAAACTTTCGAAAACGATTTTCAAGCTCATATTTTTAAATACATGTACATGCTAATCTTTGACCATAGCTCTGATACCATTTGTTGGAAACGATCTAGGGTTTAAGAAAATAATTAACGCTTCGGTAAGCGGCGGAATTTTAAAAAATTTCTTTTACAAGTAAAAACAGTTTTTTACTAACCTAGACAAAGAGCAAGTACATGTAATTTAAAAAACTATTATGAGTATAGAAGTTTACTAACCTTTCTTGAAGCTTGAACTTTGAAGAAGCTTTTGGAAAGTTTGCAACGCTCGTCTCCCCTCGCAGCACGTCTCTCTTTCTTTCCTCGGCACCTTGAGCAACCACGAAAGTTTCTATCACTAAATCACTCGAAATAAAGGAATTAGTGAGTGGGCACTTTTAAACACTACGACTTAAGAACGAGTCTTGAAGTCGCAGAGCTAAACACTAGGTCGAATGAGGACCTAGGTGCCAAAACAAAAAATCGAAAATAAACTAGAGAGAGAGAGAGGAAGGGGCGGCCAAAGTTCTAGAGAGAGAGTCTCTAAAATCTCTTAAACTTGGATGAATAAAAAGTGTGGAATGAGGCTCCTATTTATAGGAGAGGTCTCACCTTCAATAAGGTAGTTTCCTCTTCTATAGAATATCACATATTCATAAGCCAATTTCCCTTTTCCTTCATAGAGTCACACGGCCAAGGCTTGCCAAGCAAGTCCTTGGATTTGTTTCCTCTTTTATTTGCTTCTCTCTTGACTCATTAGGGGAAATTTGTTTCCTCTTTTTCTTTTGGCAAGTATCTTCATACATTCATGCACAAAATATTCTCTCTTTATTTGGGTATGTTGGGCGCCTATACCATCTAGAAAAAGGCTTCTAGAAGCTTTTCCATTTGTTCATAACAACATGAAAAAGGCCCATTAAGAATTTTCAATAAAATTCTTATGAAATGAAATTAATCCACAAGGCCCAATTAATCTTATTATGGCCGAGTGTTACTTGTCATCAAATGACCATGTCAAAAAAAAAATTATTGACATTCATTTCATCCTATGTCTCAAAAGACAAAAATACCCTTTTGACAATTTTCGTTCTTGTTTTGACTTAGCTTCCAGTTTATCTATTCCTAATCGATGTGATTTGTGACAGTGACCTCATGGACCCAAATGAACAAAGCTTGACCTAAACACTTGGACTGAAAAGATCACAAACCTTTTCCAAGTTTAGCTTAATGCCAACTGACTCCACTAAAGAGTTGACACTGAAAATCTCTCGGTTCAAATGAATTTATTTTCTACTCAAGAATTCAACCTAATTATGATGAGCGGATCCACTGAATATTATCTATGTTTACCCTTCATGAATGTCATCAGCTAGTCGGGATTTACTAAATTACCATTTTACCCTTCTAGCTGTTATTTCCTCAACTCCTTTGTCGCTTGTGAATAAGTTAGAAACAATGTATTGACGATGAGCTAACAAGTCACATTGTTTCATCCAAAAGAGCCAGGACTCAATTTGGACACTGGCCAGTTCATTTATTCACACTCCAAGGAACAAACCATGAGGAGACATACATTGCATTTCAGCAATCTTGTACATGAATTCCATATCTATAAGAACTTCACAAAGTTACTCATGACATTCTCACAACTTAGTACTTCACCAATAGGCCATGTTCGGAATCACAGAGTGAGTCCGAACTCTGACTTTCTCAAATGAGAATACTAAGGTGTGAAATGGCATGTCTCATTTCAGGATTAAGGTAAGCATGATGCAATTCATACATAGTGACTTCGAGACATAAGAGGTTAAATGGTTTGTTCTTATCTTGTCTCTAGAAGTGCACTGGTCAATTTAGTACCATCGGAAGATACCTAGAAGAACTATAGAGTCTTCAACTCTCAATGCCTCATAACCAGACATCATAGATTCTTCTAATAATCGTACTGAGGTCAATAGTCCTTTGACCCTAAGATTGCGAATATATCGTTTTAAGCAAACTACGAAGAGTTTGTTCATGCAAATCTACATTTGTCTCTTCGTAAGTTGTTAAATTTGTTTATGGACTAAAAGACTAAGGTTTTATTATAAAGCTTCAAACAAAGAAAGAATGAATGAACGTTTCAACTTTATTATTAAATGAATAGGCAATTACAAGCAAGAGTCTTCATGAGACTTTATTACATCAAATGTACAAAATAAAGACTACAACTCTTCTTGTGGGCACCATTGACAATAGTCTTGGCCGCCCAAATGAAGGAGAAGAAACGGAAATTGGCTCATGAATATGTGATATTCTATAGAAGAGGAAACTACCTTATTGAAGGTGAGACCTCTCCTATAAATAGGAGCCTCATTCTTCTCATTTTTCTCATTCAATAGTTTTAGAGATTGAGAGCTTCTCTCTCTAGACTTGGCCGATCCTCTCTCTCTCTCTTCAATTTTGTTTTATTGTTTTGGCACCTAGGTCCTCATTTGACCTAGAGCTTAGCTCTGAGACTTCAAGACTCGTTCTTAAGTCGTAGTGTTTAAAAGTGCCCACTCACTGATTCCTTTTATTTCGAGTGATTTAGTGATAGAAACTTTCGTGGTTGCTCGAGTCGCCGAGGAAAGGAAGAGAGACGTGTTGCGAGGGAGACGAACGTTTTCAACCTTCCGAAGGCTCATCAACGTTCAAGCTTCTAAAGAGGTTAGTAAACTTATTAAGCTCATATTAGTTTTATTTATATGTACTTGCACTTTGTCTAGGTTAGTAAAAACTGTTTTTACTTGAAAAGAAAATTTTTAATATTCCGCCGCTTAACGAAGCGTTAAACTTTTTCTTAGACCCTAGATCAATTCCAACATGCACTTCTAGAGACAGAATAAGAACAAACCATTTAACCTCTTATGTCTCCAAGTCACTACGTATGAATTGCATCATGCGTACCTCAATCCTGAAATGAGACATGTCATGAGTAACTTTGTGAAGTTCTCATAGATATGGAATTCATGTACAAGATTGCTGAAATGCGATGTAAATCACCCCATGCTTTGTTCCTTGGAATGTGAATAAATGAACTGGCCAGTGTCCAAATTGAGTTTTGACTCTTTTGGATGAAACAATGTGACTTGTTAGCTCCTCGTCAGTACATTGTTTCTAACTTATTCACAAGCGACAAAGGAGTTGAGGAAATAACAGCTAGAAGGGTAAAATGATAATTTTGTAAATCCCAACTAGCTGATGATATTCATGAAGGGTAAACATATATAATATTCAGTGGATCTACTCATCACAATTAAGTTGAATTCTTAAGTAGAAAATAAATTCATTTGAACCGAAAGATTATCATTGTCAACTCTTTAGTAGAGTCAGTTGACATTAAGCTAAACTTGGAAAATGTTTGTGAGCTTTTGAGTCCAAGTGTGTTAGCTCAAGCTTTGTTCATTTGGATCCATGAGGTCACTGTCACAAGTCATATCGAGTAGGATTAGTTAAACTAGAAGCTAAGTAAAAACAAGAACTAGACAAGTTTTACGAAAATTGTCTAAATGATATTTTGTCTTTATGGACATAGGACGAAATGAATGTCAATAATTTTTTTTACATTGGCATATGATGACAAATGAAATGTATCACTCAGCCATGATGAGATTTTTGGGCCTTGAGGATTAATTTCATTTCATGGAATTTTACATGCAAATTCTTAATGGGCTTTTCTTATGTTGTCATGAACAAATGAAGAAAAATCTAGAAGCCTTGCTCGTTCCATACCAAAGAAAAAGAGAGATTATTTTGTGCATTGATGTATCAAGATACTTGCCGAAAGAAAAAGAGGAAACAAATTTTCTCTACAAGGAAACAAGGTGGGCGGCCAAGGAGAGAGCAAAACAGAAGAGGAAACAAATCCAAGGCCTTCTAGAAACTAGTTGGCCGTGTGACTTAAAGAGAAGGAGGGCAATATTTGCTCATGAATATGTGATATTCTATAGAAGAGGAAACTACCTTGTTGAAGGTAATCCCTCTCCTGTAAATAGGGCCCTCATTCTCATTGTTTCTCATGCCACATAAGTTAGAGATTGAGAGTTTCTCTCTCTAGACCTTGTGGCCGCCCAACTCCCTCTCTCTCTCTAGCTCCTTTCATTTTTGTTTTGGCACCTAGATCCACATTTGACTTAGTGTTTTAGCTCTTCGACTCTAAGACTTGTTCTTGAGTCGTCATGTTTAAAAGTGCCCACACACTAATTACTTCTTACCTCGAGTGATTTATGTGATAGAAACTTTTACGGTTACTCGAGTTCCCAAAGAACGAAGAAAGATGAGCTGCGTAAGGAGACGAGTGTTTCAACCTCCACAAGCTTCTCAACGATCAAGCTTCATAAAGGTTAGTAAATGTGTAATCGCTTTTAGATAGTTTTAATAATAACATGTGCTTGCTTTTTGTCTAGGATAGTAAAATCGTTTTACTTGTTTAAAAGAAAAATTTTATTTTCCGGCGCTTGGTCGAAGCGTTAAATTGTTTCTTAACCCTAGATCAATTCCAACACTTTAAATATAATCGGAATTAAATTAAATTAGTTTGAATTCAAAGTAACAACAACTCTTTCGGTAAGCGTTGTTACCAAAAAGAGTCGTTGCTTCCTTAATTTAAATTAATTCCAATAATTTACGATAAGTTATGATGAAATTTAATACTCTCTTTAATGATAGAGTTTAAAATGAAAAACATATTATTTTATTAATTAATTCCGCATGTGTTTGACGAACATGGTCGAAGTTTGTCGAAATCTGTCGAGAGAGAGAGAGAGAGAGAGAGATATATATATATATATATATATATATATATATATATATATATATATATAAACCTTATGTTTAAATGCTTTGAAGGGTATTTTGGCTGTCAAGAGAGAGAGAGAGAGAGATAAAACTTATGTTTAAATGCCTTGAAGGGTATTTTGGTAAAAAAAAATGGTTAAAACTCAAATCTCAGACATTTTTAAAATAACAAGTGCACTAACAAATTAGGTCCACAACATGATTTTTTTAAGTGGTGAATCATGAAATATGATTAAGGCATATCAGCAAGAGTGATCTTACGCATAGCAGATATCGTTATGCCAGTATACAAACGAGTCAAAGCTTAAGGTCGCTTTAGCCAAGTTGAGAGAAATAAGGTTACACAAGCGAGGACAATGCGTTACATTGAAAATGATGAAATCGTGAGCGAGGAATCTGATGTCACCCAGAACCATACCAAGTTCATTGGCTAGAGAGCTTTTGGCATGGAAGATCTTGACAAGGGATTCGTAGTTAGTCTGAACCATCACCTTAGAGAGCCCTAAGTCATGGCAGAGCATGCTTCCATGTCGAATGGCGAGACCTTTGGCGACAATATGAGTTACGGGCTGTAGGCATAGGTTGATGAACGAGAGGGATATCATTCACTACCAGAAATATGGGATACAACTACAGCTTTTTTATTTTTTGAACTCTAGTTTAACCTTTGAATAGGGTCTTTTAAGACAGACTACGGTCACCCTTTTTTTGGCCGTTATTAGACTCTAACCGAATATAAAACTGTAGTTAATGGAGTAATTTTCACTACAACCAATATAAGGAAGTAGTGGTGATACTCAAAAAATTAAAAATTACCAAAATTTTACCATTTTAGAATGGAGGGAAATTTCCAACTAAAATATGACATATATTCACTACAGTCTATTCTAAAGAAGTAGTAATAATACCAAAAATAAATAAAAATTTCCAAAAATTAAAAATTTCCAAAAATTAAAAATTTCCAACATTTCATATTGGAGGGAAATTTCCCACTGACAAATTGATTTGGGCGGTAGATGAAAATTAACTAAAATCTATCAAGTATTGAAAATAGACTATTTCTTTCATCTTCGTGTATCTTTTCTTTCTATCTCAGACACCATCTCTCCATTTCTCTATCCGTGCCTAGCTCTTAAATTGCAGCAACCACCACGTAAGCCACCACGTAACACCGCCATCGTTAAACCAAAAGTCCCTAATTTCGCAACAAATGCCTTACAACACCAAGAGATCTCACGGTGATTTGGTGCGGGTTTGTACTCGAAGAGTTTGGCGTCGTGAATCAGAGTTGAAGAAGAAGAGAAGGTGACCCGAGACATAAAGGCAGGTCACCGGAACTCACAGCAAGGCAAGAACCTCTGATTTCTTTTTTCTCTGTCTCGAATTTCAGAGTTCGAAATAGGGATTTGAAATCTGAATATAAAACTTGTCTTGCTTATTTTGTGACGACTATTGTTTGTTGGAGCTGAATTGATGTATCTCTTCTATGATGTCATAGTCTCTGATTTTGAAATTATATACGATGGATTGATTGTTGAGTTTTTCCTTCTTGTGCTCTATTAAAGGTTTCAGGCTTTCCTTGCTGTCAGAGCCGTTGTCTACTACCAGAGAGCTGCAACCACTGCCGAACGCTGCACGAGCTCATCGGTGATTTTTCTGTGACTCTTCACCACCCTCTACCTCACACCCTTAAATTGTTGAAAACAATTTTTATTAAGTCAATGCATCGCGTGAGAATGAGGTTTCAAACAGACTACATCAACATGTTTTGAGTACTCAAAAGTAATATAATGTTTTTATCTTCAATAATGTGTTTAGAGAGCCTTGGTTGAATGACTAAGACTAGATTTATGATGTCACGGTAAGTGTAAACCATTTGCATTGTGTACCATAGGTGCGCGGAGACGTCAAAGAAGGTTCCGGCAAGTCGCGGACGAGCATCGAGGATTTGCTCGGGTTCAGCGACGCAGCAAAGAAGGCTGCCCCATTTTTGGCGTCTTGTTTCGTGACGTGTCAAGGAACTTTAACGCTGCGAGAGGTGCAACAGTGGTGCGGGCGCGAGTTGCGAGGCCTCGACTTGTCACTATGACCACTCTGTTCTTCTTAGCTTTTTAGCTTTTGCCTTGCTTTGTGATTGTGCAAGTGGAATACTCTCTCCCAAAAGAGTCAACTATGAAGGTATAATATAAGAGCCATTAATTTTATTTGTTTTTGTAGGAGCCTTATTGATATGAAAATTGGGTTTCTTTGCAAGCATTAATGGAGTTCCACCTCGTCCCCGAGATATTTCTCAGCCCTGTGTAAGTAATCTCTCCAAATGTGGCATGTGATTGTTTGTGTGTATGTGTGCAGTGTGTTTGAGTGTCTGTCTATGTGTAAATGAATAAGTGTGTGTGTTGTGTGTGTGTGTGTGTGTATGTGTATAAGTCGCAGTGTATTGTGTACCCATTTGTTGTGTTTGATCATTGTGGCTGGAGTGTTTTTTTATGAAAAAGAAATTGTGGATAAAGTGTTGTGTTGGTGCGTTTTGTCCCTGGATAACATATTTTCTACTGCAGAAAACTCTCGGAAGCTTAATCCAAGTTAGATACAAGCAAGGAGAACAAGAAGCTTTGAAAATAAAATGACCAGCTTAAGTCTTTTTGTGAAAAAGAAATTCACAAGTGACGAGTAGTTTATTTTGTTGCAGATCTGAATCAGGTAGTGAAATATGAACTTTCATAAAATTTTCTATGTTTTGGTCATGAGAAATATGTTCAGCTGTGATTATATAAATAAAGGATTGTTAGATTTACTCGTTCGCTACATTTATGTGTGGTATGTGTGTGTGAATGTCTCTGTTTTAGTTAGTGAATGTGCCAAGTGATTTGCAAGATTATGTTATAAGTGAGTATGTGAGTGTATGCCACAATGATATTTATTATTGATTTAATGAAATATGAGATATTTTGGATATTATTATTATGTGTTTTTTTAAAATATTCATTTATTATAAATGTATTTTATTTTATATTTATTTAAATATATATTTTTATTTAAAAAATTACTCTACATAAATAATAAGAAGTCTATACTGTTGAAATAAAATTTCATGAATACAAACTACACCTAAAAGATATAGTCTTCGACATAAAAGACTGAAGTCATAAATAAAAACATAAGACTCCAGTGCAATAGATGCCACAAAAACACTGCAGTCTATCAAATTGAATCAATTAAGACTACTTGTCAAAAGTGTACTTTTTTTTCTTATGCAATTGAGTTCTATATAACTACAGCATAACGCTGTAGTATTTATAGATGAGACTAGTAACACTACATCTATAAAAGGGTAATTAAGCTAAATGGCCTCCGGAAAATAAATAATTTATTTTTAGCCCACATTTAGTTCATTAATGGTAAATAGCCATTGGGATTTATTTACAGTAAAAATGGGACGAGATTGCCCTTTGTTATTCCCGCCCATTTTGTGATCACGGTTATTAAAGATCATCAGCTCAAATATTTGGTCATTAATGATAGCGAAAATCGAGGAAGGTCATTATAACCGTATCTCTGCATTCACACGCAACCGCAAGCTGCTTTTTCAGAAAAAAAAAAAAAAAAAAAAAAAAAAAAAAAGGATTTGGCCGCCATCAATGGCCGAGACCGAGCACCCCCCTCCTCTCTCTCTCATCGTCATCGTCTCCTTCATCTCCTTTTCCTATCTTCTTTTTCATTCCTTGCGCGCCATCAATGGCCGAGACCGAGCACCACCCGCGCGTGTTCCAGCCGAGAAAACGAGGACAGCGACGAGCCGTCGAGGATGCCGGACCGAGAGGAGACATCGGGAAAGGACGCAGAAAGCACCGAAGAGATGATTTCACAGCCATCAAGGTGAGAAATCTTCTTCTCCAAAATGAGTTTTAAATTTAGGGTTCAAGATTGGGTTTTTTCTTATCTCGAGCGTAAATCTTCAAATAGAGGTTAGATTTGGGTTGTGAATTGCTGGATTTGGTGGTTATGATTTGATTTTGGCCGAAAAATGAGAATTGGGGTATATGTATTTGAAATTGGGGCTTTTTGGATTCTGAGAATCGTTTGATGATTTAGAGATGTATTCCGGGTCGTTTTATGCTCATGCTGTGATTGAGATTGATTGTTCTTCATTTTTGGCCGCCGCCACCACTTCTAATCACGACAACCACCACGTCACCACCGCCGTCAAGCCTCACTTCGTCCTCATCTCCGCGATCTGCGTCCAAGGTCCCGATCGGAAGCATGGACACCGCGAAGAACAGTTTTTTTTTTTTTTGTTGCTCACATTAACAGTATGTTCGTGTAAATAGAAAACATATTTACAGTATATTCGTGTAAATATGAAGCATATTTACAGTATATTTATTGTAAATACAAAGCATATTTACAGTATATTCACTGTAAATACAAAGCATATTTACATTATATTCGAGTAAATAAACTGAAAAAAAAATTCTGGAAATATTTTGAGCACGAAAATTCTTGAAATTATGAATATATGAAAGACAAAATAATATCAATAAATGAAGAATATATTTACAGAGTTTATCCATATAAATTGCCACGAAAATAGATACTAATTACCTAAAGTCAACGCTAAAAACTTCCAAAAACATAACAATAAATGAGATATTAACTTTTAAAATCTACAGGAAATTTCAAATTTGAAAACTTCCCTATTCGGTTTCATTATTTGATTCGAAATTTGAAAAAAAAAATGCCTAATTAAAAAAATCTGTGAATTAAATAAGGGCAAAAGTGTAAACCTAATTTAATTAATAAGCTGCCACGTAAGCAATATGGCTATTTACAGCATATTAACGAAAGGTTGGCTAAAAAAAATTTCTAGCGTTTAAGATGGCTACGCAGCCAATTATTTGTCTATAAAATGTAGTAATATATTTTAACTACGGTCTTATAAAACAGATACACTACGGCCAAAAACCGGAGTCATAATCAAAGGGATAAGACTCCAGTGCAATAGATGACAGTCGATAAACTGTAGTCGACTTGAAATGGTTACGGCATTCTGCAGTAGTTAGAGGCCAAATTTCAGGTAGTGATTCCTTTATGGTCTTTGAGCGCCCTTCCCAGACCATGTTTGAGGCCATCTTCGGTGAAGGCCGCATCTGTGTTGATGGAAGCTAAGTTTGTAGGTGGTTGATACCAGCTAGGGTTAGGAAATACGCGCCTAGGGAGTAGGGTCGGCCGTTTGTTGCAGCTACGATACTTTGTCTTGAAAAATCATCGCCCAGTTGGCGATTTTTCAAGGGGACCTCGCTCTTTCTGTAAACAAGGAGTCGTTCCGACGGTTCCAAGCATTCCGCGTAATGGCTAATTTTTTTCAAATCTGTGGGTTTCAGCTCTTCTTTGATCCCAACTAGAAAACCGATTAGGTATCCCCCATAGCTGGATTTTATCAGAGGCCATCAAGTTGTGGTTTTCCATATTCTCTTGTTCGTAGGGCAAGTCTAGATGGCGTGGTTGATCGATTCCATTACCTAGCGCAACAATCGCAGAGTGACTCAATCTCCATGCCTCGCCTAGAGAGGTGTTCTGCCACCGGGACCCGATTGCAACAAAGTTTCAAACCGAAAAATTAGTGGAACGTTCAACCTCTAGATCGATTGCCACAAGTCTCGAAGGCTCGGACATTAGATGGACCGGCGAGGGCAGAGGTAGATTAATCTAAATGAAATTTCTTTTATAACTAATGTGTAATGCATAGATTAGTGTAGTGGTAATTCCGCATCAACATCTCCTCCAAAGTGGAGGTCAATTCCCATTGGCAGCAAATGCATTTACAAAGAATACCTAATTAATTTCATTTTCATGTTTTTCTCTTATAAATGTCTAAAAAAAATGAGATTTGTAAGTGATTAATCTTTTTTAGAAAGTGATTCATAATTATGGTCAAATTATTAATTAATTAACAAAAAGTCAATATTTTTGAAATATCCGAGGATTTTAATTCTAATAACTTTGTTGTTGATATTTGATGTCAGGAATTTTCTCTTATCCGAATAACATGCAGGCCCAACCCAAACAAAGAAGCATGGTAGGCTCGGCCCAAAAAACGAATTGAAAGGATCAAAAGACCAGCCCATGAGGCTTAAAGAACCAAGCAGGGGGACTCGACCTTTTCTTCCAAGGAGGGGTGCCTCAACCTTTTCTTCAGAGGAGAGACCTCGACATTTTCTTCCATGGGGGGGGGGGGGGGGGAGGGGTGGGGTTGGGGAGGGTTCTCGACATTTTTATCCAAGGAGGAGCGTCTCAACCTTTTCATCTAAGGAAGGGTGCCTCGAAATTTTCTTCCAAGGAGGGGTGCCTCGACATTTTCTTCGAAGGAGGAGGGCCTCGACCTTTTCTTCCAAGGAGGGACGCCTCAAACTATTCTTCCAAGGAGGCGCTTGTCTTTGCCTCTGCAAAAAGAAAAACCCTGAGTAAATGACGTATCTACCTGAACACTCACCACCTTACTATAAATACCCAAGATCAAAATCAAGAACGAAGAGAAATCAAAGCCACTTCACTCACACAATTTCATACCAAAAAGAGGAACAATCTATGTCTATTCTCTCTAGAGTGGGAGAAAAAAAGCTCACTCTCTCTCAAAACCCAAGTCTCACAAGCCAAATTATATTCTCTCAACAAGAGTGTCCAAGCACTTTAGAAATCGATTCTCATGTTTTTCACTTGATAAGAGAAATATTTCACCACTAATTTCACAGATTCGAAGACAAGTGGCAAAGTCCGCTAACGTCATGTGTCCGTAAGTGTTAATCCAAAAAACGGCTTAATATTTTGGCGCTAGAAGGAGGGGCGCCCGAGAACAACCACCTTGGGGCTCTCCATCAGCAAAAATCTCTTTTCTCAGGTAGGAAGGAGCTTCAACGACAACCAAGAAATTTCACTATGCTAGGAAACCACCATGTCGAACCGTGGGGCTTTCTCCGAGAATGGCACTCCCCGGCGAGCGTAGAGCGTGGCGCTCCACACGCGAGCACGAACGCAGGCAAGACAATGACATGTACAAGGAGCCCCACTGGCGAGTGCCGGCCCGTCAACGAGCGCCGTCCCAATGGCCAACCCGAACACGATTGGCGTAGCAAACAATACCGGCCTGATGTTCATCGAGTGAGACGATCGGATGGAACGTCTCGAGAATAGTATTTTCTTGCTAACAAGTGAGTTGACATGAGACATGGAAGGGCAAACCATGAGCCGCCATGCCCAGGAGAGAGGCAGACAGGTGAATGACGTCTACTCAGGAGGCTAGGGGTGCGAGGAAGGGAAAGTGACCATTGGAGAACTCCACGATAAAGGCGACCAGGGCGACGTGCCCGACCCGAGCATACGGGACATCGGAAACAACCACAAAGAGGAGCGGTGGGCCGCCCGCGAACAGGTACCACATCGCGCTCGCTGTATCGAGTTAGAGGGACTCGTGCCCGTAATCCCGTGTCAACCTTCCTCAAGCTGCTCGTTCCGCAGCATGAACAGGGACTGAATCACAAAGGTCTACCTTCAAATGTCTAAGACATTGGGAAGAGGTTGCCGATAGCGGGGACATGAGGAGGTTTTCACCACCCCGATGCACCAGATTGCCAAGACGCCTGGAGCCAAATATTGACTTGAAGCGCTACCTTAACGCTCGGTGGGAAATCCCAAGGCTCCAAGCCGCCCTGGAGACCCACGGATCGCAGGAAATCGCCCCCGGAAATGGCGACTCCGATCACACCGCACGCCACCAAAGCGTCAAACAAAAGATGGCGTATAACCAAGTTCGCACCCGCCGCCACGCAGGCTGGGAACGACGAGTTGACAAACATGGTCAACATGCTGAGGGAAGAGATCCGAGAGCTGCGAGCGGAACAGACAAGGACCCCACTGGTAAGAAGCATGATCGAAGGCGTAGCCTTGCCGTTCGCTGCGCACGTGCTCGCCGACGACATCGGAGGGAATTTCCGCCAACCCGTCATGCCACTCTATGATGGAAGCTCGAAACCCCTCTACCACAATAATCAATACCAAACAAACATGAGGATGAGTCACCGTCAATGATGTGTCAGGCGTTCTGCCTCACGCTCACCGGCATCGCGTTCAAGTGTTTCCAAAGGCTCGAACGAGGGTCGACCCAGCCGTTCGAGGATCTCCAAGAGAGGTTCCTTACTCGCTTCTCCGCCTCACGAGTGCGAAGGAAGGAAAATTCCTACCTCTTGACAATCAAGCAAGGCAGCTCCGAGGCGCTCCAGCATAACCTCAATCGGTTCATCGAAGAATCCAACAAGGTGGACGACTACAAAGATAGCGATGCCATCAATGCCTTCATCGACGGCCTACGAGCTTGCGACCTCTTGACGTCTCTGGTAAAACAACGACCTTACCACAACGCCAAAGGTCATTTCCCAGGCCACCCATAATATTTCGATTTAGGAGTACTATGAAAGCCGAAAGGTTCACGAGAGGCGAAGCCGTCGCATGGATGAGGACGAGGCAGACGTCAACCAGTGATTGACGAAAACCGGGAGCTCTAATGTCGCGGTCTCAAATGTCCGACCCCCACCAAAACAGATACCCTTGCTAGTCGAGAAGTTTCAATGGAACACCGACTTCACACCACTAAAGATAACGTCGGACCAAATCTTGGCCCTGCACGGAGATCTATCCGCTGAGCCATGACCCTTGGGGAAGGATCCGTCAAAACGCAACAAGAACAAGTACTGCCATTTCCAAAAGGACCACGACCATTTCACCATCGAATGCATCCAACTAAGGAGGCAGACTGAGAACCCCATCCAGGATGACGAACTGAAGGAGTTAGTAATGGCAATGGTCGCCAACCCGAACCCCGCGCGAAGGAGGTAAAATCCCCAAAACGACAGGCGACAGGACCGCGAGAAGAAGGTCATGGCAAGCGAAAGAAACAACGATGACAACTGAAGCAACACAATCAATGCCCGCTTAACCTCGTGACCACCATCTTTGGAGGACCCGAAGCGGGAGACGCCTGGCACGAGCGAAAGAACTACGCACGGGCGGCGGCCGGAGAGGGCCTCTCCCATCACATCAATCTTACCCAGAGCAAGTGGCCAACCATGCCGTATGAGACGATCCACTTCACATAAAAGGAAGCTGGCCAAGTGATGCACCCGCACAACGACATCATCGTTGTTAAAGCATAAGTGGCGAATAACATGGTAATGAGGATCCTCATCGACAACGGGATCTCAGCCGACTTTCTGTTGAAGGTAGCTCTAGACCGGATAGACCTCGGCGAGATCCTCCCTACCCCAGTCAAAACCCCACTCTTCAGTTTTGCCGGAGAATGCATCTACACGGAAAGCTCTATCAACCCCCCAGTCACCTTTGGACAGGAGGGGTGAGCCCAAACCACGCGCTTGGTAAACTTTCTAATTGTAGACTGGCTTTCCAATCACAATGCGATCATAGGATGGCCAATACTCAACAAGCTTCGCACGGTCACTTCGATGTACCACCTCCTCATGAAATTCTCGACGTCGACATGGGTAAGAGTGATGCGAGAATGTCAAGCCGACTCCAAGATGTGCCACGTCCAAGGATCCCGCACTAAGAAAGGCAACGCGATGATATGGAACATATGTTAGATCAGAGGCAACCGCACGAGCGAGATCGACAAGGAGATCAAACACCCATGGAACGCGGAGAACCTCCGCCAAAACTACCAATAGGCCACCGAAAGATTGGCAAGCGACAAAGCCAGAGCAGCAAATCTAGTTTTTCTCACATCTTTAGTTTTCCAAAAGCGGCCACCGCCCCAAGTTTATTTTGAATTTTCCAAAAGCAAGCCACGCGCCCAAGCAATGAATGATGTCGAAATACGCGTTGAATTTGCAATATCTAGCTCCTAACTTTTCATATGATTTGAACAAAATTGCATAAAAGCTGAGGGGTTAATAGAGTAAGATAAAAGCCAGACGCAAAGCGCAACGTAGCAATTGTGACAACGAGGGGTTCGACTCTACAAGCCCCAAATGCACCACAAAGCTTCCACATAAGCCAAGAAATGGAGTTTGAAACATCGAAACCCCAAGCGCGTCTCAAAGAGCTGTGTGCGACCCGAGATGAGGAGACTTGTGCGATCAAGTCCTTGACCGACCTCAAAGCGTTCATGGAATCCGAGAAATGGGTTCCCGCACATCGGAACCCCGAACATATCTCAAACAATTTTGTGCTACGTTGGTGAAACCACTTGTTGGTGAAACATGTAGGGTATCGAACACGAACAATCGCTCTGATACCACTTGTTGGTTAATCATGGTTAGTTTCGGACACAAGCAATCGCTCCGATACCATTTGTTTGGTGAACCAAGCGGGTATGAGACAAGAACAATCGTTCTCAAAACACTTGTAGAGTGTGCTAATCGTTCTCAACCATATAAGTTGCGGAATAAATTAATTACACTAACAAGAGCTAATTAATATTATGATTATCGAACAAGATCTAGATTTACTTATTAATTAAACAATGAAAGCATTCAAACATGTCAAGCAACCAATAAGAACAAAGAATAAAGTTCGAAGAACACTTACGGATTGGTCTCACGAACTGAAATTTCAAGCTTTCACAATCTGTCTTCAAACGCCTTGAGCTTCTTCTTCAAGTTTTCAAATCCCTGTACTCCTCTTGATGACACCGTAGTCTTCCGAGACGTAATCTCCGGACGAATAAAAAAAGACAACGTGGGACCACACTTTTTAATCTCACTCGATCAAGAAACATTGTTATTTCAAGATCTCACTCTTATTGTCTAAGAACAGAATTTAGTAACTCCAAGGGGTAGAGAGAAAGGGGGGGAGGGCCACAGCTAGAGAGGTGGACGAAAATTTGCTCTTCCAAAAGACTTATTTTATCATTCTCATGAACACCTATTTATAGTAGTCCAAATGAGATATTCTTGGTAGTTTCGAAAATATTTTGTTTCATTTTATTGTTTCCACACTAGTGAATCAAAGCTTAGTCATTGGATCTCATCTCATGAATCCTACTTTCTCTCTTTGCCATTAGATCAATATCTATGAGATTTTATTTTCTGTTTAAATAGAGAATATGTAATTATGAGAGAATAAAGGGAATATCTTATTTCATTTTAAATATTATTTTCTCATAATATTCATGAGATAGAATAAAGGACAATATCTTATTTCCTTTTAAATTATTCTCTCCTAATATTCATGAGAGAATATAAAATACAATATCTTATTTCCTTTTAAATATTATTCTCTCTCCTTTATTTAAACAAGTAAAGAGAAAATATTGGTAAATACCAATATTATGATGGACGAATTTTGAAACACGGCCAAGGGGGAGTGACGCAATTCCTTGTGCTCAAATCCCAAAAATTCGACTTCCTCATTTTGTGCAAGGCTCAATTGCTTAAAACCCAAGTGCGCCTAGTGAAAATGAGAACCATCTCAGATCAGTGAGCAATCGTGGTTCATGTACATTAATAATTATGCTCACTAACTTCCAGATTTTAGGAATCTTTGGCAACATGAGCAACCACCAGTTGGTTCATGCATGAGTCGACCCAATATTTCAGGTAAAGAAAGCTTAGCCCCAGCCCTAGCGGAGTGCTAGGCAACACAGAGATCCACTCATTCCACCTATCGTCAGAGACACAGCCTTGGTATTGGAATAAAAAAGCCATTTTGTTTGGAACGTCAGACATAGCATTCACGAAGAAGAGTTGCTGACACTGTGGGATCTTTCATCATCACGGTGTTGTGTCGATGCTAGAGGCCTAGGACTCAAAATACTTTCAATATTTAAATTTTTGTACCATTAACTTTAATCTAGGTGATGCACTCGGGTTAACTAAATCATATTAAAAATTCGAGTGTTTCTAAGCTACCCTTAAAAACATAAGTTTCGATATAGCTTAGTTATTAGGAATTTCATGATATTCTAGTCTTTGATTATCCTAATAATATTTCTTCATGGAAAAGCTTCCAGTAGGGAGGGAAGACAAAGTCTTTTAATAACCTCCCCGTTAGCCTCTTATCGGTTTGGTGACAAAGCTCTACGATCCGTTCAACTCATTCATTTAAAAACTATCCTAATCCAATTAGATAATTTTACATAAAAGCATGAAAGCTCATGATAAGCTCAACCCACAAACAATTTCTAAGTTATAGCATAATAAACATGACTAAGTAATTGAATAAACAAGCAAAAGCAAGTAAGTATGGTTTGATTCGGTTTGATCGTTTCCTATTTGAATATATAAAATAAAACAAGATGAGCCCAATCATATTGGCTCATGGATTCAATTGGGCTCATTCATATGTCCCTTAGAAAAATAAATCAATATCATAATATTTGATTTTTATAGTTTTTATGGAAAAATAAATTAATTAAGTAAGGGCCCATTTCAAAAATAAATCGATATCATGATCATTTATTTTCTCGTGTTTTAAATAAAACTCATTATGGCCCAGCCGATACAATTAACTAAATAAAATATTTAAAACTTCATTAAAAAAATTCGGTTAAAACTACATTATTATGTGGGCCAGTGGGCCAACTAGCGTTTCCCTACTGAGACCCAGAAGGATCCACTTCACTTGCCCTAGGGCAAGGAAGTCTTGTGGCAGCACCGGACCGTTGCCGCCACGAGGGCGCGGCCCGGCACGAGAACACGGCCACGGTCGTGCGTCCATCTAGGGCAAGGGGCGGTCAATTATGACCGCCTCTTGAGTGCGGCCATGAAGACTCTCTTCGGTGTTTGAATAGATCTAGGATTAAGAATAATTTATCCCTTCTAGCAAGCGGTAGAATATAAAATATTCTTTAAAACATGTAAAACGATTTTACTACCTAGACAAAGTGCATGAACCTATAATCTAAAATAAAACTATAATGACTTTTCACTCGGTTTCAACCTTGCTTAAAGCTTGCGCGTTGAGAAGCTTTTGGATTGGTCGAATCGCTCATCTCCCCCCTTAGCTTGTCTCCTTCGTGTCTACTTGAATCCGAGCAACCACGATAGTTTCTACCACTAAAGTCTTTGAGTTTGGTTGGAATTTAGTGTGTGGGCACTATTAAACACAATGATTCAAGAACTAGTCTTATAGCCAAAGAGCTAATACAAAACGATAGGTCTAATGAGGACCTAGGTGCAAAAACAAAAGAGCAAGAAGAAGAATAAGAGAAAGGGGGTCGGCCAAAACTAGAGAGAGAAGTTCTCACCAAAAACTTGTTTCAACATTGTGAATGAGGTGTGGTATTTATAGGAGAAGGGATTCCCTTGAAGAGGTAATTTCTTCTTTTCTATTGAATATTACAAATTCATGAGCACAATCTTTATTTCCCATTCATATCATAATAATACCAAGGTTGGAAATTTGTTTCCCTTTTTGTTCTTATTTGGTCGTCCAACATATAGCATATATGCTATAAATTTGTTTCCTCTTTTTCCTTTTGGCAAGTATCTTCATACATCAATGCACAAAATAATTTCTCTCTTTCTTTATTTGATGGAGGGCCACGAATTTATCATCTAGAACAAGCTTCTAGATGTTTCTTTATTTGTTCATGACAATACAAGAAAAGCCCATGTAGAATTTTCACATAAAATTTCATAAAATGGAATTCATTCCTCAAGGCCCAAATCCTATTCATGGCCGTCAGGACTTAATTGACATTGTCATCATATGACAATGTCCAAAATCTTATTTTGACATTTATACCATCTTATGTTCTTATGGACAAAATTACCCTTTAGACAATTTTCGTAAAATTCGTCTAGTTCAATAATTGTGGTAGTGACCTTATAGATCCAAATGAACAAAGCTTGAGTTAGCATACTTGGACACCAAAGTTCACAAACGTTTTGCAAGTTCTAGCTTAATGTCAACTGACTTCACTAAAGAGTTGACACTGAAAATCTCTCGGTTCAAATGAATATATTTTCTACTCAAAATTCTACATAATTGTGATGAGTGGATCCATTGAATATTATCTATGTTCACCCTTCATGAATATCATCAACTAGATGGGATTTATAAATTACCATTTTACCCTTCTAGTTGTTATTTCCTCAACTCCTTTGTCACTTGTGAATAAGTT